>NC_140989.1:32873845-33456759 GCF_052327205.1 Somniosus microcephalus
CAAAGAAACCTACCTGGAACATTGGAACAAAATAACCGAAAGCCAAAGCAGATTAGAATGTTACCGGGCCCTAAAAAGAGAATATAAACTGGCAGACTACCTCACGACCATCAGAGACACAAAACAGAGACAGACCCTCACCAGGTACAGACTTAAGCGACCACCAACTGGAAATTGAAAAAGGCAGATACAAGAAATCCTGGCAGCCTAGAGAGAATAGAATATGCGATCAATGTCTGGCCGGCGAGGTTGAAACAGAAATGCATTTCCTCCTAAAATGCGAAAAATTCAACACATCAAGAAACATATTATTCAACAAGCTAAGCCAAACAACCCCAGATTTCAAGGAATTGGATGACCTGTCAAAATTGAGATTAGTCCTGGGAGAAGGAGACAGACCATACCTTGGGGCCAAATATGTAACAACATGTCACAACCTGAGGACTGTTTAAAATTAAGACTGTTTAAAATTAATATTGAACGTACCAAATGAAGTACAAAGACTGTTTAAAATTAATATTGTTTAAAAGTAATATTGTATGTACCCAACAAATGTCAAATCGATTGACACCTACAGAATGTTGGAAAACTGTACCTTTTTGCTATGTAAGCTTTGGCAATATGGTTCTCTGTAAACTTTCATGCCAATAAAGCATTTGAATTTGAATTTGAGAGAGAGCGACTGGTGGGGGGAAGAGAGAGAGAGAGAGAGCGCGACTGGGGGGGGAAGAGAGAGAGAGAGAGAGAGCGCGACTGGGGGGAAGAGAGAGAGAGAGAGAGAGCGCGACTGGGGGGAAGAGAGAGAGAGAGATGAGCGCGACTGGGGGGGAAGAGAGAGAGAGAGAGAGCGCGACTGGGGGGGGAAGAGAGAGAGAGAGAGAGAGCGCGACTGGGGGGGAAGAGAGAGAGAGCGCGACTGGGGGAAGAGAGAGAGAGAGCGCGACTGGGGGGCGAAGAGGGAGAGCGCGACTGGGGGGGGAGAGAGAGAGCGCGACTGGGGGGGGGAAGAGAGAGAGAGCGCGACTGGGGGGGGAAGAGAGAGAGAGCGCGACTGGGGGGGGGGAAGAGAGCGCGATGGGGGGGGGAAGAGAGCGCGACTGGGGGGGGGAAGAGAGAGCGCGACTGGGGGGGGGGAAGAGAGAGCGCGACTGGGGGGGGGGAAGAGAGAGCGCGACTGTGGGGGGGGAAGAGAGAGAGAGCGCGACTGGGGGGGGGAAGAGAGCGCGACTGGGGGGGGGAAGAGAGCGCGACGGGGGGGGTGGGAAGAGAGAGCGCGACTGGGGGGGGGAAGAGAGAGAGCGCGACTGGGGGGGGGAAGAGAGAGAGAGAGCGCGACTGGGGGGGGGAAGAGAGCGCGACTGGGGGGGGAAGAGAGAGAGAGCGCGACTGGGGGGGGGAAGAGAGAGCGCGACTGGGGGGGGGGAAGAGAGAGAGAGCGCGACTGGGGGGGGGGAAGAGAGAGAGCGCGACTGGGGGGGGGAAGAGAGAGAGCGCGACTGGGGGGGGGAAGAGAGAGAGCGCGACTGGGGGGGGGAAGAGAGAGAGCGCGCGACTGGGGGGGGGGGAAGAGAGAGAGAGAGCGTGCGACTGGGGGGGGGAAGAGAGAGCGCGACTGGGGGGGGGGGAAGAGAGAGCGCGACTGGGGGGGGGGAAGAGAGAGCGCGACTGGGGGGGGGGGAAGAGAGAGCGCGACTGTGGGGGGGGGAAGAGAGAGAGAGCGCGACTGGGGGGGGGGAAGAGAGAGAGAGAGCGCGACTGGGGGGGGGAAGAGAGAGAGAGAGCGCGACTGGGGGGGGAAGAGAGAGAGCGCGACTGGGGGGGGAAGAGAGAGAGCGCGACTGGGGGGGGAAGAGAGAGAGCGCGACTGGGGGGGGAAGAGAGAGAGCGCGACTGGGGGGGGAAGAGAGAGAGCGCGACTGGGGGGGGAAGAGAGAGAGCGCGACTGGGGGGGGAAGAGAGAGAGCGCGACTGGGGGGGGAAGAGAGAGAGCGCGACTGGGGGGGGAAGAGAGAGAGCGCGACTGGGGGGGGAAGAGAGAGAGCGCGACTGGGGGGGGAAGAGAGAGAGCGCGACTGGGGGGGGAAGAGAGAGAGCGCGACTGGGGGGGGAAGAGAGAGAGAGAGAGAGCGCGCGACTGGGGGGGGGAAGAGAGAGCGCGCGACTGGGGGGGAAGAGAGCGCGCGACTGGGGGGGGAAGAGAGCGCGCGACTGGGGGGGAAGAGAGCGCGCGACTGGGGGGGAAGGGAGCGCGCGACTGGGGGGGAAGGGAGCGCGCGACTGGGGGGGAAGGGGAGCGCGCGACTGGGGGGGGAAGGGAGCGCGCGACTGGGGGGGGAAGGGAGCGCGCGACTGGGGGGGAAGGGAGCGCGCGACTGGGGGGGAAGAGAGCGCGCGACTGGGGGGGAAGAGAGCGCGCGACTGTGGGGGGGGGAAGAGAGAGAGAGCGCGACTGGGGGGGGAAGAGAGAGAGAGAGCGCGACTGGGGGGGGAAGAGAGAGAGCGCGACTGGGGGGGGAAGAGAGAGAGCGCGACTGGGGGGGGAAGAGAGAGAGAGAGAGCGCGCGACTGGGGGGGGGAAGAGAGAGCGCGCGACTGGGGGGGAAGAGAGCGCGCGACTGGGGGGAAGAGATGCGCGCGACTGGGGGGGAAGAGAGCGCGCGACTGGGGGGGAAGAGAGCACGCGACTGGGGGGGAAGGGAGCGCGCGACTGGGGGGGAAGGGAGCGCGCGACTGGGGGGGGAAGGGAGCGCGCGACTGGGGGGGAAGGGAGCGCGCGACTGGGGGGGAAGAGAGCGCGCGACTGGGGGGGAAGAGAGCGCGCGACTGGGGGGGGAAGAGAGCGCGCGACTGGGGGGGAAGAGAGCGCGCGACTGGGGGGGAAGAGAGAGAGAGCACGACTGGGGGGGGAAGAGAGCGCGCGACTGGGGGGGAAGAGAGAGAGCACGACTGGGGGGGGAAGAGAGAGAGAGCACGACTGGGTGGGGAAGTGAGAGCGCGACGGGGGGAAGAGAGAGAGAGACGGGGGGAAGAGAGAGAGAGCGCGACGGGGAAGAGAGAGAGCGCGACGGGGGAAGAGAGAGAGCGCGCGACGGGGGGGAGGAGAGAGAGCGCGCGCGACGGGGGGGGAAGAGAGAGAGAGCGCGCGACGGGGGGAGCGAGCGCGACGGGGGGAAGAGAGCGAGCGCGACGGGGGGGAAGAGAGAGAGAGCGCGACGGGGGGGAAGAGAGAGAGAGCGCGACGGGGGGGAAGAGAGAGAGAGCGCGACGGGGGGGAAGAGAGAGAGCGCGACGGGGGGAAGAGAGAGAGAGAGCGCGACGGGGGGGAAGAGAGAGAGCGACGGGGGGAAGAGAGAGAGCGACTGGGGGGGGAAGAGAGAGCGCGACTGGGGGGGGAAGGGAGAGCGCGACTGGGGGGGGAAGGGGATGCGCGCGACTGGGGGGGGAAGGGAGCGCGCGACTGGGGGGGAAGGGAGCGCGCGACTGGGGGGGAAGGGAGCGCGCGACTGGGGGGGAAGAGAGCGCGCGACTGGGGGGGAAGAGAGCGCGCGACTGGGGGGGAAGAGAGCGCGCGACTGGGGGGGAAGAGAGCGCGCGACTGGGGGGAAGAGAGAGAGAGCGCGACTGGGGGGGGAAGAGAGAGAGAGCACGACTGGGGGGGAAGAGAGAGAGAGCACGACGGGGGGAAGAGAGAGAGCGACTGGGGGGGGGGGGGAAGAGAGAGCGCGACTGGGGGGGAAGAGAGAGCGCGACGGGGGGGAAGAGAGCGCGACGGGGGGAAGAGAGCGCGACTGGGGGGGTGGAAAAGAGAGCGCGACTCGGGGGGGGGGGGGGAAGAGAGAGCGCGACTGGGGGGGGGGAAGAGAGCGCGACTGGGGGGGGGGGAAGAGAGCGCGACTGGGGGGGGGAAGAGAGCGCGACGGGGGGGGGAAGAGAGCGCGACGGGGGGGGGGAAGAGAGAGAGCGCGACTGGGGGGGGGGAAGAGAGAGAGAGCGCGACTGGGGGGGGGAAGAGAGAGAGCGCGACTGGGGGGGGAAGAGAGAGAGCGCGACTGGGGGGGGGAAGAGAGAGAGCGCGACTGGGGGGGGAAGAGAGAGAGAGCGCGACTGGGGGGGGGAAGAGAGAGAGAGCGCGACTGGGGGGGGGAAGAGAGAGAGAGCGCGACTGGGGGGGGGAAGAGAGAGAGCGCGCGACTGGGGGGGGAAGAGAGAGAGAGCGCGACTGGGGGGGGGAAGAGAGAGAGAGCGCGACTGGGGGGGGAAGAGAGAGAGAGAGCGCGACTGGGGGGGGAAGAGAGAGAGAGCGCGCGACGGGGGGGGAGGAGAGAGAGCGCGCGCGACGGGGGGGGGGGGAAGAGAGAGAGAGCGCGCGACGGGGGGAGAGAGCGCGACGGGGGGGAAGAGAGAGAGAGCGCGACGGGGGGAAGAGAGAGAGAGCGCGACGGGGGGAAGAGAGAGAGAGGCGGGGGGGGGGAAGAGAGAGAGAGAGCGCGGGGGGGGAAGAGAGAGAGAGCGCGACTGGGGGGGGAAGAGAGAGAGAGCGCGACTGGGGGGGGAAGAGAGAGAGAGCGCGACTGGGGGGGGGAAGAGAGAGAGAGCGCGACTGGGGGGGGGAAGAGAGAGAGCGCGACTGGGGGGGGAAGAGAGAGAGAGCGCGCGACGGGGGGGGAGGAGCGAGAGCGCGCGCGACGGGGGGGGGAAGAGAGAGAGAGCGCGCGACGGGGGGGAGAGAGCGCGACGGGGGGGAAGAGAGAGAGAGCGCGACGGGGGGGAAGAGAGAGAGCGCGACGGGGGGGAAGAGAGAGAGCGCGACGGGGGGGAAGAGAGAGAGCGACTGGGGGGGGGAAGAGAGAGCGCGACTGGGGGGGGGGAAAGAGAGCGCGACGGGGGGGAAGAGAGCGCGACTGGGGGGGTGGAAAAGAGAGCGCGACTGGGGGGGGGGGAAGAGAGCGCGACTGGGGGGGGGGAAGAGAGAGCGCGACTGGGGGGGGGAAGAGAGAGCGCGACGGGGGGGGGAAAGAGAGCGCGACGGGGGGGGGGAAAGAGAGCGCGACGGGGGGGGAAGAGAGAGCGCGACTGGGGGGGGGGAAGAGAGAGAGAGCGCGACTGGGGGGGGGGAAGAGAGAGAGAGAGCGCGACTGGGGGGGGGAAGAGAGAGAGAGCGCGACTGGGGGGGGGGAAGAGAGAGAGAGCGCGACTGGGGGGGGGAAGAGAGAGCGCGACTGGGGGGGGGGAAGAGAGAGAGCGCGACTGGGGGGGGAAGAGAGAGAGAGCGCGACTGGGGGGGGGAGAGAGAGCGCGACTGGGGGGGGGAAGAGAGCGCACGACGTGGCGGGAAGAGAGCGCATGACGGGGGGGGGAAGAGAGAGAGAGCGCGCGACGGGGGGGGGGGGAGAGAGAGAGCGCGCGACGGGGGGGAGGAGAGAGAGAGTGCGCGACGGGGGGGGAAGAGAGAGAGAGAGAGCGCGACGGGGGGGGGAAGAGAGCGCGCGACGGGGGGGAAGAGAGAGAGCGCGACGGGGGGTGAGAGAGAGCGCGACGGGGGGAAGAGAGAGAGAGGGCGCGACGGGGGGGGGGAAGAGAGAGAGCGCGACGGGGGGGAAGAGAGCGCGACGGGGGGGAAGAGAGAGCGCGACGGGGGGGAAGAGAGAGCGACTGGGGGGGGAAGAGAGAGAGCGACTGCGGGGGGGGAAGAGAGAGCGCGACTGGGGGGGGAAGAGAGCGCGACTGGGGGGGGAAGAGAGCGCGACTGGGGGGGGAAGAGAGCGCGACTGGGGGGGGAAGAGAGCGCGACTGGGGGGGGGGAAGAGAGAGCGCGACTGGGGGGGGGGAAGAGAGAGCGCTACTGGGGGGGGGAAGAGAGAGCGCGACTGGGGGGGGGAAGAGAGAGAGCGACTGGGGGGGGAAGAGAGAGAGCGCGACTGGGGGGGGGGAAGAGAGAGAGCGCGACTGGGGGGGGGAAGAGAGAGAGCGCGACTGGGGGGGGGGAAGAGAGAGAGCGCGCGACTGGGGGGGGGAAGAGAGAGAGCGCGACTGGGGGGGGGAAGAGAGAGAGCGCGACTGGGGGGGGGGGAAGAGAGAGAGCGCGACGGGGGGGAAGAAGAGAGCGCGACGGGGGGGAAGAGAGAGCGCGACGGGGGGGAAGAGAGAGCGACTGGGGGGGGAAGAGAGAGAGCGACTGGGGGGGGGAAGAGAGAGCGCGACTGGGGGGGGAAGAGAGCGCGACTGGGGGGGGAAGAGAGCGCGACTGGGGGGGGAAGAGAGCGCGACTGGGGGGGGGGGAAGAGAGAGCGCGACTGGGGGGGGGGGAAGAGAGAGCGCGACTGGGGGGGGGAAGAGAGAGAGCGACTGGGGGGGGGGGAAGAGAGAGAGCGCGACTGGGGGGGGGAAGAGAGAGAGCGCGACTGGGGGGGGGAAGAGAGAGAGCGCGACTGGGGGGGGGAAGAGAGAGCGCGACTGGGGGGGGGAAGAGAGAGAGCGCGACTGGGGGGGGGAAGAGAGAGAGCGCGACTGGGGGGGGGGGGAAGAGAGAGAGAGCGCGACTGGGGGGGGAAGAGAGAGAGCGCGCGACTGGGGGGGAAGAGAGAGAGCGCGCGACTGGGGGGGAAGAGAGCGCGACGGGGGGGGAAGAGAGAGAGAGCGCGACGGGGGGAAGAGTGAGAGAGAGCGCGACGGGGGGGAAGAGAGCGCGACGGGGGGGAAGAGCGCGACGGGGGGGAAGAGCGCGACGGGGGGGAAGAGCGCGACGGGGGGGAAGAGCGCGACGGGGGGAAGAGAGAGAGCGCGACGGGGGGGAAGAGAGCGCGACGGGGGGGAAGAGAGCGCGACGGGGGGGAAGAGAGAGAGAGCGCGACGGGGGGGAAGAGAGAGAGCGCGACGGGGGGGGAAGAGAGAGAGAGCGCGACGGGGGGGGGGAAGAGAGAGAGCGCGACGGGGGGGAAGAGAGAGCGCGACGGGGGGAAGAGAGAGAGCGCGACGGGGGGAAGAGAGAGAGCGCGACGGGGGGGAAGAGAGAGCGCGACGGGGGGGAAGAGAGCGCGACGGGGGGGAAGAGAGAGAGCGCGACGGGGGGGAAGAGAGAGAGCGCGACGGGGGGGAAGAGAGAGAGCGCGACGGGGGGGAAGAGAGAGAGCGCGACGGGGGGGAAGAGAGAGAGCGCGACGGGGGGGAAGAGAGAGAGCGCGACGGGGGGGAAGAGAGCGCGACGGGGGGGAAGAGAGAGAGCGCGACGGGGGGGGAAGAGAGAGAGCGCGACGGGGGGGGGGGGAAGAGAGAGCGCGACGGGGGGGGAAGAGAGCGAGCGCGACGGGGGGGGAAGAGAGCGAGCGCGACGGGGGGAAGAGAGAGAGCGCGACGGCGGGGGGAAGAGAGAGCACGACTGGGGGGGGGGTGAGAGCGCGCGACTTTGGGGGGGGAGAGCGCGCGACTGGGGGGGGAGAGAGCGCGACTGTTGGGGGGGGAAGAGAGAGCGCGACTGGTGCGGGGGGGGAAGAGAGCGCGACTGGTGGGGGGGGGGGGGAAGAGAGAGCGAGCGCGACTGGGGGGGGGAAGAGAGAGAGAGAGCGACTGGGGGGGGCAAGGGAGAGCGCGACGGGGGGGGGAAGAGAGAGAGAGCGCGACTGGGGGGGAGAAGAGAGAGCGCGACTGGTGCGGGGGGGAAGAGAGCGCGACTGGTGGGGGGGGGGAAGAGAGCGCGACCGGGGGGGGGGAGAGAGAGAGCGCGACGGGGGGGGGGGGGAAGAGAGAGAGCGCGACGGGGGGGGAAGAGAGAGCGCGACTGGGGGGGGGGGGGGGGAAGAGACAGCGCGACTGGGGGGTGGAAGAGAGAGCGCGACTGGGGGGTGGAAGAGAGAGCGCGACTGGGGGGTGGAAGAGAGAGCGCGACTGGGGGGTGGAAGAGAGAGCGCGACTGGGGGTGGAAGAGAGAGCGCGACTGGGGGGTGGAAGAGAGGAGAGCGCGACTGGGGGGTGGAAGAGAGAGCGCGACTGGGGGTGGAAGAGAGAGCGCGACTGGGGGGTGGAAGAGAGAGCGCGACTGGGGGGTGGAAGAGAGAGCGCGACTGGGGGGTGGAAGAGAGAGCGCGACTGGGGGTGGAAGAGAGAGCGCGACTGGGGGGTGGAAGAGAGAGCGCGACTGTGGGCTGGAAGAGAGAGCGCGACTGTGGGCTGGAAGAGAGAGCGCGACTGGGGGCTGGAAGAGAGAGCGCGACTGGGGGTGAAGAGAGAGCGCGACTGGGGGGTGGAAGAGAGAGCGCGACTGGGGGGTGGAAGAGAGAGCGCGACTGGGGGTGAAGAGAGAGCGCGACTGGGGGTGGAAGAGAGAGCGCGACTGGGGGGTGGAAGAGAGAGCGCGACTGGGGGGTGGAAGAGAGAGCGCGACTGGGGGGGGGGGGAAGAGAGAGAGCGCGACTGGGGGGGGGGGGGAAGAGAGAGAGCGCGACTGGGGGGGGGGGGAAGAGAGAGCGCGACTGGGGGGGAGAAGAGAGCGCGACTGGTGCGGGGGGGAAGAGAGCGCGACTGGTGCGGGGGGGAAGAGAGCGCGACTGGTGGGGGGGGGGGAAGAGAGCGCGACGGGGGGGGGCGGGAAGAGAGAGAGCGCGACGGGGGGGGGAAGAGAGAGCGCGACTGGGGGGGGGGGAAAGAGAGAGCGCGACTGGGGGGTGGAAGAGAGAGCGCGACTGGGGGGTGGAAGAGAGAGCGCGACTGGGGGGTGGAAGAGAGAGCGCGACTGGGGGGGGGAAGAGAGAGAGAGCGCGACTGGGGGGGGGAAGAGAGAGAGAGCGCGACTGGGGGGGGAAGAGAGAGAGAGCGCGACTGGGGGGGGGAAGAGAGAGAGAGCGCGACTGGGGGGGGGGGGGAAGAGAGAGAGAGCGCGACTGGGGGGGGGGGAAGAGAGAGAGAGCGCGACGGGGGGGGGAAAGAGAGAGCGCGCGACTGGGGGGGGGGAAGAGAGAGAGAGAGAGCGCGACTGGGGGGGGGGAAGAGAGAGAGCGCAACTGTGGCGGGGGGGGAGAGAGAGCGCGCGACTGCGGGGGGAAGAGAGAGCGCGACTGGGGGGGGGGGAGAGCGCGACTGGGGGGGGGAGAGAGCGCGACTGGGGGGGAGAGAGCGCGACTGGGGGGAAGAGAGAGCGCGACTGGTGGGGGGGGGGGAAGAGAGAGCGCGACTGGTGGGGGGGGGAAGAGAGAGCGAGCGCGACTGGGGGGGAAGGGAGAGCGCGACTGGTGGGGGGGGGGAAGGGAGAGCGCGACTGGGGGGGGAAGAGAGCGCGACGGGGGGGAAGAGAGAGAGCGCGACGGGGGGGGAAGAGAGAGAGAGCGCGACGGGGGGGGAAGAGAGAGAGCGCGACGGGGGGGGAAGAGAGAGAGAGAGCGCGACGGGGGGGAAGAGAGAGAGAGCGCGACGGGGGGGGAAGAGAGAGCGCGACGGGGGGGGGGAGAGAGAGAGAGCGCGACGGGGGGGGAAGAGAGAGAGAGAGCGCGACGGGGGGGAAGAGAGAGAGAGAGCGCGACGGGGGGGAAGAGAGAGCGCGACGGGGGGGAAGAGAGAGAGAGCGCGACGGGGGGAAGAGAGAGAGCGCGACGGGGGGGAAGAGAGAGAGAGCGCGACTGGGGGGGGAAGAGAGAGAGAGCGCGACTGGGGGGGGAAGAGAGAGAGAGCGCGACTGGGGGGGGAAGAGAGAGAGAGCGCGACTGGGGGGGGGGAAGAGAGAGAGAGAGAGAGCGCGACTGGGGGGAGAAAGAGAGAGCGAGACTGGTGGGGGGGGAAAGAGAGCGCGACGGGGGGGGAGAGAGCGCGACGGGGGGGAGAGAGAGCGCGACGGGGGGAGAGAGCGTGACGGGGGGGAAGAGAGAGCGCGCGACGGGGGGAAGAGAGAGAGCGCGACTGGGGGGGGGGAAGAGAGCGCGACTGGGGGGGGTAGAGAGAGCGCGACTGGGGGGGGTAGAGAGAGCGCGACTGGGGGGGAAGAGAGAGCGCGACTGGGGGGGGGAAGAGAGAGCGCGACGGGGGGGGGAAGAGAGAGAGCGCGACTGGGGGGGGAAGAGAGCGCGACTGGGGGGGGGAAGAGAGAGCGCGACTGGGGGGGGGAAGAGAGAGCGCGACTGGGGGGGGGGAAGAGAGAGCGCGACTTGGGGGGGGGGAAGAGAGAGCGCGACTGCGGGGGGGGGGGGAAGAGAGAGCGCGACTGGGGGGGAAGAGAGGGCGCGACTGGGGGGGGGGAAGAGAGAGAGAGCGCGACTGGGGGGTGAAGAGAGAGAGAGCGCGACGGGGGGGGAAGAGAGAGCGCGCGACCTGGCGGGGGGGGGGGAAGAGAGAGCGCGCGACTGGAGGGGGGAAAGAGAGAGCGCGCGACTGGGGGGGGGGGGGGGAAGAGAGAGAGAGCGACGGGGGGGAAGAGAGAGAGAGAGAGAGAGCGCGACTGGGGGGGGAAGAGAGAGAGCGCGACTGTGGCGGGGGGGGGGAGAGGAGAGCGCGCGACTGGGGGGGGGGGAAGGGAGAGAGCGACGGGGGGGGGGGGGGGGGAAGGTGGGCCCGATGGGACCCCTGTGAGAAGGAAGGAAGAAGGTAAGCTCTCCCTCCCTGTCCCACCCCCTCACACTTTCCTTGCCTCACCCCCTCTCTCCCTCCCCCGGTCTCTCCTTGCTTTACTCTCTCCCCCTGTCCTCTCCCTCCCTCCCCCCCTTGTCCTCTCCCTCCCTCCCCCCCTTGTCCTCTCCCTCCCTCACCCTCTCTCCCCTCTCCCTCCCTGCCCCTCTCCTCACGTTCCCTCTCCCTCCCCCTCTCCCTGTCCCTCTCCCTCTCCTCCCTCCCTATTTCTCTGTCTCTGACGTCTGTCTGTTGACTGTTCCCCATTGCTACTCCAGGCCCCGCCGTCCGCCCGCTCTCCGGGGCAAGGTAAGAGCCGGGCTCCGGCCCCACACCCACACCGCCAGGGATCAGCACCCGGGGAACCCGCCCAACGTGAACAACAAACACCCTCCTCGCCTGTCACGGAGTTGAAGTCTCCGAAAGTGGCCACGGTGCCCCGGGCCTCTTCCCCCCACGCATTCAGGAGGCGCGGGGAAGAGAGGGAGAGTGAGGACGCCGCCGCGCACACTGCTCCACGGAGCTCTGTGCCGCCACCGCCGCACCAGCCTTTACTAAGATGGTGGCGGTAGCGACGCTCGGCTGAGGCCCGCCCCTCCAGCCTTCACAAAGATGGCGGCGATCGGGGGCCGCTTGTTGACTGGGGCCAGGAGGTGCCTAGCTCGGGCCGTGGGTGGGGAGGAGAGGCCCAGGCTTCGAGGCCTACAAAACCGGTGAAAGGTAGGAAAATTATAGAGGTTATAGAAAAGATGTACAAATTAATTAACTTTTTTTTAAAACAATTTGTGTTTTAAAAGCAACTTTTTTTTTGCTGGAAATGTATATTTGAAAAGAAACACGCAGAAAGCGGAAAAAGAAATGAACAGTTTGGAATCAAGATGGCGGCTGCTCACCTCGGTTCAGAACGATAAGGCCCGCCCACACACGCACCGATTGGTCGACCATCATGTCACCGAAGCATAGGATTGGTCAATCGTCCTGTCGCTCGACTCTAGGAGGGCCCGCCCGCACGCGCGACGAACCCGCCACGCAGCGATTGGTCGACCGTCGGGTCGCTCGACCGTATGATTGGTCGACCTTAATGTCACTCTATGCCGTCACTCTATGCTAATGAGCGGATAATGAGCGGAATTTTGAACGTTCTTTGGATACCGCGGCCGCAATTTTTGTCTCTCCGAAACATAAATACGCTTATGACCGTTCCGGAATCATAACCTTTATTTACATTTACAATTGCACTTCTTGGTTCTGAACTGCTCGCAGACAAACCATGCCTGTGATCAGTGTCACCTTGGATTGTGGTTTCTTTGTTGACAGAAAATAAACTATGCCTATTGCACTTGTTAGAAATCTGTTAAATGCTTAAGTGATGGCACAGGATTCTTGAAGCTGGAGGTTTAGTAGCTTCCCTCGATGGCTCGGTGCATTGCTGAGCCATACAGAACCGAATAGACCTAGGATTCTATCTTGGGTGGGTGTAGTGCTATTGCTACAGTTACCCTCAGCACCACTGATTCAAGGAGGAGAAACTCTTTTTTGAGTTCCCACTCCTGACTGCTATCCAGTGACCTCTGCTGAAAGTTGAGTTTGTGTGAGAAGAGAATTGGGCCCCACTGTGATGCTGAGCTGATAGGCTGATAACGCTCACTGTTGAGGCTTGCAGTATGGTCACTTGGGTGAGCTAGAAGAGGGTGTTTGTGGATCCATACACCAGCAAGGAATGAAAACCATTTTGCAAGAAAAATTAAATTGAAAGCTTAGTGTTTAAGAAAATCTAAGACAACTGTGACAGTGTTTTGGTGGTCAGTACCATGAATGAATAATAGCAATGGGGCTCCCTGCTCCTGATTTGGTCTTATGCAAAAAATGTTCCGATCTACTGTTCAAATGGAATTGAGCATAAAATGCATGAAAACAGGCAATTGTGATGCTAAAAAAGCTTTAAAACAATATTAACTTGAGTTAACTTGAAAACATGCCATTGTTGCAAACTAAGCAGCCCGTTGCTTCTGAGTTGAAGTGTCTGCTGAGAGAATTGACCTAGCCAACCGTAAGAGAAGCTGTCCCTGCTCATAGCAAATTTGAAGTGTGTTTGTGCGCACATCTTAAGTTCTTAAGTTTTCTGAGAGCCCTGCAGTAATAAGATCATTTACTTGTAGTTAAACAGAGAAATCTCAAATGATTAGCAAAATTGAGTTAATCAGGTAGCACTGTTGTCAATGTAAACAAACTGGTGACTTTTTCAAATTGTCTCCCATTGTCCCTCAATGCGCGCGCACACACTTTTCACCTGGGTGTAAGCTTATTTTCCCCTCACTACATCAAAGTACAGTACTGAGGTCAATTGTAGTGCTCCATTTGCTCTCCTGGGTGAGGCCAGCACAGATGGAAATTGAACTGTGCCATTGTATCAAGTGGTGTAGCTATGCACAAACTTGTGTTCAAGTGTTCTGCAGAATACTTTTTAACTAAAGGAGGAATTATTCCAGAGAATTTGTTCACTGCGTCGCAAGATCTGCCTGAGTGGATGTACTTTTTCAGGTAGACAAGTAAGCCTCAGTTGGTCTTGTGTAAAATGGCTGATTTCAGATCCGTATGTGGAGAAATTTGGGAGGTGGAAGAGAAGAGGGCAGAAAGTGGAAAGAAAATGATTTTTAATTAAAGGGGTACTGTAAAGGTCCCTGTGAACAAAGATATTCAGACATTAAGATTCATGGTGACCTGTTAGCATCCTTCTCTAATGATGTGAAATTTTTACCCAGTTGAATATCGTCATGAAACACTATTTTAAACATGCATTTGTATACACACTTGACAAAGGAGCACATGTTCATGCGCCAAGAGTCCGTATTTCACTAAGCATGCACATTTCATTGAGACTGTCTCACTTGGCAAAGTTGTAACTGTGCCATCTAGTAGTAGTAGTAGAAGTTAGATAGAGGGAAAACTTTTAAAATAGGAAGTTGCAGAAGTCTTGAGGTGCTTTTGCATTAGGCAGGTGCATGGGTCTCTCTGCCTGCTGCACTCCATAGTATAAACGGCTCTAAACTTGGAAAACTGGTGGAATTGTACACCAATGAAATATTGGCCTGCAAATGATCCCAGCACAACTGACACAAGAATTTAAATGTAAAAGGGGGAGAGCATGCACGGAGGGGAGGACACAACTCTGCAATATAAAAGCTGTAGAGAGACTGTAAGAATGCAAGAAACTTGATAGTGCATTGAGAAGAAAGATGATCTGTTTTTCTACAGTAGGAAATCAGAAATTGGGGGGAAAAAAATGTTCCACAACAACAAAGAGAAATCGTATTGTTCCAGCAGACAAGGCCTACATCTTTCACTTGAAATTCTTGGCTCCATTCAGAACAACAGAACTCCTCAAACTGCCTTACAACACACTTTTTGTACCATTGCTGAAAACCTTGACCATGGAAGTTGGCTAAAAGTATTAAGTATTATACAAGTAAAATATTTACATTGCTTAAAAGCTAGTGGAATTTCTAAGCCAAATTTAAGGGAATTTCTGCAAATTTGAGTTGAGGATCAGCAGCTACTAACAGTATCAAAAAAAATGAAGGATTAATGTTTATTTAAAACCCATTTAACCATCATTCATGGAGATTAGGCACAGAATGTTTAAGAACCTGCAACTGGGAAATGTTTTTCAATTTTTAATGTGACATATATTTATGCTAAAAGTGCATTCAAAGAAACAGAAAATAAAGTGCAGGACAAGGTGCACAAAATATAGGCTGACACTCCAGTGAAGTACTGAGGGAGTGCTGCACTGTCTGAGGTGTCGAGATGAGATGTTAAATTAGAGTTGTCAAACAGCTGGCTCATAGATCGGATGCGGCCCGTGGTGTCCTGTTCTTGGTATTGCCATGTGTCCTGAAATGGGACACGAATCTCCAGGGCACTGCTTCTTGCAGCTCAGGAGAACGGCGGCTTTTAAATTTCGTGCCACAGCAACGTCCCAACTCCCAGCTCCATGACGTCATCACTTCCACCTAACAAGTTTTGCTGACTAGACACAGGTCTGTGGTGATACTGTTTCAGTCACATGCACTCATTGTATAGAAGGCATTTTCTACTAAAATACAGATAAATGTACTTTGCGTCTATATTTACTTCGCAAATACTTACCACCACCCATTGCAGAACTTTGCAGTCTTTCTCTTCCACCAAAGTTTGGAGTAGCATGAATTTATCAGGAACAGCACATTTTAGTGTAATTTTTGGGTTTCTGTCCAGCAATTACGAGCGGTACTCTTGCCTTCATCAGAGTGATTGTGCGAGTCAACATTCTCAGCAATGAGATGCACCAGACCTGCCCTGCTCTCCATCCAAAACACGGTTGGGTGCTGCTTGCCCTTTGCCATGACGTTTCCTGTTGGAGTTGCTCGTCACAGCTTGGGCTTGCTTTCTTCTGCTGGCTTGGTGCAGTTATCCCAATTGCTCCAACTGACCATGGTGACAACTCCCCTCTTCATACATTATTGCTGGTGTTTCCATGATGCTGAAGTCTGCCGTTTTCATCAGTGTTGCGCACCATTTTAGCAGATAACCCATAAGCAGTAACCAAAGAAGTAAAGCGCGCACACTGATCTTAAAAACACTCGCACATTCTGCTTTATTCTCTATAATAAAAACAGAAATTGCTGGAAAGACTCAGCAGGTCAGGCAGCACCTGTGGAGAGAGAAACAGAGTTAACATTTCAGGTCGATGATCTTTCATCAGAAATGGAAAAAGTTGGAGATGTAACCGGTTTTAAGTAAGTACAGAGGCAGGGAGGGGAGGAAAGAACAAAAGCGAATGTCTGTGATGGGGTGGAAGGCAGGAGAGATTAAAAGACAAAAGGGATGATGGTGCAAGGCAAAATGGGATGGCAATGGGACAAGTAATGATGGGTCTAGAGGAGGTGTAAATGGCAATAACAAAATTATTACCAACAGCTGCTGTCCCAAAAAAATGGGAGCGGTGGTTGTGATCTAAAATTGTTGAACTCGGTGAGTCTGGAAGGCTGTCAAGTGCCTAATCGAAAGATGAGGTGCTGTTCCTTGAGCTACTTGCTTAAAACCTGTTGCACCTCTAATTTATTCCAGTTCATTTTTTGTTTTTATTTCAGATTTCCAGCATTTACCGTATTTTGTTTTTGTATTACAGATTTATCTCTTGCCATTTTACTAGCTAACACACAAAAAGGTTAAAGTATACATGCTTGCGCCGTGTGAATATTGAGATCACATGCCTAAGGGTGGTATCTATTACTCAGTTTTTATTTACTAATCAAAACTGTAGTTAGCCACATCTGGATTCTGAATTAGCCACATGTGGATAGTGACTAATGTATTGGATAACACTGGCCGAGCCCAAATTAGCTGTTGCACCATTGGTTAAACATGAATGTCAGTTTTTTTTGTGAATTCTGCCAAATGTGACATTGATTTAGTTAAACAAAAATGACATGACTTGCGATATTTACCTGCTCTAATTTTGTTTGCTACAATTTTCTATGTATTCCAAAGGCAGCATAATAGCGGGTATGCTTAAGAACACGTGATATTAAACATAAATAAAATCAATGGTGATTTTCATTCTTTAGGTCCAGTCATTACACACTTCCTTTCTCAGCGTAGAGGGTATGGTATCCTAGTGGTTATAGTAATGGATTACTGACCCAAAGGTTAGTTTAAATCCCACGAATTTCTTGTTACCATTTTGCCAGCCATTGAAACCAATGCATCACGATTTACCTTTAAAGTTGTTCAGCACATCACCCTTTAACTTTCTCTGCTCTAATGAAAAAGATTTAACTTCTGAAGTATCCCTTCATAACTGTAACCCCTCATCTCTGGTAACATTGTCGCAAATCGGCGCTGCACCTTTTTCTTCTCCCCATGTCCCAGTAGTTCATTTCCTTGAAGTACTGATGCAATTTTATAATTCTATTAGTATTGCATAATAAGAAATGGACATGTCATGAAAATGTTTGTATCTTTAAAGTCCTTTTTTTTGGAAAGTAGAAGTAAAATATTTGGTGGAAATGGGGATGTGGTTATTCAAACATACTGCTTTCATTCAAATAGGTCATGTGTGTAGAATGCCATGTTCAGCTTTCCTCCCATGCTTGATCAGTTTTACTTGCTCAGAAAAACTTTTATGGTGTACCACGTATCCAGAGAAATTAGAGCCACTTGTTTGTTTAACCAGACATGATGACATAAGGTGACTGAAGCTTTGACCCTCCTGTAAATGAACTTCTCTTCTGTCCCATCCATTGTCGGCTGTGGCTCAGTTGGTAGCACACTTGCCTCTGAGTCAGAAGGTTGTGGGTTCAAGTCCCACTCCAGGGAAAAAGACTGAGAGAAAAGGACTCCAGGGACTTGAGCACATAAAGCTAGGCTGACACACACTCCAGTGCAGTGCTGAGGGAGTGCTGCACTTTCGGAGGTGCCGTCTTTCAGATGAGACGTTAAACCGAGGCCCTGTCTGCTCTCCCAGGTGGGTGTAAAAGATCCCAGGGCACTATTTTGAAGAAGAGCAGGGGAGTTATCCCCGGTGTCCTGGCCAATATTTATCCCTTAACCAACATAACAAAAACAAATTATCAGATCATTATCACATTGCTGTTTGTGGGAGCTTGCTGGGCGCAAATTGGCTGCCGCGTTTCCCACATTACAACAGTGACTCCACTTCAAAAAGTACTTCATTGGCTATGAAGCACTTTCAGATGCCTGGTGGTCGTGAAAGGTGCTATATAAATGCAAGTCTTTTATGTTGTCAGTATACAGGTTGAATTAAAAAAACAATGTTTTTGTTGTAGTCTAAAAATGTAACTTTCAAAGAGGCACTGTATTACAATTTAATCCATTTGAATTACGGTTGTAAGTTTTGAAAATACAGCTAATCAGCTGTTTTCCCTGTATTTTCTCAACACTCATGAGCGTGGGAGGCAAAGTATAGTATACATCATTTGGGATATCTTTTTGTGGAAAATTGATCTGATCTTTTTCATAGTTTGAGTTTTGTTGTATCTTTTTCATTATTATAGAAGAGTATAAATTGGCAGCATGTTGATCGAGTGTTAATTAGGTGGAAATTTTAATTCAAGTTAAGTGAACATTAGAATTTTGAATTGAAGTTTTGTTTTTAAAATCTTGTGGATTTTGCTTTAAAGTCTTGAATCCTTTCTGGGATCCTTTAATAGTAAGATCCAGTCAAGAACATGGAAAAATGTAATTTTTAGGTAGAGCGTATGGAAAAATGTAAAGTTTTCAAATTAAGTTTGGGTTCTGTTCATTTCATTGATTCATTTCTATATATAACTGGCTTTATAAAGCAAAGATGATACGAAAGGAATCAATTTCAGAAACATCAACAACAAACTTGCTTAATATAGAGAAAAATCTCAAGGCACGTCACAGTGGTATGAAGAAAGTATGGAAACTGAGTCAAAGAAGCCGATCTTGGGGGTGAGCCAAAGTTTGGTCAAGGAGGTGAGGGAGTTGGGGAGGCAGAGGGGTTTAAAAAAAGGAATTCCAAAGTGTGGGGCATAGGTGACTGAAAGCATCACCAATGGTGAACCAATGTGGTTGATTCTTAACTGCCCTCTGAAATGGCCTAGCAAGCCACTGTTTCTCAGCGGTTTGATACAACTATCCGAATAAAACCAGACAGACCACCGGCATTGACCTAGGCACCGGATTTGGACACGGCAAAGGCACACCTAGCCCAGTCAACCCTGCAAGGTCCTCCTCACTAATGTCTGGGGACTTGTGTCAAAATTGGGAGCACTGTCCCACAGACTAGTCAAGCAACAGCCTGACTTAGATATGCCCGCAGAATCAGTCCATGCCCGCATGCAGTAAGACCTGGACAACATTCAGGTTTGGGCTGATGTGTGGCACGAATGTTACTTGCCATTTAAGTGCCAGGCAATGACCATCGGCAACAAGAGAGTCTAGCCACTTTCCCATGACATTCAACAGGATTACCATTGCTGAGTCCCCAACCATCATGGGTGGGGGGTGGGGGGGCGGGTGTCACCATTGACGAGAACTTAACCAGACCAGCCACATAAATACTGTGGCTACAAGAGCAGGTCAGAGGCTGGGTATTCTGTTTCGAGTGTCTCGCCTCCTGACTCCCCAAAGCCTTTCTACCATCTACAAGGCACAAGTCAGCAGTGTGATGGAATACTCTGCACTTGCCTGGATGAGTGCTGCTCCAACAACACTCAAAGCTGGACACCATCTAGGACAAAGCAGCCCGCTTGATTGGCACCCCATCCACCACCTTAAACGGTCAACCCTCCATCACCGGCGCACCGCGGCTGCAGTGTGTACCATCTACAAGGTGCACTGCAGCAACTCGCCAAGGCTTCTTCGACAGCACCTCCCAAACCCACAACCTCTACCACCTAGTAGGACAAGGCAGCAGGTGCATGAGAACACCATCACCTGCAAGTTCCCCTCCAAGTCACACACACCATCCTAACTTGGAAATACATCGCTGTTCCTCCATCGTCGCTGGGTCAAAATCCTGGAACTCCCTCCCTCAACAGCACTGTGGGAGTACCTTCACCCCAGACTGCAGCGGTTCAAGAAGGCGGCTCACCACCACTTTGAGGGCGAGTAGGGATGGGCAATAAATGTTGGCCTTTCCAGCGACGCCCACATCCCATGAATGAATAATTTTTTTAAAAAGAGCCGGAGGTTGGGGAGGGGAGGGGAGGACGGGGTGGTTGTAAGGATGGAGGTTACAGCGATGGGGAAGGGAGAGGCCACAGAGGAATTTAAAGAGAAAGATAGAAGGATGAGAATTTTAAATTAAAGGTGTTGGGGACCTGGAATTTGGCTTCGCTATCTTAATAGTTGTAAACGAGGGGCTTTTAACATTAGTAGTGAAATTAACTGTTTTATAGGGATAAGCATGTAGATGTATTGTGTACTCCATTCCTTCTTTTCAAAGTCAAATTAGTTTTCGCTCTGCAACGAGGTGCGCGTGCGTAATAAAGATGAATAGTCTGTACACGCATATGCAGTTGTACTTGATCAGTGTTAATGTATTCATG
Organism: Somniosus microcephalus; assembly: GCF_052327205.1. Lineage (NCBI taxonomy): Eukaryota > Metazoa > Chordata > Chondrichthyes > Squaliformes > Somniosidae > Somniosus > Somniosus microcephalus. The sequence continues at coordinate 32,893,510 of NC_140989.1, forward strand.
GACCAGTTCCAGTCATTCATGGTACTTTCTGTCCAACTGAATAATCCTCCTGGCATCAGCTATAAACACTTGAGTTTCTGAGAACTACTGTGGATTCACCAGTTTGCTTCATTTTAGGGATGATATAATGGTGGACAAAAAGTTCCTGCTGCTGGCACTTCCTGTACTGGGAATAGCTATTCAAAATAGTAGAACGTTTTGAACCTTTCGTAATTGTTTTTGATTGAATGAACAGAAGGAATGTTACAGCAAGATGTCTTTTAATGCCATTCTTGAACACAAGAACCTTTACTTCTTTGGAACTTACATTTTCTTTTCATTTTTCATACTTTTATCCTGGATTTTTCTTTCTTTACCCCTATTTAAAAAAAAAAAAGTAACTCGTACACCGGCCTTCCAGTGAGCTACCTAAATGATCATCTTCATCTGTGAGCTTGGACAGAGTTTGTTCGATTGTAGCGGCTGTCTCATTCAAGATCAATTTTGTTTTCCCACATCCGCACGTGCATTTCAATTAGGGATCCAGAGTAGCAACCAGCAGCATGAACCCTGCCCAGTCCTTCTTGCCCTTCAAAGCTAAGGAGCAGAGGCCAGTTAGAGCACCCTCTTACCATCCGAGTTGAGATCTGATGGATAATCTAGAATAGACCAGGACACAGTTCAATGTGGCAGCAAATGGCACCTTTACTTGTCAATCCATTGCATCATCTTTTAGTGCAGTTGTACGCCTAATACAATCTAGGGACCATTTGCAGCTTAACCCCCTCCCTCATCAGTAACCTGGAAGACCTGCTGTTTATTTACTCCAGGGCCTTCATTCATTGCTCATCTGGCTATGGAATGCCATTAGAGTTGAGACTCCGTTTTATTTCTAACAGGAGAAATTGACTAAATGTTACTCAGTATTTACAACACAAGTGAAAGGGCCACTTAGTAACTCCTCACCATGGTGCACAAATCTGGTGCTTATTATGGGCACGCAATCATGTCTCATCATTCTGCATTGTGGCATTGTTACAAGTTTGGGTGTTGCCTTCGATATTCTCTTGGGCACAGCAATGCAGGTCACTCCTGTAAGCGGTCTGAATGTCTTACATTAGGGGAGTGCCTGTATTGTCCAACATCTAACTATACGATAGCATAACCCAGTGTGTTACAAGAGTACACCCTTGTGATCTGAGCTAGGTATTCATGTACTTTACACGTGACCCCATGTGAGCCTCTGCAATCTTTTTGAAGGAGGATTGAAAAAATTCTTTGAGGAGGCCAAGTATGAATCATTAAGCTGCCTTATATCATAGCAAGTAAATGGGTTAGGATTCAATGCATTTAGTTTAATCAGTATAGCCTATCTTTGTGTAATAACAAAATAATAAATGTGCTATGCTTCCCCACATTAATGACTAGCCTTGCTTGACTTAAGAAAAATAACTTTCAACCAACTCATGCATTCTAATTTTCTGAGCCCAGCAAATGCTTGTCCTCAGCTTTCTATTTAAAAACTTGACTGTCAGTGAGCATTTCTGCCTCTGTTTTCTTTTTATCTCTCTATGTTCACAGCCTGAGGGGAGGGCTTATGACCGACAATTCCTGCTGAGACAAAAGCAAAATACTGCGGATGCTGGAAATCTGAAATAAAAACAGAAAATGCTGGAAATACTCTGCAGGTCAGGCAGCATCTGTGGAGTGAATTCCTGCTGAGAACTTGGGAGTCCAGGACAAGGGATGTGAGCTGTTTATTGATTAAGAACTTTTGAAAATGACAAACCGAAAACAGCTGGTCCATCAAGTATCTCCCATACAGTCCTGCTGCATTAAACATTATGACCCACAGCTCCCACTCACCAGTGCCCATGTAATCTCCTGGGAGAGGCAAAAAAAAACCCTAAGGCAATTCGGGGGGGGGGAATTCTGCAAAATTGTTCCGCAAGCCCCAAAGACGATCAGTACGAGTTCCAGGAAACCATAGTGACCATGAGGAATTTCACTTTCTGTACTGAGACAGACTGGTAAATTGCTTATTATTTTAAGTCTTTTGTGGAACAACTTCAAAGGCTGGACAGATGGCCGTAGCAAAGTCTTTCCTGATCTTTTAGCCATCGTAACAATTTGCTTTATATAGTGTCTTTAGCGTCCCAAAGTGCTTCACCGGAGCGTAATTGGACAAAAATTGACATTGAGCCAAAGAAGGATGATTAGGCTGGGTGACTGAAAGCTTGGTCCGAGGTAGGTTTTAAAGGAGGAAAGAGATGGAGAGGTTTAGGGAGGGAATTCCAGAGCTTAGGGCGTCAATGGCTGACTGCATAACTGCCAGTGGTGGGATGAAGGAAGTGGGGTATGCATAAGAAGCCAGAGTTGGAGGATCGCATAGTTCTCGGAGGGTTGTAAGGCAGGAGGAGGTTACAGATAGGGAGGGATGAGGCCATGGAGGTATTTGAACACTCTGAGCATTTTAAAATCGAGGTGTTGGTGGACCAGGAACCAATGTAGGTCAGCAAGCACATGGCCGAATGGCCTCTTTCTGTGCTGTAAATTTCTATGATTAGGCTTTAATGCAAGTTAGGATATGGGAGCAGATTTTTGGATGAGATAATGTTTAGGGAAGGCGGGTGGGGAGGAGGAGATGGGAGGCCGGTTAGGGGAAAGCATTGAAATAGTTGTGTGGCACTAACAAAGGCATGAATGAGGGTTTTGGCTGCAGATGGACTGAGGCAATGGTGGAGACTGGTAATGTTACGGAGTTGGAAGTAGGTGGTCTTTGTGATGGAGAGGATGGAGGGGGGGATAGCCTAGCTTGATGGGTTCTAGGGAATCCACTTGCTAAAACATGCACATGATAGTATTGCCGAGCACCTGTTGCTCAACCCTGAATTGAGCTTCAAGCCCTTCTTCGTGTATCATCAGACCACCTATTTCCACCTCTATAATGCCTGTCTCCATTCCTATCTCATCCCCACTGTTGCTAGAGCATTAATTCGGAGCTTTTTCACCTCCAGGCTCAATTTCTCCGACCTCCTCATCCAGCATCCTCAATTACATGCTATGCAAACTCCAACTTATCCAGAACTCCTGCTCATCTTGCCTACAAATCTCTCCACCCTCCCTCTGCAATCTCTTACAGTTCTATGTTCTACTTTTGATTTTTAAGTATGTACTTTTGCCTGATCCCACTCCACTATTGGTGGCAAAGACTTTAGCCATCACTACACTGCACTCTGAATTTGTTCCCTAAACCTTGCCACCTGGCTTCATCTCCTTACTTTCAAAAGTGTCCTCAAAATCTTGTTCTGTTACCTTTCAGCTCTGCACCAAATTTCTGTTCTGTCTGTTTTCACTCCCTTTCGCCTATGAAGTATTTGAGACATTTTGACTGTTCAAGGTAGAATAAGTAGTATTTTGTTTCCCTGTTATTCCAAACAAGATCGTAAGCTCAGTAAGCTTAAGAAATCCAGGTGTGCTGAATCAGACATTGCTGAACACTCAGACAGCGACACCAGTTGATGGCACAAGCAGGCGCATGGGAACACCACCACCTCCAAGTTCCCCTTCAAGTCACACACCATTCTGACTTAGAAGTATATTGCCAATCCTTCATCGTCGCTGGGTTAAAATCTTGGAACTCCCTACCTAACAGCACTGTGGGAGTACCTTCACCACATGCACTGCAGCGGTTCAAGAAGGTGGCTCACCACCACCTTCTCAAGGGCAATTAGGGGTGGGCAATAAATGCTGGCCTTGCCAGTGACGCCCACATCCCATAAACAAATAATAAAAAAAATTCTAGTATTGAATCGTGCTGATGATTCAGACTTGAGTCGATATGGAGACTAATGGTGGCTAGAACCTACTTTAAAGCCCATTGATGTCAAGAGTCAAGATGGGATTGGGGGCAAGGTATTGACTTGGATAGAGAACTGGTTGGCAGATAGAAAGCAAAGAGTTGGAATAAACGGGTCGTTTTCCGAGTGGCAGGCAGTGACTAGTGGGGTACCGCAAGGATCGGTCCTAGGACCCCAGCTGTTCACAATATATTAATGATCTGGACGAGGGAATTGGATGTAATATCTCCAAATTTGCAGACGACGCAAAGCTGGGTGGGAGGGTATGCTGTGAGGAGGATGTCATGAAACTCCAGTACGACTTGGACAGGTTGGGTGATTGGGCAGAAATATGGCAAATGCACTATATAATGTGGATAAATGTGAGGTTATCCACTTCGGTGGCAAAAACAGGAAGCCAGATTATTATTTGAATGGCAATAGATTGGGAGAAGGGGAAGTGCAAAGAGACCTGGGTGTTCTTGTGCACCAGTCGCTGAAGGTAAGCATGTAGGTGCAGCAGGCGGTTAAGAAGGCAAATGGTATGTTGGCCTTCGTAGCAAGAGGGTTCGAGTACAGGAACAAGGATGTCTTGCTGCAGTTGGTAAGACCGCACCTTGAGTATTGTGTGCAGTTTTGGTCGCCTTATCTGAGGAAGGATGTTCTTACCATGGAAGGAGTGCAGCGAAGATTCACCAGGCTGATACCTGGGATGGCAGGAATGACACATGAGGAGAGATTGTGTCGATTGGGCTTATACTCACTGGAGGTTAGAAGATTGAGAGGGGATCTCATCGAAACCTATAAAATTCTGTCCGGCCTGGACAGACTAGATGCAGGAAGGATGTTTCTGATGGCGGGGGAGTCCAGAACCAGGGGTCACAGTCTAAGGATAAGGGGTAAGCCATTTAGGACAGAGATGAGGAGGAATTTCTTCACCCAGAGAGTGGTGAACCTGTGGAATTCTCTACCACAGAAGGCAGTAGAGGCCAATTCATTAAATATATTCAAGAAGGAGTTGGATATATTTCTTAAGGCTAAAGGGATCAAGGGATATGGGGAGAAGGCAGGGACAGGGTACTGAATTTGGATGAGCAGCCATGATCTCATTGAATGGCGGAGCAGGCTCGAGGGGCCGAATGGCCTACTCTTGCTCCTATCTTCTATGTTTCTATGTTGACTGGTACCAAGGGATTGTTGAGACCGAATTCCTTGTTCGCAAGATAACACCCCATCTTTCCTTGAAGCGATTGAGTAATTTGAAGTAAGCAAACTATCAATATCAGAGTCCACCCTTATCAGGATAGAACAGGTTTCTACTTCAGATGTGAGGCAGTCACAAAATAGTTGGAACTGAGGGATGGGTGGGGGCTTGGGGAGATAATTTCTATACTACAGCATCAATTACTTGTATTTACATAGCATCTTTTAAAGTAGAAAAATACCCCTAGGTGTTTCACAGAAGAAGAAACTGATGCCAAGCCTTTTTAGGAACGATAGCCAAAAGCTTTGTTGAAAATAAGGCTTCTAAAGACAGAGAAGCAGAGGGATTAGGGAGGGCACTCCGGAGAATAGGACCAAGAAGGGTTTGCTGCCATTGGTGAAGCACAAGAGGGTATGCACAGAAGGCCAAAGAGACAGACTTGGAGGAAGTGGGTGGGGATATGAGGTTGACTAAGATTACAGACGTAGTGTGGGATAAGCCATAGTGGAATTTATAGCTTAGAACTTTAAAATTCAATGCGTTGGGAAACTGACTTCATGTGGGACAGGATGTGGATAATAGAATTTTGGGTGAGTTGCAATGTATGGAGGGTGGCGATCAGAAGGTTGGTGAGAAAAGTAATGCAAAAATTCGATCTAGAGGTAATTAAGGCATGGGGGTGAGTGTGGGGCAGAGGCAGGCTATTTGAAGACGGAAGGAAGTAGTCTAGATGATGCTTTGGGATTGGTTAGCTCCTGCAGATCTGGAAGATGTGTACTTGAATATTGCTACACAAGAACACCGGCAAGCATTTCTCTAGTTCAATTTGGAGGGGCAAAGTGATCAGCAACATGTACCTCTTTTTGCTCTAATTAGTTCTATTTGGGTTTGTGGCTATTTCAGTCTTTCATGACCCATTTCTGTTTGAATCATTAGGGGATCACCTGTGCCCTATTTTATGCAAATTGTATAGAAATTGAGCGAGTTAGATCCTCATTGTCTCCTAATTGAGACCTTAATTTGGTTCTTCACAAATTAATGCAATCTCCATTCAAAACACTTTTTGAATGTGTGAGTTTAAGTTGCTGGTATGGAAAAACTGTTCATGTTTGCTTCAGCTCAGAGTTAATAAACTGCAGGCCTTTATTGTAGGTCAGCCCTATTCAATTTGGCATTCTGACAAGGCACTCCTTAAAACTCTCATTTTACCTAAAGTTGCTTTCCAGTTCCAATTTGATCAACAAAAAATTATCTTGCAGGGAAGAAGCCCAAGGATAAGTCATTCCACCTATTTCATAGTTCCTTTATGGCATCTCTCCACTGAGTTCCAATTCATAGTACAGGAAACTTTCCTGTACTTGGGTCTGTTCTTTTTAACTAAGGGCCTTTATTTCTATCTGGTATTGAATGTACGGTTCACTAACTTGACTGACTTCAGTTATTTTGCCTGTATGCTTTATGATAGATCTGTATATAGTGTAAGCTAGCATTTTTGTACAATTGTTTGAAAAGGCTGTGAAGTCTTTTACTATCTCTCTCAAATTTACCAACCAATTTGATCCATGAAAAGTGATAATAGGCTTTTTTCTAGAAAGACTGCTTAAAATAAAAACACTTTGATTTTTTTTGTACTGCTTGTTAATGGACTTTTGGTAACGATTTAAGAGCCCTTACTCGGGTCAAAACATCTTGTTGGCATTTAGCTCCCAAAACAGCAGAACACGTGTAAAATTGGGCACTGTATCAGCTGCGTTGTTTTAGTAATGGGGTTTGTATCTCTGACATTAAGAATCCATTAATACTCAAGTGTCAGTTAATGCACATCGCAATCCATTAAACAATGACAACAAGGACAAAAAACTCCCATCTAAATTATTTTCTGTGCTGTATGGTGTGTAGTTGATCTGAAGCATCAAGAAAATTTTAGTGTTTAATATACACGCAGTCTTTTATAAAAAAAAAAAAGACAGTTCTGGATGGAATTTGGGAAGAAATAACTGTTCAATGATGGAGAATTGGAGCTTTTATAAAAAAAAAAAGTTTTCTCCTCACTTTAGGGGCTGCTCACCATTCCCAAGCTATGAGAACAGCAAGGTGTCCTAGTCCTAGTAGTGTTCCTGTGCTTCTGTCGAATCGAGTATCGAGAGCTATGTTAAGAGAAGGTGATTGAGATTTTATTGAGGGGAGGGGAAGAGAAAGAGAGATCCTGTAACGTGGGTGAAGAAATCTACTTGAGGGGAAAAAGCGGTGAGATCATGTTTAGGGGAGATACGGGTGTGAAAACAATTTCTGGAGGAGAGGTGAATTGAAAACCTGTTGAGGGGGAGAATCCGAGCTTATTGAAAGAGAGGGAATCCTCTGTTGTGAACAGAAGATCCGAGAGAGATTCTGTTGGGTGAGGGGGCGAGAGATCTTGTTGGGTGGAGTTTGAGATGCTGTGGTGGGGAGAAAAAATTGAGAAATTACAATGAGGAATCGTGGATGAGCGAGAGATCTTGAAGGGAGATGCTCTTGAGGAGAGGAGCGAGTGTGAGAGAGAAAGGGAGATCTTGACCACAGGAGAGAGTACTTGCATTTTTATAGTGCCTTTTGCAACCTCAGGACGTCCCAAGCGCTTTACAGCCAATGAAGTACTTATGAAGGGTAGGCACTGTTGTAATGTAGGAAACATGCGGCAGCTAATTTGCATACAGCAAGGTCCCACAAACCGCAATGTGGTGGTGATCAGATTATCTGTTTGTGATGTTGGTTGAAAGATAAATATTGACCAGGACAGTGGAAGAACTCCCCTGCTTCTCTTCAAAAGAGTGCCATGGATCTTTTATGTCCATCTGCGAGGGCAGTCGGGCTTCGATTTAGCACCTCCTCCGAAAGACGGATGTCAGAAACTATTGAGGGGGAAAGCAAAAGATACTGTTAAAGGGTGAGAATGAGGGAATTCTGAGGAGAGATGGTGACGGAGAACCTGTTGAGGATAAAGTGGGTGAAAGATTATTGGAGAGGAAGTGCTATCCTGTTGAGGGGAGAGAGGAAGAGCATTGAGGGAGTGACAGCGCTCTACTGATGGCAGATAGAGATATTCTGTTTGGAGGAGGAAAGACTGAGGTGATATTGTTGGAGGGGATGAGGGGCGAGAGATATCTTGTTTGGGAGAGGGATAAAAAGATCAAGGGGGAGAGAAAGTCAATGGAGGGAGCTATTCTACTTTTGAAGAGTGGGGGAGAGTAGGAGAGCCCATTTGGGGCAGAGCGCAATAGAAATGTCCAGTGGCATGGTGAAGAGGTATCCAGATTAATCCACTCTGCAGGAGGGAAGTGAAAGCCTGAGAGATCCTTCTTGGAGAGCGAAAGATATCCTGTTCAGGCCGATGGAAGGAGCAAGAGAGATAATCATGTCGACTGGAGGAGCTGAGAAGCAAATCCTATTCGAGGTGATGGGAGCAGAGAGAGATCGATCCTGTTCAGTTGGAGATCCTATGGGGTGGGGGGGATGGAGAAAGAGCGGGGAGAGACATTTTGAGAGAGGGGAGAGAGCGATTCTTTTCAGGGGGTGAGATAGAGGGATCCTGTTGGAGAGAGACACTCTGTTTGGTGTTGGGAACTGATTTTTATTTGTGGGAGGGGGGTGGGTTTTGTGAGACATTCTGTGGAGGGAAAGCGAGAGAGATTTTCTTTGGGGTGGGGTGAGCGAGAGATTCCATTTGGGAAAAGGGGAGATGGTCATCTTTTTTCTGGGGAGGGGAGAAATCCTGTGATTGGAGGAGGGGGTGGGGGGAACAGTTATCCTGTTTCAAGAAGGGGAGAGAACTGTTTAGGGTTGTGGAGAGAATGAAATCATGTGTGAGGGGGAGGAGAGAGAGAGAGAAACAGAACCTAGTAAGAGTGGGGGGGGGGGGTGGGGGGGGAGAGCAATAGAGATCAATGTGGGAGACAGTGATCCTGTTTTGTGTATGTGAGTGAGATACTGTTGGGGGAAAGAGATTCAGTTTAGGGAAAAGGGAAAGAGATTCAGTTTAGGGAAAAGGGAAAGAGATTCAGTTTAGGGAAAAGGGAAGAGAAAATTGGATCCTTTTTGTGGGGAGAGAGCGAGAGAGATCCTGTTGGTGGGGGGTGGAGGGGTGGTGGAGATACAGATTCTGTTGGATAGAGAGAACCTGTTTAGAAGTGGGTAGCGAAGGTTTCTGTTAAGGGGAAGGGAAGAGAAAGAAATCCTGTTCAGGGGAGAGAAAAGAGAGATGATCAGTGAGAGAGGAAAGAAATCTGTTGGTGGGAGAGCCAGCAAGTGCAAGATGAAGGGAAGTGGGGAATGAGTGAGACTTTATTGCAGGATGAGAGAGCGAGAGAGATCTTTTTTGAGCAGGTGGGCAAGACTGGGAGGTAGGGAGAGAAAGGAAGAGATATGCTGTTGAGTGGGAATGATGCATATTCTGTTGAGGGAGAATAAAGATGTACTGTTTGGATTATGGGGTGGTAGGAGAAAGAGATATATCCTGTTGGGAGATATGGAGAGGGATCATGTTGGAGAGGGGTAAGGGAGACCTGAGGAGGAGTGAGAACATGCTGAGGGGAGAGGGATGTGTGAGAAAGTGAGATACTATTATGGAGTGAAAGAAACCCTGTTGAAGGAGAAAACATGAGATCCTGGTGAGGGAAGAGAGAAGCATCATGTTATGGGGGAGGGAGGTTCTCTTGAGGGGAGGGGGCAGAGCTATCGTGTTAGGGGAAGAGGGAGAAAGGAATCCTGTTGATGGGAGAGATCTGTTGATGAGGGAAGATTTAGCAAGGGAAATGTAGAGAGATCTCACGGTGTGGCGGGGTGGGCTGGTGGCGAGAGAGTGAGAGCGAGAGAAAACAAGATTTTGTTGAGAGGGCAGAAAGGGAGATCATGCTGAAGGGAGGAGATGGACAAGAAAAAAGATGGGTGGGAATGCTGTTGATATGAGCCACTTAACCACCGTGAGATCAACTCACCTAGTCTTGGCAGAGGAATTCTGTCTGCCTGCTTAAAACTACCACTCCTGCTGTGCAGCAGCACTCTGTTTTGCTTCAGATCTGCTCCCTGCTGCTCTACTCATCCCTCCAGCACCCCATTGCTTTACTCTCTGAGCCAGCTTTGTACACTACTGGCCTCTGCTTTAGTCCCTGGTCTCCCATTCCCCATGCCGCCACCCACGCATACTGCAGGATTGCCAACATACCCATACTAGTCGGGCCCATAGCTCCAGATCTAGTAAAGAAAAATAAATAATTTGCATTTATATAGCACCTTTCACAACATGACTTCCCAAAGTACTACAATGAAATGCAGTAACTGTTGTAATCTAGGGAAACTTAATTGGAGCAGCCACATCAATTTTAAAAAAAAATTAAAAAAAATTTTTTTTTATTCGTTCATGGGATGTGGGCGTCGCTGGCAAGGCCAGCATTTACTGTCCATCCCTAATTGCCATTGAGAAGGTGGTGGTGAGCCGCCGCCTTGAACCGCTGCAGTCCGTGTGGTGAAGGTACTCCCACAGTGCTGTTGGGGGAGCTCCAGGATTTTGACCCAGCGACTATGAAGGAATGACGATATACTTCCAAGCCAATACTGTGGTTACAAGAGCAAGTCAGAATCTGGGTGTCCTGTAGCGAGTGTCTCGCCTCCTGACTCCCTAAAGCCTTTCCACGATCTACAAGGCACAAGTAAGGAGTGTGATGGAATACTCTCCACTTGCCTGGATGAGTGCACCGTCAACAACACTGAAGAAGCTTGACATCAGGACAAAGCAGCCTGCTTGATTGGCACCCCATCTACCACCTTAAACATTCACTCCCTCCACCACCGGCGTACCGTGGCTGCAGTGTGTACCATCTACAAGATGCACTGCAGCAACTCGCCAAGGCTTCTTCAACAGCACCTCCCAAACCCGCGACCTCTTCCACCTAGAAGGACAAGGGCAGCAGCCGCATGGGAACACCAAGACGCACACCATCCTGACTTGGAAATATATCGATGTTCCTTCATAGTCACTGGGCCAAAATCCTGGAACTCCCTTCCTAACCGCACTATGGGAGTACCTTCACCACATGGACTGCAGCGGTTCAAGAAGGCGGCTCACCACCTTCTCGAGGGCAATAAATGCTGGCCTTGCCAGCGACTCCCACATTCCAGGAACAAATTTAAAAAAAAACCTGGCAGTCAATTTGCACACATCAAGGTACCACAAACAGCAATTAAATAAATGACCAGATGATCTGTTTTTGCGATGTTGATTGAGTGATAAATGTTGGTCAGGACACAGGGAGAACTCTGGTGCTGCTCTTCAAGTAGTGCCATGGAATTTTTTATATGCACTTGAGAGGCCAGATGTCTTGGTTTAATGTCTCATCGAAAAAAAAAGCTTCTCTGATGGGTTCTCTTTAAAGGGACCGAAGTGAGTAGCATATAGGGACTGTAGGAGACAAGAGCAGATATGTTTACATTTAGTGCATCTCAAACATCTGAATGCAGCACATGCAATGAATTACATTGAAGTGCAGTGACATTTAGGCAGAACTTGCAGAAAGGAGAGGGAAGGGCAGACATTCAGGGAGAGGGAGATAGGCGGAGACATAACGTTATGAAGCAATGATGGTGTGTGACAGACGCACAGTGAGCAATAAAAAGAAAGACAAACGGGGAGACTGAGAATTGGAGAATGGTAGTTGAGCAGCAACGCAGTTTTTGGAAGAAAGAATAAACTTGTATATTTTACGTTCAATTAATTTTTTTTGAAATTGTCACTTACATAGGCGAACATGGCTATTAATTTGTACACCGCATGATCCCACAAACAGCAAATGAGCTAAATAACCAGTTAATTAATTTTGATGTTGGTGTATTGATAAATATAACGTAGTAACATAGTATCTGTTACAGGCAGGAGAAGAACGTTAGTCCATCTAGCCCAGTAGTTCTCAAACCTTTTCGGTTGAAGGACCTCTTTTGAAATGGATTAGTAATCACGGACCCCCTCATTTAAATGATTATTGCCCCCTTGTATGGATACTGTACCAGGATCTTCTGACACTGAATTGAAATATAGCTATGGTGACATTTACAAAATGGGAATCAAGTATGTATAAAATGATGGTGATTTTAAAGCATTGGTTTTTAAAAAAAATTACAAATACATTGATTATTCAGTGTAGTCAAGTGCGGCCCAGATTACTGCGTCAGATTTGCTCCTTAGCCAGCCCTTGACCGTGGACCGACAGACCCAATGTAATGCATGTCCGACTTACGGGGCCTGTTCCTTTTGGCCGTATTCCAGCGCTGCTGCAGCCGGCTGGTAGTCGGGACAGGATTTTTACAGATGTTTACAGATGGTCGGTTACTCTCCGAACAGCTGGCCCTGTGCTTTTCCACCTCCGACTCCTGTTGCTGGCGGTGGCATTGTGGCTGCTACTGGCCCGCAGTCTTTTTCCCTACATTTTGTGAAGGAACAAATAATTGTTTATTTTTGATTGCAAAGTCGTTCCTGCTGTTCTCGCCAGTTAAATTTGACAAACTATCTCGTTGGATAGTTCTTATTTTAGTTACTGTTGGTTTACATGTTTACATTTTCAATTTCGAGTAGATTTTACATTGAAAATAATGGGTTACATTCACCCAGTAAATTAATTCATTTTCTCAGTATATTTTCCGCTGTATTAAAGTAAGAGGTAAAAAACTGGGACAAAAAACAAATATAAATCTCTAGCCGATCCCAGTCTCCCTGAAAGAGATGCAAGGTTTAAGGTAAATCTCCCAGAGTTTGTTCAAATTAAATTCCCTGAGTCTGTCAGACATTCAGGATGAAACTCTTTGGAAAGAGAAGGCAGGTGGTACTTAAAAGAGCCTTTGTGGTTTGTTGCGAGTTGATTTCTTTTTGTCGTTCAAGCAGAAACCTTGCTTGGGTGGCCGGTTTTCTTCAGCACCAGAACGGCCTGAATGTTGGGCAGGACCCCGCTCTGGGCTATGGCAACCCCTCCCAGCAACTTGTTCAGCTCTTCGTTGTTGCGGAGGACAAGCTGCAGGTGGTGGGGTATGATTCTGGTCGTCTTGTTGTCGCGGGCCGCATTGCCCGCCAGCTCCAGGATCTTGGCGGTCAGGTACTCGACAGCAGCCAGGTAGACGGGGGCTCCGGCCCCGACACGTTCGTCGTATTGACCCTTGTGCAGTAGTTGGTGGATGCGGCTGACCGAGAACTGAAGACCGACTCTGGATGAACAGGCCTTGGCTTTGGCACGTCCTTTCCCTCCAGTTTTACCAAGGCCAGACATCTTGTCGTTTTAGCTCTCTAACTCCCTGCAGCGCACAGCTGCTGCTGCCACTGCCGTGGTGCTATCAAGCGGCCGCCTTTGATTTCACAAAGGCCTTCGACACTGTCAACCGTGAGGGATTATGGAGTGTCCTCCTCAAATTCGGCTGCCCTCAAAAGTTTGTCACCATCCTCCGCCTGCTTCATGACGACATGCAAGCAGTGATCCTGACCAACGGTTCCACCACAGACCCAATTCACGTACGAACCGGGGTCAAGCAAGGCTGTGTCATCGCACCAACGCTCTTCTCGATCTTCCTTGCTGCAATGCTCCATCTCGCCCTCAGTAAGCTCCCCACTGGAGTGGAGCTAATTTACAGAACAAACGGGAACCTGTTCAACCTCAGTCGCTTCTGTCGCCTCTGTCGTTGAATTACAGTATGCAGACGACGCTTGCATCTGCGCTCACTCGGAGGTTGAACTCCAAACCATTGTCGACACCTTCAGCGAAGCGTAGGAGAGCATGGGCCTTGCACTAAACACCCGTAAGACAAAGGTCCTCTACCAACCTGCCCCCGCCACACAGTACTGCCCCCCCCCCCCCCCCCCCCAAGCAATTATCAAAATCCATGACAAGGCCTTGGACAACGTGGACCACTTTTCATACCTCGCTGATGATTGCATGGTGTTCAGTTCCATTCGCAACTACTCGGATAATGAAGCAGCCCATACCTGCATGCAACAAGACCTGGATGACTATCAGGCTTGGGTGGATAAGTGGCAAGTAACATTGGTGCCACACAAGTGCCAGGCAATGACTATCTCCAACAAGAGAGCGTCTAACCACTGCCCCATGACATTCAACAGCATTACCATCGCTGAATCCCCCCAACATCAACATCCTGGGGGTAACCATTGACCAGAAACTTAACTGGACCAGCCATATAAATACTGTGGCTGCAAGAGCAGGTCAGAGGCTGGGTATTCTGCAGGGGAGTGTCTCGCCACCCAACTCCCCAAAGCCTTTACACCATCTATAAGGCACAAGTCAGGAGTGTGATGGAATACTCTCCACTTGCCTGGATGAGTGCAGCCCCAAGAACAACTGAAGAAGCTTGACACCATCCAGGACAAAGCAGCCCGCTTGATTGGCACCCCATGCACCACCTTAAACATTTACTACCTCCATCACTGGTGCACCCTGGCTGCTGTGTGTAACATCTACTAGATGCACTGCAGCAACTCGCCAAGGCTTCTTCGACAGCACCTCCCAAACCCGCGACCTCTACCACCTAGAAGGACAAAGGCAGCAGGTGCATGGGAACACCACCACCTCCAAGTTTCCCTCGAGTCACACACCATGCTGACCTGGAAATATATTGCCGTTCCTTCATAGTCGCTGGGTCAAAATACTAGAACTTCTTCCCTAACAGCACTGTGGGAGCACCTTACCTTGTGGATTGCAGCGGTTCAAGGCGGCGGCTTACCACCACCTTGTCTAGGGCAATTAGGGATGGGCAATAAATGCTGGCCTTGCCAGCGACGCCTGCATCCATGAACACATTTTTAAAAAAAGGAACCATTCAGCAGTGCCCAACCACTCCGCACCAGCTTGCTCTCCATCACTGATTGGGGTCTTTTTTGTGGACCCCCTGGAAAGTCTCTCCGAACCCCAAGGGGTCTGTGGACCCCAGTTTGAGAACCACTGGTCTAGCCTGCCTAGCCACAGTATTCGCATGCATTTCTAAGAACCTGTCTAGTTTCTTGAAATCATTAACGTTTGTTTTTCTACCCCGACCCCTACCCTGTTCCCCATACTTTGAACTTTTTTAGGAAATGCAGGAGGAACTTTTTTGCTATTTTCTTTTGCTGATAACTTGTGAAAAGAATCCGCAAGGATCAGTGCTTGGGCCTCAGCTATTCACATTCTATATTATGATTTGAATGGGGGAACCAAATGTAATATATGTAAGTTTGTGAGGAGGATGCAAAGAGGCTTCAGGGGGATATAGACAGGCTAAGTGAGTGGCAAGAACATGGCAAATGGAATATACAGTAATGTGGAGAAATGTGAAGTTATCCACTTTGGTAGGAAAAATAGAAAAGCAGAGTTTTTAAATGGTGAGAGATTGGGAAATGTTGGTGTTCAGAGGGACCAGAGTGTCCTTGTACATGTATCACTGAAAGTTCACATGCAGGTACAGCAAGCAATTAGGAAAGCAAATACAGTAGCATGTTGGCCTTTATTACAAGAGGATTTGAGTATAAGAGTAAAGACGTCTTACTGCAATTATATAGGGCCCTAGTGAGACCACACCTGGAGTATTGTGTACAGTTTTGGTCTCCTTACCTAAGGAAGGATATACTTGCCATAGAGGGAGTGCAATGAAGGTTCACCAGACTGGTTCCTGGGGTGGGGGGATTGTCCTATGAGGAGAGATTGAGTAGACTAGGCCTATATTCTCTAGAGTTTAGAAGAATGAGTGGTGATCTCATTGAAAATACAAGATTTTGAGGGGGATTGACAGGGTAGATGCTAACAGGTTGTTTCCTCTGTCTGGAGAGTCTAGAACTAGGGGGCATAGTCTCCGGATAAGGGGTAGGCCATTTAAGACTGAGATGAGGAGAAATTTCTTCATGCTGAGGGTTGTGAATCTTTGGAATTCTCTAACCCAAAGGGCTGTGGAGGCTCAGTTGTGTATATTCAAGACTGAGAGAGAGAGATTTTGGGACATCAAGGGATATGGGTATCGGGTAGGAAAGTAGAGTTGAGATCGAAGATCAGCCATGATCTTATTGAATGGTGGAGCAGGCTCAAAGGTTCGTGTGACCTACTCCTGCTCCTAACTCTTGTTACGTAATGAAGTAAAGCAACGATCAAAAAACACTCTCCTGTTCTGCTTCTCATCTTAGTATTTTACAAACAAACACACAAAAAGGTTCAAGTACACATGCATATGCCGTGTGTCTATTACTTTTATTTACTAAATAGAAATGCAAAAAGCCACATCTGGATTCCCAATTATTACGTGGTTAATGTATTGGACAACACTTATTCGTAGTGATATGGGATCCCTTCTGAAACAGGTTCCCATGGTGTAGCGTCTCATCTGAAATATAGCACCTCCAACAATGTAGCACTCCCTCAGTACTGTACAGGAGTGTTAAGCGAGATATGGTGCTCAGTTCCTGGAGTGTGGCTTGGACCTCTGGATAAGAAATGAAAGTGCTATCACTGAGTTAAACTGACATTGGCTGTGTCAGCGCCCCTTTTATTTACAGACAGCTTGGTTGGACCGGGACCCTTTTCTTTACTAACCTGGGCTAAGGCACTCTTTATTTTTGATCACAGAATCACAGAAACCCCACAGTGCAGATAGAGGCCATTTCGGCCCATCGAGCCTGCACCGACACATATCCCATCCTATCCCCATGTATTTAATCCCCCCAACACTAAGGGTCAATTTATCATAGCCAATCAACCTAACCCGCACATCTTTGGACTGTGGGAGGAAACCGGAGCACCCGGAGGAAACCCACGCAAACACGGGGAGAATGTCTGTGTGGAGTTTGCACAGTCACCCGAGGCCGGATTCGAACCCGGGTCCCTGGCGCTGTGAGGCAACAGTGCTAACCACTATGCCACCGTGCTCAAGAACATTACCATGGGAGGTCAACTAATGTTGATTTTTAAGTCATTTGTTTTTGGCACGTGAGCATGGAGCATAATGAAAGTTACATGCATACAGTAGTAAAGAAAATAACTAGTCCAGTGGGATTAGAGAGATTGAGGGAATCCGAAACCGAATGTAAATGTGCTTAACAGAGACAGGTCTCACTGGCCCTGTCCAGCTTGTTTAACTGATTCTCCCTTCCTTTTCATAGCTGCTGACCTCCATGTAATCCTTCTCTAGCTGGGAAAGTGGGTAAACAGGTCACAGATTAAGTCACAGCTTTCAGTGCAGTACTGATTGAGTATGTGTCGTCGCAGTTGATATAAATGTCATATTTTGTAATAGTTGCTGTAGTTTGATATAAAGAGTAATGATTAGAAATTGTGTACACAACAGGTTTTTTCAAGCATTATGAAAGGATAGTTGGAATCTACTTGGTACAGTTAGTGAGCCAAGTTCATTTTCTCCAGTTGACTGAATCTAGGGCCACCGTCAAAAATAACTACTTGAAGTAGTATTGGAATTGCCTAGTGGTTGAAAAATCTGGCAGCAAAATGTTGAATTTGAACATGGAATTTTGATATTTTAGGTTTTTTAAAACTTGTTTCTTAATGGATTGTTACTGTTTATTTTTATTTTGTTTGCTATACTCACTATAGAAATTGTACATAAATCTATCAAATCTGGAAATAGCTGGTGTATATTATATGTTCTGCCGTTAATTTGCCTGTCCAGTTGTTGTATGCACAAAACAAGCTGTCATACTTTTTAATTGCTCCATAAGCCACAGACAAGCCCCTTTTCAGGGTCTTTGTTGGGGAGGAGCTTTTGAAGTATCTGGTTGTTTGCAGCTGTGTTGTGGCTTTGGTTGTTTAACATTTTGCCGGTTTTTTTTAACAAACCCCTGACAGAAGGGAGTTTGTGTTTTCAACAGACCGGCTTCATACCAAAGTGGTTTAAGCAGCTGTATTGTGGGGGAACAACAAAGAGTTTATTATTGTGTCTGTGACGCAAGGAGCAGGCAATTCTGCGGTGAGGCATTGCTGCTGTTGATGTCGATTGTTGACTTGCCATCTGCCAGATAGGAAGAATAAAAAAATGACAGCTCCAGCAGGGTGTTCAAGAGCTTATTGGAGAGACGCATAAACATGTGCAGATGTCAAACAGCACACTGACAAGAGTTCAAAATGCTCTATAATGCTGTGGCTTCTGGCAATATATTATCTTTCATCCAACAAAGTTTTCAATATTTCAGTGCTGTAATTCTTTTGCATTGAATGTCAAATATTGTTTCAAGGTGCTCTGTGTAGCAGGTACAACAATGACAATTTTGCAAAATTATTTGATAGTCAAAATTACAATATGTGGTTTTAATATGTTAAAGAACTTCATAGTCATTCATAATGGCACAGAAGGAGACCATTCGGCCCATCGAGTCCATACCGGCTCTCTGCAGAGCAATCGAGTCAGTCCCATTCCCCCGCTCTACCCCTGTAGCCCTGCAAGTTTATTTCCCTCAAGTGCCTATCCAGTCTCCCCTTGAAAAGATTGTCTCCCCACTTCCACCACTTCCGTCAGCAGCGAATTCCAGGTCGTCATCACTCGCTGTGTAAAAAAGTTTTTCCTCACATCCCCCCCGTATCTCTTGCCCAAAACCTTAAATCTGTGTCCCCAGTCCTTGTACCATCAACTAGTGTTTCTTTAATCTTAAAAATTATCTGAATGCATTTATGTATGTGTTTCCATCTTATGGTTTCCCCCCCCTCATCGTTTTTCATTTTCTCTCATTGTCTTTAGGTGCTGTAGAATGTATTATTTGCATGATAATTTTGCACTCTTTGTAAAGGCATCCCTGGCCTAGGAAAAGATAATTACAGCAAAGATACTCGATTACAGTGTGTGCGCCAGGAAACAAAGGTTGATCTGCAATATTTTGAACTAGTGCATAAGCAACTCCCCTGCTCTGAGACATATTTGTTGCATAGAAATGAACAGTTCTATAGTATTTTTTCCTGCTAATGTTGATTAATTAAAAAAAAAATAGTTGCACCGAAGGTTAACTGCGCGTTTCAAACTGAAGCCCTAGTTATACAACATGAGGTTGGATATTGAAACATTTTTAAGTATGGTGTAAGCAGGCAGCTGTAATTTTATTGCCTATTTGCATTTATTGTTAGTCAAGCAGAGCTGAGTAGCAAATATAAACATACACAAAACTGTTCATCAGGATTGCCTAATTCTTTTAAAACTTAATCTTCAAAAATTGACTTGCACTTGCCAAAATACAGGGTAACATTGAGAGCATCTCTTCCAAATGGTCTTGCTGTCCAAGTCAAACTCCTGGTTTCTGTAAAATCGGCAATGGTGTTGACTAGCAGCAATTTTACCATTATAACCAGGGCATTAATTGGGTTTCTTATGTTAAATGATGCCTAGCAGCTTATTTAAGAATAATAACAAAACTCCATCCAAAAAAACTGAATGGAGAAGTTTGGTAAATGCGGCATTTGCCAACCTGAAACTTGATGCCAATTGGGAATGTGTCATGCAGTAATGTAAGGTGCTTTTAATCTTCATGCATGAATGGATAGTTTTGGAGAGCAACATCCACTCGCCACTTTCTCCTTTTTGCATTCGGAGTGGGAGGTTGATTTCCATAGGCGTGCTATGCTTGGCTTTTATATGCAGCCCCACAGACAAAAAACATGAGACTGGCTCCTTATGTTTATATCTAAATAAAATCGGCTCCCTTATACCGATGACAGAATTGTAGACTCATATTTTCACTGGTCTCCTGTGCTATTCATATTTACACTGGCGTGCAGCTGATGAAGGATAATGGCCCAGAAATTCGGGTCGGAGGCTTCCCGCGGGTGCAAGCCTCCGACCTACACTTAACTAGCGCGCCGGCCGTTGAGCTGTGGACCCGCGTGGGATTCCGATCCTGGGCCGCCTCCAACTGCCGGCGCGCAGTGCTTGCGTATCCCAGGGGTGCAGTTAGTTCGATGCGTCCCCTGGGATCACGTGGGCCATGGAGAGCCAATGGTAGCAGGGAAGTGCCCATTCACAAAATTGACAGGAAGAGCTGTCAAAACCATAAATACTATAAGCCCCAAAACATCACAAACTTCAAATACACTTTTTAAAAAAATCACATTTTTAAAATAACTAAATTATATAAAAACTATTTTAAACAATAATTTAAATTTTTTGAAAAAATTAATTACATTTTCTAACGGGGCTAAAAATAAACTTATCTTTTCTTTAAAGTATTTAAAAATAATAAACCTGTGGAAAAAATGTTTTAATTTTAATTAATTCACCACTTACCTTGTTGAAAGCAGGCCTTGCACCTGTTTTTTATATGTGTAACTCCTGGAGACTTGCCCCCCCTGGAAAAACAATGCAAGTCCAATGCGCACGTGCTGCCTCTCCGGCGCACGCATTCCACCTCCACCCCTTCAAGGGAACGGAAGTTCCGGTTTCCCGTGCATGCACAAAACCGGCACTTCCGTTGGGCCTGCGGGTGAGTACCCCGTGCGTACTCACCCGTGGAGACCCGAATTTCTGGGCCAATGTGTATTTGGCTGTATTTCTATTGTGCAAAAGTACTTTTTCCAGTGCTATGCTTGTACCTTGTCCTAAGTTAAAATCTAACATAGGATCAGATTCTTCTTTCCAGTTCTTTTAATAGTCTTAAATGGAATAAAGCTTGGGTAGTCTCAAATGGATTCCAGATGAACAGAAAACTGTATATAATTTGTACCGACTAGGTAGTCACTTGATCAAAATTGAAGTGATGCCTCTTGTAAGAGAGTGCAGATAGGAGGTTTGAGTAGGCTATTTGTTTATACTACAGATTCAGGATTTCTCCCTACTGCTTTGTTTATACTGCAGAGTAGTTTGATCCACAGGAGGACAAAAGAAACCAAACCATTACCAGCTCATCTATCTCTCTCAGACTTCAAACTTTTCCTCCTGAAAACGTTTTTGCTGACTCGAGCATATTCAGGCGACAGAATACTATTTTCCAGAAAAGAATATTTTTTTTATTAACATCTAATTTAGTTTTGTCCAGTATGTTGGCCACCAGCCACATGTGGCTAATTGGGAATCCAGATGTGGAGAATTGCATTTCTGATTAAATTTTAAAAAATGAGTAATAGACACCCGTCATTTGGCATGTAATTTCAATACTCCTATTCCCAAAGTGTATACATGTGTAGGGGTAGAGTTTCCGTTTTGGGCGCAATCGCTGATACCACCCAAAACGGCAACCATTTTGAAGTGTTTCCCCCTCTCTCTTTCTCTGCCCGCCCCCCCCTGAGTTTCCGCTGAAATGCATTTGCATAGCGCCAAATGCAAAATCTGCCATGAACCAGGAAGTATTTTAAAACATAATTGAAATTTTTTTTGCCTTTTTAAAAAAAAAAAAAAAAAAAATTCCTTGCTACATTTAAGAGTGGTAAGTTTGATCAGTTGTATTAAAGATGGGTTTATCCCAAGAAAGAAGCATTTTAAATCAGTCAATCCACCACCTGTGAGTAACCTGATTTTAAATGACTGGAAAATAATTTTGTATATATTTTTAAGTTAGATAGTAAATTTAAAAAAAAAATTCAAAACCTTTCAAAATGTACCTGTTAGTGTCCTTGTGCCCAAAGATTCCAGCTTAATTTTTGGAGCCTCCTCGAAGGCGTACAAATGAGCCCAATTAGCGGAAACTCACAATGGTGATTAATTCACCCTGGGGGTGTGTGGCCAGTTTGGTGGGCGGGGCCTGCTTCTAGCATGAGGTTTTTAAAAACTAGCGCAAAAGATCGCTGAAACTTGATTTGCGCTTAAAATTCAGTAATCTTTTGCGCTGGTTAGGCTGATTTCGGGGAAATTGTGCCGAAAAAGCCAGTACAATCAAGTGGCCGTTCCAGGCCACATACTTTAGGCTTTTTGTCTATTGGTAAAATGAAATGCAGAGTTTGAGAAATGTTTTTTGATCATTGTGTTTGCTTTACTTCCTTGGTTACTGCTTATTGGTTATCTGCTAGAATGATGCGTAATACGGGTAAAAACTTCAACACAATGGAAACACCAGCAGTGTTGTGTGGAGAGGGGTGCTGTCCTCGCGGTCAGCTCGATCAATATAACTATTCCAAGCCAGCGGAAGAAATCAAACCCAACCAATAATGAGCAGCTCCAACAGGGCAGATCATGGCAAAGGACAAGGGGCATCCACAGCATTCTGGATGAAGAGCAAGGGCGGGTCTTGCATTTCTTGTGCGAGTCAGCATTCTCGGCAATCTGATGAAATCAAAGTACTGTTTGTAACTGCTGAACAAAAATCTTGAAGCTGCACTAAGATGTGCTGTGTCTGATAAATTCATAACAATTTCAAACTTTGGTGAAAGAGAGACTAAATGGTGGTAGATGTTAAGTAAATATACACATGAAGTACATTTACCTGTATTGTGTGTAAGGTGTTTTATACTAAAACTAGTGTGTGGCTAAAACGGTGTTGTCATAGCCATGCTAGATGCTAATCAGCGATTTTCTATTGGACAGCACTGACCTAATCCATCTGTGCCTCTGCTAGGAGTGACTGGGTGGTCACGGGGGCTTAGACCCATATTGCATAGGAACATTCAATTGGATCATAGCTAATTTGTATCTTGCCTCCATTTACCAGCCTTGGTTCCATATCCCTTAATACCCTTGCCTAATAATCTATCAACTTAGATTTAAAATTTTTAATTGACCTAGCCTCAACAGCTTTATAGGGGAGAGAGTTCCAAATTTCCACTGCCCTTAGTGAGAAGGAGTGCTTCCTGACATCGCCTCTGTACGGCCTAGCTCTAATTTTAAGGTTATGCCCCCTGGTTCTGGACTCCCCCTCCAGAGGAAGTAGTTTCTCTCTACCTTATCAAATCCTTTTATATGAGCAACACCATGGGAGATTCGCGTGTGTTTTTCTATTTCCCTCATCATTCCAGAGTTATAAAAACAATTCACATCAGGTTAATGTTTTTCCCAACCGAATCAAGCTTTGTGGCACTTTGCTTACATTTTAATGATGATGGCAAAAGAATAATGCTGTGTTATCTCAGTCAGATTGACCTGGAGGTCTGTTAGAAACCAACAGTAACTAGAAGACTCCCAGCTGCAGGGTTTTTAACACCATGTTAGGATCCCAGAGTCTCATTTAGCTCCGAGTCATGCTCAAACTAACAATAACCACAGGGTTCAGGAACTGAATCACTGTGTACCATATGTCCCTTCCATTTGGGGCACTGAATACAGCCAATTATTTTACTTATGCCATCAAGCAGGTTACTGAAAAAATTTAGTAAATGCTCTTGCATCCCACATTGAAGCTTAATCTTTCAGCATGATTACTTTTATATCAAGTGATCAGTGATTGGCAATTTGTTTTAATGAAGTACTAATGTAATGACTTTTTTCAAGTTTTAAGAATATTGAATACAAGTAAAGCTAGTTTTCATAATATGGAAGGATTTCTGTAATGGAACAGCTTTATTTTATTTGAGGGCAACGCTACCTCTCTTCACCGTCCACATGGCACATACCATCAGTAGCCAAGAGGGAGAGCTGTTGGGCAATTTGCTCCCATCCCTACATGGAAAATTGAATTGAAGTTAACCACAAATAGTTGAGCCAGAGTGGCTCAGCCATGACTTTAAAGATTTTAATTCTGTTTTATCTTATTTGGAATTTCACCACAGTGGTGATGACTATCATGACAGCCGATCTGTGACCTCCTCCTGCCCCCAACATCTTGACACTAATTATAGAAATTCAGGGCAGTTTTTTTGACTACCTACATATACATGACACAATAGCAAAATACTGCGGATACATATACATGACTACCAGTTCTGGTGTTTTTAATGTTCTAGCACGTGGGTCTTCATATATTGTACTTTATGCTGGCCTGTTCCCTTGGTACGTCAGGGCTCAAATCCTTCCCCACTTCCAATTTTTTTACATCTGGATCCCACATGGGAGAAACAGCCAATTAGGCAGTGTCAGTGAAGTGGGGTTCAGCTTCTGCCTGTGAAACCAGTAGTCTCTGCCAGCAGGGGAGGAGAAGAGAAAGGTTGAAGAGAACTAAAAGAAAACTGTGCCAAGGATGACCACTATATTGGTCACATTGGCAATTCGATTGAGGTAGTGGTAGCAGTGACTTGTGTGCAAGCTGTGATTAAAAGATACAAATCACTTAAACAAACTACCTTAAGGCTGTATAAAGTGAAAGGAAAAGGTACTGTTCTGGTGTTAGTGGAAGATAGCGCTTTGTCTATTGTCACTTTCTCCAAATTTTTACTACTGGATGATTTGGAGAAAGTCGCAATGGACATGCGGCCCATGAATTCCACTATCCTTTTCGTGTATGATCTTGTAGTGAGGAGCATCTACTCCTTGTGGCTGAATTAATTAGGATTGCTTGTTTCCCTCTTTAACCAAGTGTATTGCAAATGGACAATTGAGTAGAGTGCTCTGATGATGAGTTTTCCCTTTCTCTCACTTAACATTATTACAAAATAGTCTTGTGACAGCATGAAAAGTCTCTCTCCATGGATGGGGCTAGTATGAATCCCCAGTGATGTTTTCTAATGCTATTGTGAAGTATTTATCAAGTTCAAAGAGAGGCTTGGCTTGGGTTGCACAAGGTGGATACATAAAAGTTGCTCTGTTTTTATAGGACTGGAGGACAACCAGGTCTCTGGAGACAGAATTGTCGATGCCTGTGTTCAACAATAGCTAGTGGAGCAACCATTGTTACAAGCTGTTGATGCTTGAAAAGCTGAGGGACCATTCCACCAGATAGTAGCTGTTATACTGATTAGTTTTTGCTCACCTTTGAAGAACATCTTTAAGGTGAACAAATTCAAAGAAAGCACTTTTGACTGGATCCCCTTTTCTCTCATATTTTGAAAGTCTATGCATTTAGGAGAAAGATAAATTTGCCTGTTTGATATTTCCACATACAACCATATTCCTATTAGTGTCTGGGTACATTTGCTAAGTAGTTGAAAGGAATATTTTAAAAGGACAATGATGTGGCTATGCTTAGTGTTACACGCATTCCAACTGCAACTACACTTTGATGAAAAGCTTTTTATAGTGACTGTAAAAGCTTCTATAGCTATGTGAAGAGAAAAAGATTGGTGAAGTCAAGCATAGGTCCCTTGCAGTCAGAATCAGGGGAATTTATAATGGGGAACAAAGAAATAGCAGACCAACTAAATACATACTTTGGTTCTGTCTTCACAAAGGAGGACACAAATAACCTCCCAGAGATGTCGGGGAACATAGGGTCTAATGAGAGGGAGGAACTGAATGAAATCCGTATTTGTAGGGAAATGGTGTTAGGGAAATTGATGGGATTGAAGGCTGATAAATCCCCAGGGCCTGATAATCTACATCCTAGGGTACTTAAGGAAGTAGCCCTAGAAATAGTAGATACATTGCTGATCACCTTCCAAAATTCTATAGACTCTGGAACAGTTCCCATGGATTGGAGGGTAGCTAATGTTACCCCACTATTCAAAAAAGGTGGTAGAGAGAAAATGGGGAATTATAGACTGGTAAGCCTGACATCGGTGGTGGGAAAAATGCTAGAGTCCATTATAAAAGATGTAATAGAGCACTTGGAAAACAGTGATGGGATCAGACAAAGTCAACATGGATTTACAAAAGTTAAATCGTGCTTGACTAATCTTCTGGAATTTTTTGAGCATGTATCCGGTAGAATAGATAAGGGAGAACCAGTGGATGTGGTGTATTTGGACTTTCAGAAGGCTTTCGATAAGGTCCCACATAAGAGATTAGCGTGTAAAGTTAAAGCACATGGGATTGGGGGTAAGGTACTGACTTGGATAGAGAACTGGTTGGCAGACAGGAAGCAGAGTTGGAATAAACGGCTCTTTTTCCGAGTGGCAGGCAGTGACTAATGGGGTACCGCAGGGATCGGTGCTAGGACCCCAGCTATTCACAGTATATATTTAATGATCTAATATCTCCAAGTTTGCAGACGACACAAAGCTGGGTGGGCATGTGTGCTGTGAGGAGGATGCCGAGAAACTCCAATATGATTTGGACAGGTTGGGTGATTGGGCAGATGCATGGCAAATGCAGTATAATGTGGATAAATGCGAGGTTATCCACTTTGGTGGCAAAAACAGTGATATGCCTATCAATTAGTCCAATAAAAGGCGACGAGTTAAGAACGTAACTGAAGGTTTTTATTGGCTAAATAACAGAGCCCACCCTCGTGGGTGATCCGATCCAACAGGGAGGAATACTAGCCAGTCAGCTACCTTTATACCTGGGCAGGTAATGGGCGGAGTCGGAGGTGGTCAGCCCAGGTATAACAGTGCGACAAGAGGCGACCTCGTGTAGTGATGTGACAGTGAGAACAGTGAGAACAATATACAGTGATAACTATAACAGTGGTTTACCACATTCACCCCTTGTTTAGATTAGAGTCCGGCGGGGTGAAGTGTATTACCAGCTCTGGTATGTCAGTCTGTCCGGAGGCTTCGTTAGCCTCTCCGATCGTCGCAGCGGCGGTGTTACATTATCCGGTGTTAAAGCTGGTGTCTGCATGGTCGGCAAAGGCTCGTGGGGTTCCGGCATGCCGTCTACCTCGGCTGGACTCGGGGGGTTGGGAGGGGGGGGTGAGGGTGCGAGGTCTCGTAAGGAGACAGTGTCCTCCCGTCCGTCTGGGTAAGCCACATAGGCGTACTGGGGGTTGGCGTGCAGGAGGTTCACCTTCTCGACCAGGGGGTCCGTTTTATGGGCCCTCACGTGCTTTCGCAGCAAGACGGGTCCCGGAGAGGTCAGCCAGGTTGGTAGGGTGGTTCCCGTAGTCGACTTCCTGGGGAAGACAAACATTCGAGCATGGGGGGTGGTAATGGCAGTGCAAAGTAGTGACCGGATGGAGTGCAGCGCAATCGGGAGGACCTCTTGCCAGCGGGAGGTTGGGAGGCCCTTAGACTTTAAGGCTAAGAGGGTGGCCTTCCATACCGTCGCGTTCTCTCTTTCCACCTGGTCGTTCCCTCGGGGGTTGTAGCTGGTGGTCCTGCTTGCTGCAATACCCCTCTCCAATAGGAACTGACGGAGTTCCTCGCTCATGAAGGAGGCGCCCCGGTCACTATGTATATAGTTCGGGAACCCGAACAAGGCGAAGAGTTTGTTCAGGCATTTAATGACCGTGTTACTGGTCATGTCTGGGCAGGGGAAGGCAAAGGGGAAACGGGAGTACTCATCAACGATGTTGAGGAAGTACACATTACGGTCGGATGACGGTAGGGGCCCCTTGAAGTCGATGCTCAGACGCTCGAAGGGGCGGGTGGCCTTGATCAGGCTTGCTCTGTCCGGCTTATAGAAGTGCGGTTTGCACTCAGCACAGATCTGGCAGTTCCTGGTCATGGTCCTGACCTCCTCGATGGAGTATGGCAGGTTGCGGGCCTTAATGAAATGGTAGAGTCTGGTGACTCCGGGGTGGCAGAGGTCATTGTGGAGGGTCTGAAGTCTATCACTTTGCGCGCTGGCGCATGTAATGCGTGAAAGAGCATCAGGGGGGTCGTTCAGTTTACCGGGCCGGTACAAGATCTCATAATCATAGGTGGAAAGCTCGATTCTCCACCTCAAGATTTTGTCGTTCTTGATCTTGCCCCTCAGCTTGTTATTAAACATGAAGGCAACCGAGCGTTGGTCGGTGAGGAGGGTAAATCGTTTGCCTGCCAAGTAGTGCCTCCAGCGCCGTACTGCCTCCACAATTGCCTGGGCTTCCTTCTCGACCGACGACCGACGAGTGTCGGGTCTCGGGGCCCTGTAGGGTCCTTGAGAAGAAGGCTACCGGCCTACCCTCCTGGTTAAGGGTAGCGGCTAGGGCGAAGTCGGATGCATCGCTCTCCACTTGGAAGGGGATTGACTCATCCACTGCGTGCATTGTGGCCTTGGCTATGTCTCCCTTAATGAGGGAGAAGGCCGCGCACGCCTCTTCCGTGAGGGGGAAGGATGTGGTTTTCAGGAGGGGTCTGGCTTTGTCCGCATAATTGGGTACCCATTGGGCATAGTAGGCGAAAAGCCCCAGGGTTCTCCTAAGTGCTTTTGGACAGTGGGGGAGGGGTAGCTCCATGAGGGGGCGCATTCTTTCGGGGTCGGGGCCGATGACTCCGTTCTCTACTACACAGCCAAGGATGGCAAGGCGCGCTGTGTTAAACACGCATTTCTCCTTATTGTAGGTGAGGTTCAGCCGTTGGGCCGTACGGAGGAATTTCTCCAGATTCACGTCATGGTCCTGCCGGTTGCGGCCGCAGATGGTGACGTTATCGAGATAGGGGAAAGTGGCCTGTAGTCCGTTCTGGTCAACCATCCGGTCCATCTCCTGTTGGAAAACCGAGACCCCGTTGGTGACACCAAAGGGGACCCTAAGGAATTGGTAGAGGCGGCCATTCGCCTCGAAGGCGGTGTACTGGCTGTCCTCCGGGCTGATGGGGAGTTGGTGGTAGGCCGACTTGAGGTCGATGGTCGAGAATACGCGGTATTGTGCAATCTCATTGACCATGTCCGATATGCGGGGGAGGGGGTATGCGTCCAGCTGGGTGTATCTGTTTATGGTCTGGCTGTAGTCGATAACCAGGCGATTTTTGTCGCCGGTCTTGACTACCACCACCTGGGCACGCCAGGGGCTGCTGCTCCCCTCAATAATGCCCTCTTTCAGGAGTCGCT
Organism: Somniosus microcephalus; assembly: GCF_052327205.1. NCBI lineage: Eukaryota > Metazoa > Chordata > Chondrichthyes > Squaliformes > Somniosidae > Somniosus > Somniosus microcephalus. The sequence goes on from NC_140989.1 coordinate 32,922,220, forward strand.
GCACCTCAGAGCTAATGAAGGCTCTGTCCCCAGCGCTGTACCGCCTGCTCTTAGTAGCGACAGGTTTGCAGTCGGGGGTGAGGTTAGCGAACAGGGAAGGTGGCGGTACCTTGAGGGTGGATAGGCTGCAGGTGTTACGCGGTGGGCGGTTTAACTTTCGCTGGTTGTCGACTGTGAGTGGGGGGAGGGGTCCACCGTATGCTAGGGTTACACTTTGGAGGTGGGATTGGAAGTCCAGCCCTAGTATGACGGCAGCGCACAGCTGGGGGAGTACGAGGAGTTTAAAATTTTTATACTCTGTCCCTTTAACCGACAATGTCACGACACAGTAGCCGCTGATGTCTGTGGCGTGCGACCTCGATGCCATCGAGATGCGGCTGCGCGTTGGCAGGACGGGGAGGGAGTAGTGGCTCACCGTGTCTGGGTGGATGAAGCTCTCCGTGCTTCCGCTGTCGAACAGGCAGGTCGTGGCGTGGCCGTTGACTTTGATGTCCATCATTGAGCTGGCCAGGTGGTGCGGGCGGGCTTGATCCAGGGTCACGGAAGCTAGGGTGTAGATGAGCGCGTCGTTGTCATGACAAGATGGCGGCGAAGATGGCGGCCCCCGTAGTTCACATGAGGCTCTGTTTAAATCGTTTGCCCCGCACAAAGATGGCCGCCCCTGCTGTTCCCATGAGGCTCTGCAGGCTTCAGCTGCCCCGCACAAAGATGGCCGCCCCTGGTTTTCCCATGAGGCTCTGCAGGCTTCGGCTGCCCCGCACAAAGATGGCCGCCCCTGGTTTTCCCATGAGGCTCTGCAGGCTTCGGCTGCCCCGCACAAAGATGGCCGCCCCCAGGGTTCGCATGAGGCACTGCTGGCTTCTGAGGATTTGCTTCTGCAGGCCTTGGAGAAGTGGCCTTTCTTGAGGCAGGTTTTGCAGGTCGAGTTTTTGGCTGGGCAGCGCGACCTCGGATGCTTCTCCTGGCCGCAAAAGAAGCAGCCAGCGGCCCGATCGGGGTTGCCTGATGTCGGGGCCGGTACCGGGGCTAGCGGGCCCGGTCGGATCCGTGATGCAGACGCTGAGGTAGGTCCCGGGGGCAGCGCTGTGAAGGGTGGTGGGGTGGGGGTCGGGCCCGAGTCCCAGGGTCGCGAATAGTACCTGGCAAACGCTTCCTGGTCTTGCTGGGTGGCCTCTAGGGTGAGGGCGAGGGCTTCGGCCTTGTCCAGGTCTATGTCCTTAGCTTCAAGCAGTCTTTGCCGTGTGTAGTCGGAACGTAGGCCTCTCACCAAGGCGTCGCGGACATTGTCTTCCATGTTCGCAGTAGCCGTCACCGCTTTAAAGTCACAGTTCCTGCCGAGTTGTCTCAGCGCTCGTGAAAATTCAGCTATCGATTCTCCTGGCTGTTGCTGGCGAGATCTTAAGAGATGCCTAGTGTACATGTAGTTTACCGGGCTCCGGTACTGCTGTTTCAGTAGGTTGATGGCGTCGTCGTACGTAGTCATGTCCTGGATGAGTGTATATACTCTCGGGCTCGCTTGGGCTTTCAGGACTCTTAGTTTGGATCTCTGAGGGACGACGGCTTCCTCCAGGTACGATTCGAAGCAGTCCAGCCAGTGTTTGAAGTCGTTGGCTGAGTTTGGTGCCTGTGGGTTTAGATCCAGGTATGGTGGTTTCAAGGCTTGCAGCCAAGCCGGCTGGTGTGGCCCGTTGTCTGGAGGCTGCTGTTGCTGTGCTGCTGGGTGAGCTCCTTGCTGTTGCTGTTCATTATCAGACATCTTTAAAATTTAGTCAATAAAATTGATATGCCTATCAATTAGTCCAATAAAAGGCGACGAGTTAAGAACGTAACTGAAGGTTTTTATTGGCTAAATAACAGAGCCCACCCTCGTGGGTGATCCGATCCAACAGGGAGGAATACTAGCCAGTCAGCTACCTTTATACCTGGGCAGGTAATGGGCGGAGTCGGAGGTGGTCAGCCCAGGTATAACAGTGCGACAAGAGGCGACCTCGTGTAGTGATGTGACAGTGAGAACAGTGAGAACAATATACAGTGATAACTATAACAGTGGTTTACCACAAACAGGAAGGCAGATTATTATCTGAATGGCAATAGATTGGGAGAAGGGAAAGTGCAATGCGACCTGGGTGTCCTTGTGCACCAGTCACTGAAGGTAAGCATGCAGATGCAGCAGGTGGTTAAGAAGGCAAATGGTATGTTGGTCTTCATAGCGAGAGGATTCGAGTACAGGAGCAAGGATGTCTTGCTGCAGTTGTACAGGGCCTTGGTGAGACCACACCTTGAGTATTGTGTGCAGTTTTGGTCGCCTTATCTGAGGAAGGATGTTCTTGCCATGGAGAGAGTGCAGCGAAGATTCACCAGACTGATACCTGGGATGGCAGGAATGACGTATGAGGAGAGATTGGGTCGATTGGGCTTATATTTGCTGGAGTTTAGAAGAATGAGAAGGGATCTCATTGAAACTTATAAAATTCTAACCGGACTAGACAGACTAGATGCAGGAAGGATGTTCCTGATGGCAGGGGAGTCCAGAACCAGGGGTCACAGTCTAAAGATAAGGGGTAAGCCATTTAGGACTGAGATGAGGAGGAATTTCTTCACCCAGTTGAGGCCAATTCATTAAATATATTCAAGAAGGAGTTAGATATATTTCTTAAGGCTAAGGGGATATGGGGAGAAAGCAGGGACAGGGTACTGAGTTTGGATGATCGGCCATGATCTCATTGAGTGGCGGAGCAGGCTCGAGGGGCCAAATGGCCTACTCCTGCTCCTATCTTCTATGTTTCTATGGACAGGTGGAGGTGTTTGCAGATTTAAGGACAAAAGAAGTTGTGTTTATATAGTGTTGTTTATATCCTCAGGACATCCTAAAGTGCTTTAGAACCAATGGATTACTTTTGCAGATTACTTGAGGTCCCCTCATGGTGATTGCATTGTCCATTTGAAATTGACAATTGATCTCATTAGGTGTAATGAAAAGGTTCACTTTAAGCAGGAGAGAGAACAGGCTCTACTTCAGATATTTCATAATTCCAAAAAAGAAGTCTCCATCCCATACTGGACCTCGGGGGTATTAAACTGGTTAACCTAACGGGAAAAGGTGAGAGACTAGTTAGTGTTGGTATTCAGAGGAATTTGGGTGTCCTTGTACATGAATCACAAAGTTAACATGCTGGTACAGCAAGCAATTGGGTAGATAAATGGTATGTTAGCCTTTATTATAAGGGGGATGGAGTATAAGAGTAAGGAAGTCTTGCTGCAATTGTATAGGGCTTTGCTAAGACCACACCTGAAGTACTGTGTATAGTTTTGCTCAACCTTACCCAAGGAAGAATATACTTTCCTTGGAGCGGGTGCAACAAAGATTCACGCGATTGATTGATTTCTGGGATGAGAGTGAGTTGAATGGGCCTATATTCTCTGACGTTTAGAAGAATGAGAGGTGATCGCTTTGAAACATACAAAATTCTTAGAGGGCTTGACAGGGTAGATACTGAGAGGCTGGTTTCCCTGGCTGGAGAGTCTAGAACTAGGGGTCATAATCTCGGGATAAAGGGTCGCCCATTTAGGACTGAGATGAGGAGAATTTTTTTTACTCAGGGTTGTGAATCTTTGGAATTCTCTACCCCAGAGGTCTGTGGATGCTCAGTCATTGAGTATATTCAAGACTGAAATCAATAGATTGTTGGGCACTAAGGGAATCAAGGGCTATGGGGATAAGGTGAGAAAGTGAAGTTGATGTAGCAGTTCAGCCATGATCTTATTGAATGGCAGAGCAGGCTCGAGGGGCTGTATGGCCTACGGTCTGCTCCTATTTTCTTATGTTAATGCCTCAGATTATGCAGATTGTGTATTCTGAAGCCATAGGCCTAAAAGGTGCCTACTTTTCTTATTGCTATATAGGACTATAGAGTGTTCCTGTTTCAATTTCAAGGCCTTTCATTGGCATCCAGAGTTGTTAAAAATTGCCTATTCATTACAACAGTGCATCTCACCTCCAGGGTGCAGAGTCTCCATGCAGCTGATACATAATCTAATCCAGGAGCTGGGCTTAGGGAAGCTATTTTGAACTCGGTAGAAAATATTTCTACCTGTAGACTGATTTACTGTCGGGGGGTGGTTATGGATCTCCGCAAAAAGTATCTACAGCTACCTGGCCTGATGGCAGCAGTCATCTTTGGACGTTCAAAACACACAACTGTACATGCTCAACCAGTGGTGTCCTCTTTGAGCACCTCTTAGCTGATCGAACATCAACTCTGGAATTTATATGGTAATCACTACAGTGGAATATTCTACATGGGATTATGGTGGTAGTGGCTGCATCTCTGCATCTGGCTAGGATGGATGCCTATTTTCAGAGCTCGGGGCAGATGAATGATGGCATTTCAACCACCAGGAATTGAGAATGGTAAGATTGGTTGTTGAATGTTCCCGTATCCATTCAGATGCAAATTTTTGTGTATGGATGGACAATACTATATTGGTCTGCAGTGTCAAGAAAGCAGAGAAGGATTTGCTTGTTGGTGACTGCATCATGAGGTAATACTTTTGGGTAGACAACAATGATGCGCACCTCAATCCTCTTGCTATTCCTTTTTTTGAGCGGGTACTGCAAATATTCAGTATTTGGTGATACCCAGATCTGAACCTAGTCACCTCCGGCAACCATATGTTCCTGTATTTCTGCGCCAGAGCCGAGGTCATGTCTGCCTGGGAGCTGCATGATTTATTTTTCTTGGGCAGGAAGGCTTCTGTGCCTATTTCCTTAGTTTTCCCTCATCTTATGAGCAGTGTAAGAAATATGAGCAGAGTAGTGAAAGTGATTCTGGTGACCCATTATTGGCCTTGCAAACCATGGTTCTTGGACTTTCTAGAAATGAGCAGGGACAGGATTTCATTGCCTTCTCACACCTGTGAGTCGAATAGCACACCTGAACATAGGGATGTGGTTGACTGCCTGGCTATTGAAAGGCAATTACTGCTAGAACAATTTCCTACCTTGCTAGATACATGGTTAGTTTTCATTAGGGTGTTCATTATGGCTATAAACACTAAATGGAAAGAGTTTGTGCAGTGATGTTCTTTAAAACCGACTAGCCCTATTGATGTCCCTCACAATTAGTAGTACCTACAGCCTTTGTTTGGAGTCTATTTAAGTTCTATTGCAGCTGTTTCAGTCTTTCATGACCCATTTATGTTTGGCTCATTAAGGGATCAACGATTAGTTTTATGCAAACTATTTGGAAATTTTGCCCTGATGGACTTTCATTTATTCCCAGTTGGGATGTTAATTTAGTTCTTCAGAAGTTAATGGATCTACAATTTGAGCCTTTGCAAATATGTGATTTTAAGTTTTTTTTGCATGTAAAACTGTTTTCAGTTCACCAAAACGAATGAGTTGGTGAACTGCAGACCTCTTGTTTATAAGCTGCATTTGATTTTTGTATTCCGATGAGATCGCCTTAAAGACTCACCCAGAGATCTACCACAAACTATTTCTCTGTTTCATTTGGGTCTAGAAATTCACATTTTCATTCAGTATCACATCAATTACATTGGAGCACCATTTTTAATACATGGATGCTTGTTACCGTAGAATCTTGTATGAAGCAAGTTGGAAATCTAAATGGTTACATGTGTCTTATAGTTCTGATTCGAGACAAAAGTAACTAAGCAACAGATCTAAGTGAATGGTGGAGCATATAGAAACAGGGGTTGACCATTCAGCAAGCAAGCCTGCTCCACTATTTAGTTAGCCATGGCAGATCTTTATAATATCAATTCTTTTACTTTTCTCATATTTTGGCTCAGAGGCAGCACTCTTGCCTCTAAGACAGAAGGTTTGGGGTTTAAGTCCCAAGCCAGGATTTGAATGCTGAATCTAGGCCAACGCTTCAATACATTACTGTGTTGCATTGTCAGAGGTGCCATGTTTTGAATGAGATGTTCTTTAAAACCAGCTAGCCCTATTGCGCGATGTCTCTCACAATCATTACCTACAGCCTTTGTTTGAAGTCTATTTAAGTTCTATTGCTGCGGTTTCAGTCTTTCATGACCCATTTCCTCTTCAACTGCTTGTATAGGTGGACCTATACTTTAGACTCGACTACTCCAATGCGTTTCATTCTAGCCTCTCACCTTGCATCCTCCATAAACTCATCCAAAACTTTGCTGGTATCTTAACTCGCACCAAGTCCCGTTCACCCATCACCCCCATGCTCGCTGACCTACATTGACTGGCAACGCCTTGATTTTAAAATACTGATCCTTGTTTTCCAATCCCTCCATTCTCCTCCCCGTCTCTGTAACCTCCTCAAGCCCTACAACCTTCCGAGATCCTCCAATTCTGGCCTCCTGCACATCCCTGATTTTAATCACTCCACCATAGGCGACCGTGCCTTCAGCTACCTACCTAGGCCCTAAGCTTTGGAATTCCCCCCTTAAACCTCTCCACCTCTTGACCTCTTTTTCTTCCTTTTAAGATGCTCCTTAAAACCTACCTCTTTGACCAAGCTTTTGGTAGCCTGTCTTAATATCTCCTTATGTGGCTCGGTGTCAAATTTTGTTTGATAACACTCCTTGGGATGTTGGATGCTATATAAATACAAGTTATAAATGTATGTTGTTGTAAAATATCCCATGGTACAACTTGAAGAGCAGGGATTTCTGTTGTACTGGCCAGTCCCTTTCCCTTAACCAACACCTAAAAAGATTAACTGATTGTTTATCTCATTGCTTTGTGACCTTGCTGTGTGCAAGTTGGCAGCCAAATTGACCTACATAAGTGACTATGCTTCAATGTAGTTCATTGGCTGTGAAGTGCTTGTTCATTCTTTTCCCTAATATGATGACTTCAGAGTATAGTGCTCACCCACATATAAACTGGTTTTGTCGAGATTCAATTCTCTTACTGTATACCTAACTGCTGATGTCATTGGCAAGGGATCATGTTTCTGTACACACGTGCAGGCAGTAAATAGGTCAGAAGAACAAGGGAAAATGCAGTCGCACAGCTAACAAGATTTATTTATGGAATTGTGACCTAATTTTTGATATTTACAGAGAAAGCTGTAATGTTTGAAAATCCGTTTTAAACAAGTTTTTAAAGGAAATGCAAGTAGTATGGAGTTAATATATTAAAAGGCCAACAGAACTTCAGCTTTCCACCACCAAGAACGTTTGCTGTGCTTTTAATAAAACTTTAATGGCAACCACTTGATGTGCTGAAATACTTGTGTAAGGAAGTCATGAACTGTGCAAATTTATCTATTATAATTCATTTGGTACACTGGCTCTTGTTTCAATGAAAACTCATGTACTTACAGTACCAGTTACTCCTGCAGGTGGTGCTTTGATGGTCACATTCATTGTTACGGTGACATAAAATAGCTGCCATTTTAGCCTTGCAGTATACTCGTCAGGCTACCCTGGTGTTGCAAATGTAGCCTTCAAATGAAGCAGGTTTGCTTTCGAGCATACCCTCTACCCCCCCCCCCCCCCCCCAAACCCTCGCGCTCCGCCCTCTCGCTTTCTTGCTTTCTTTCTTTCTCTCTTCCCCCTCCTCCCTCCCCCCCCCCCCTTGCCCGTGGCCGCCTTTCCCTCCCTCCCCCCACCGCTACATCACAGGCCCTACCCCCTGCGTGCTCCACACCCTCGCGCTCCACAATAAAGGTTTATAATCAAATATGCTTTTAAAAGTCCGATTTATATTGTGACGTGATAATGTTGACATTGCATGCGTGGTTCATCAGTGGTATAATATTTTTAGTTGTCAGAACAGCAGCAGTGACAATATTTTCCATGCAAGTAACCTTGTTAAAAACATGTGACTTAATGGTGCATCCAACGTCAGTAGTTTGATATTTATACTGAATCATAGAATGGTTACAGCACAGGAGGAGGCCATTCGGCCCATCAAGGCTGTGCCGGCTCTTTGCAAGAGCACTTCAGCTAGTCCCACTCTCCTGCCCTTTCCCTGTAGCCCTACAAATTTTTTTTCCTTCAGGTACTTATCCAATTCCCTTTTGAAAGCCACGATTCAATCTGCCTCCACCACCCTTTCGGGCAGTGCATTCCAGATCCTAACCACTCGCTGCATAAAAGAATCTTAAATCTGTGTCCTCTGGTTCTCGACCCTTCTGCCAATGGGAACAGTTTCTCTCTATCTACTCTGTCCAGACCCCTCATGATTTTGAACACCTTTATCAAATCTCCTCCCAGCCTTCTCTGCTCCAAGGAGAACGACCCCAGCTTCTCCAGTCTATCCACATAACTGAAGTTCTTCATCCCTGGAACCATTTTGGTAAATCTTTTCTGCACCCTCTCTAAGGCCGGCACATCCCTAAGAGCGGTGCCCAGAATTGGACACAATACTCCAGTTGAGGCCGAACCAGTGTTTTATAAAGGTTCATCATAACTTCCTTGCTTCTGTACTCTCTGCCTCTATTTATGAAGCCAAGGATCCCGTATGCTGCTTTAACCGCTTTCTCAACCTGCCCTGCCACCTTCAACTATTTGTGCACATATACCCCCAGATCTCTGTTCATGCACCCCCTTCAGAATTGTACCCTTTAGTTTATATTGCCTCTTCTCGGTCTTCCTACCAAAATGTATCACTTCGCACTTTTCTGCGTTAAATTTCATCTGCCACGTGTCTGCCCATTCCACCAGCCTGTCTGTCGTCTTGAAGTCCATCACTATCCTCCTCACAGTTTCCTATACTTCCAAGTTTTGTGTCCTCTGAAAATTTTGAAATTATGCCCTGTACACCCAAGTCTAAGTCATTAAAATATATATATATATGTATGTATATTAAGAAAAGCAGTGGTCCGAGTACCGACCCCTGGGGAACCCCTCTGTACCTTCCTCCAATCCAAAAAACAACCGTTCACCACTACTGTTTCCTGTCACTTAGCCAATTTCGTATCCATGCTGCCACTGTCCCTTTTATTTCGTGGGCTTCAACTTTGCTGGCAAGCCTATTTTGTGGCACTTTATCAAACTCCTTTTGGAAGTCCATGTACACCACATGGACCACATTGCCCTCATCAAAAAAAACTCAGTCAAGTTAGTTAAACACAATTTGCCTTTGACAAATCCGTGCTGGATTTCCTTAATTAATCCACACTTGTCCAAGTGACTGTTAATTTTGTCCCGGATTATCATTTCTAAAAGCTTCCCCTACTACCGAAGTTAAACCGACTGGCCTGTAGTTGCTGGGTTTATCCTTGCACCCTTTTTTGCAATTCTGCAGTCCTCAATTTCCACCTTTACTTCCCTCCACATCCTAGGATGCATCCCATCCGGTCCTGGTGACTTATCTACTTTAAGTACAGCCAGTCTTTCTAGTACCTCTTTACCAAGGAGGAAGATGCTGCCAAAGTCGTAGTGAAAGAGGACGTAGTTGAGATACTGGATGGGATAAAAATTAATAAAGACCGATGCAAAGTACTCATTTAGTACCTCAGCCATACACTCTGCCTCCATGCGTAGGTCTCCATTTTATTCCCTAATCGGCCCCACCCCCTCTCTTACTACCAGTTTCCTATTTATATGCCTATAGAAGACTGCTGAAGAACTCAACTAACATGGCAGCCTAGACTTGCTTTATATTGAGCGTTCAAAAAGTTAAAGAACCCTAGTTGTCATAGTGTAGTATTTTACATTATCAGCCTTTAATGATTTGGAAGTGACTGATGGTATGAATGATAAAGGTTTCAATGCTCCAATACAAAAACACATTGGTGTTATGCTGAGAAAATGTTAATTTCCAGTTAGTGTAACCTGTATTCTTCCCATTTGACAGAATGTGCAATTGCCACATTAAAAAAAAAACAACCATGGTTTATGTAGGGCTGAATTTTCTTCGCATTTTGATGCATTATAATGGAATCCGTGATTCCCTAAAAGCAATTTTAAATGCACTTTAAGTTGTGTATCTATACCTATATCGGCAAATGTTATGTCCATGTAGCATTTGCCACCACCTTCAGCCAGAAGTGCTGAGTGGATGATCCTTCTCTGCCTCCTCCTGAGGTCCCCACCATCAGAGGCCAGTCTTCAGCCAATTTGATTCACTCCATGTGATATCAAGAAATGGCTGAATGCATTGGATACAGCAAAAGCTATAGGCTCCGATAACATCCCGGCTGTATTGCTCCAGAACTAGCCAAGCTATTCCAGTACAGCTACAACACTGGCATCTACCTAACAAAGTAGAAAATTCCCCAGGTAAGTCCTGTCGCAAAAAGTAGGATAGATCCAATCCGGGCAGTTGCCACCCCATCAGTCAGCTCTCAATTATCAGCAAAGTGGTGGAAGGTGTCATCGACAATGCGATCAAGCGCCACTTACTAGCAACCTGCTCACCGATGCCCAGTTTGGTTACCGCCAGGACCACTCTGCTTCAGACCGCATTACAGCCTTGGTCCTACATGGACAAAAGCGTTAAATTCCAGAGGTGAGGTGAGAGTCACTGCCCTTGATATCAAGGCAGCATTTGACTGAGTGTGGCAACAAGGAGCCCCAGTAAAATTGAAGTCAATGGGAATCTGGGGGAAAACTCCATTGGCTGGAGTCCTACCTAGCACAAAGGAAGATGGTTGTGGTTGTCAGGGGTCAATCAGCTCAGCACTAGGACATTGCTACAGGAGTTCCTCAAGGCAGTGTCCTAGGCCCAACCACCTTCGGCTGCTTCATCAATGACCTTCCTTCCATCATAGGGTCAGAAATGGGAATGTTTGCTGATTGCACAGTGTTCAGTTACATTCGTAACTCCTCAGATAATGAAGCAGTCCATGTCCGCATGCAGCAAGACCTGGACAACTTTTCAGGCTTGGGCTGATAAGTGGCAAGTCTACAAGAAGAGAAAGTCGAACCACCTCCCCTTGACATTCAATGACATTACCATTGTCAAATCCCCCACCATCAACATCCTGGGGGTGCAGGGGGGATCAGCATTGACCAGAAACTTAACTGCACCAGCCACATACATACTGTGGCTACAAGAACAGGTCAGAGGCTGGGCACAAGTCCGGAGCAATGTTGGCTCTAAAATTTCATTGTTGTGAGCGGCCGGTTTATTCAATGCACAGTACCTTTTACATTTTTTATGTGGCCGCGCACGTGCGGTACTTGAAAAGCTTGTGAGCGGCCTGCGCGGTTCAAGGTGGCGGCTTACCACCACCATCTTGAGGGCAATTAGGGATGTGCAATAAATGCTAGCCTTGCCAGCAACGCCCACATCCCGTGAATGAATAAAAATAAGTGTTGTCCAATACATTGGCCACATGTGGCTAATTGGGAATCCAGATGTGGAGAATTACATTTCTGATTAAATAAAAATGAGTAATAGACACCGTCGTTGGGCATGTGATCTCAACGCTCGCATTCTCATGGCGTATGGATATGTACGTTAACGTTTTTATTGGTAAAATGTTAAAATGAAAAGCAGAACGTGCAAATGTTTTTTGATCGTTGTGCGTGCTCTACTTCCTTGGTTACTGGTTATCTGATTAACATTGGTGAAAATGCCAGATTTCAGCACCATATAAACACCAACAATATTGTGTGAAGAGAGTAGCTGTTCGGCTCAACCAATAACCGCTCCAGGCCAGCAGAAGAAAGCAATAACGAGCAGTTCCAGCAAGGCATGTCATGGCTAAGGGCAAGCAACATCTAACCTTGTTCTGGATGGAGAGCTTTGGTGGGTCTGGTGTCTCGTTGTACGAGTCAACATTCTTCGCAATCACGCTGATAAAGCCAGAGTACTGCAGAAACTGCACTAAGATGTGCTGTTCCTGATAAATTCCATTCCAAGCTTTAGTGAGAGACTGCAAAATGTTGCACCAAATGGTGGTAGATGTTAAGTAAATATACACGTGAAGTACAATTACCTGTATTGTGAGTAAGGCATTTTCTACTGAAATTAGTGCATGTGACTAAAATGGTGTCCCTCTAGCCAGCGATTTCGATTGGACAATATTGATGTAGAACGTGCAGGTTTTGAACTAGACTGCTTTCTAAGTAACTTAATTTATAAATGCAAACTGGTATAACTCAGTACTAGACTCTTCATTATTTTCCTCCAATTTTATCCCCTCTTCAATGTAGCAATTTTTACTGTTCATGTGTGAATTGACACGGAGTGCTGGCAAACAAGTAGATTGTGGGGGGAGGGGCACATGACCGCCAAGCCCAGTTCTGTCTTCACCTGCCATGCACTTTTCAGTAGTGCCACTGAATTGTGATTGAGTGGGACCTGGCAATTAGAGTCCAAGCCAATTGTGAGGCTTCCACTGGTGGAGATGGGCTAACTTAGGACATATCGGCAATCGAGCCTTCTTCAGTACCACAGCATTTATCTACTGAGACTGTAAGGAGTCTCGAAGTTACCTCTTTATAGCATTTTGAATATGTGCTATAAAAGTTTACTTCGTTGAGCCCTCTGTCAATTTTTAGTAATAAAGTCCAGCTTTGAATGGCTGTGGTTCTCTTCCTTTTAATAACATTTCCATTTCGGAAAAAGGCTATATCTTTTTGTAAATTTTATTTATGGAATGGGAAATAGGACATAATCTATTTGAGTTACTCGATTCCGAAAAGTTGCTTAGTATCTTTTACTCTTTTTTTTTTCTGGTAGGGGAATATATCAAAAACTGGAGACCAAGGTACTTTCTATTGAAGACAGATGGATCCTTCATAGGATATAAGGAGAAGCCTCAAGATGCAGATCTACCATACCCTTTAAATAACTTCTCAGTGGCAAGTAAGTCTTTGCACAATCGTATTTAGTTTTCCAGATGTGTGTGTGTGTGTGTGTGTAATACTACCTCAATGTGATTTTTGTGTTTTAACAAATTCCTTAATTTGTATTAAATTAATAGGTTTGTTTTATTCAAATTTCTGAAGGTGCTTTTACTGGACAGAGCATTCCACTATTGTCCTTCATGCATTAAAGGGGAAGGAAAGTCTAGAGGGAGAATATTTTTGTTCAAAGGACTCCTTTTTATAGAAGAAATGTGTGGTGTTCTCTTCATTTGACAATGATGGTTTCCTAAAATTGTAAGTGAGGCTATCATTTTTCTTTACAGTAATATGAACAAAAATTACTACCCCCTAGACATTTCTTTCCCTTTAGCCATATACAGTACGTAGGTTGCTGCAGATCACCCCCCCCCGGCTCCTGTTCCAATGCCACAACATTCTTTACTTTTAGCATATCTCCATCCCAGTCCTCCCCAAACTCCTGTCATGTGAAACTCACTTTATGCTCACTTGATCTCCTTTGACTCTGCTCATAGCTACTCCTCTATCTTTTATTGGCCCAGTGCTCCCTTCCTTCAGGTACGGTTTCCTTCCAACCCCGTTCCACCTTTCAAAAATGTTGTGGAGCAGGCTCGACGGGCTGTACGGCCTACTCCTTTTTCTTATGTTTTTATGTAATCACCTATGCTTTTTTTAATATATATTTATAGAGGTTTCCCTTGCCCCCTCTGTGCTCTTCAGTTATCACCCCATCTTCAACTTCACCTTTCTGCCCAAGGTACTGAAACATGTCACCACTAAGCATCTCCATATCCACTACTCCCTGTTTGAGCAGGAAGACAAAAGGAGGGATTCAATCAAGTCACTAATAATATTCTGTGTGACTGACTATTTTGCTGTTAACTCTCTTTAATCTCTCTGGAGTTTGACGAGGATAACTACACCATCTTCCTCCAGAGTGACTCCCCCTTGATCCTTCATGGTACACTCCCGACATGGTTCCTTTCTTAGCTACCTTGCTGTAGCCACCACATATCCTGTAGTGCCTTCTCCTCCAATGCGCATATGGTCACCTCTGGTGTGCTCCAGGATTCTCTCCTTGTGCCAGTCATATTTCTGATCTGCATATTGCCACTTGCCAACTTAATTGGGAAGCATGGGGTGAAAATTTATGCGTTTGCCGATGATGCTGTGCTTCACCTTGCTTCCATTATCCTGGATACCACAGTTTCTTTATTTTATTCATTCACTGGATGTGGGCGTCACTGGCAAGGCCAGCATTTATTGCCCATCCCTAATTGCCCTTGAGAAGGTGGTGGTGAGCCGCATTTGTGAACTGCTGAAGTCTGTGTGGTGAAGGTGCTCCCACAGTGCTGGTAGGTAGTGTGTTCTAGTATTTTGACCCAGTGATGATGAAGGAACGGCAATATATTTCCAAGTGAGGAAGGTGTGTGACTTGGAGGAGAACTTGGAGGTGCTGGTGTTCCCATGCACCTGCTGCCTATGTCCTTCTAGGTGGTAGAAATCACAGGTTTGGGAGGTGCTGCTGAAGACTTGGCGAGTTGCTGCAGTGAATCTTGTAGATGGTACACGGTGCAGCCATGTTACGCCCATTGTGGAGGGATTGAATGTTTAAGGTGGTGCATGGGGTGCTTGTCAAGAGGGCTGCTTTGCCCTGAACTTCGAGTTGTAGGAGCTGCATGCAACGAGGCAAGTGGAGTGTATTCCATTACACTCCTGACTTGTGCCTTTATGGATGGTGGAAATGCTTTAGAGAATCAGGAGGTGAGTCACTCGCCACAGAATACCCAGCTTCTGACCTGCTCTTGTAGCCACAGTATTTATGTGGCTGGTCCAGTTAGGTTTCTGGTCAATAGTGACCCACAGGATGTTGATGGTGGGGGATTCAACGATGGTAATGCCATTGAATGTCAGGGGGAGGTGGTTAGAGACACTCTCTTGTTGGAGAACATTGCCTGGCATTTGTGTGGCATGCATGTTACTTGCCACTTGTCAGCCCAAGCCTGGATATTGTACATCTCTTGCTGCATGGAGGCATGGATTCCCTCATTATCTGAGGAATTGCGAAACACCACGCAATCATCATTTAACATCCCCACTTCTGACCTTCTGATGGAGGGAAAGGTCATTGAAGCAGCTGAAGATGGTTGGGCCTAGGACACTACCCTGAGCAACTCGTGCAGCAGTGTCCTGGTGTTGAGCTGATTGGCCTCCTGACCTCCAACAACCACAAGCATCTTACTTTGTGCTAGGTATGACTCCAGCAGTGGAGAGTTTTCCCCTGATCCCCATTGACATCAATTTTTCTAGGGCTCCTTGGTGCCACACTCTGTCAAATGTTGCCTTGATTGTCAAGGGCAGTCACTTTTGCCTTGCCTGGAATTCGGCTCTTTTGCCCATGTTTGGACCAAGACTGTAATGCGGTCTGGAGCTGAGTGGTCCTGGCGGAACCCAGCTGAGCATTGGCGAGCAGGTTATTGGCGAGTAAGTGCCACTTGATAGCATTGTCGACAACACATTACATCACCTTGCTGCCATCGTTGAGGATGGAGATGTTCATGGAGCCTCCTCCTCCCGTTAGTTGTTTTTGTCCATCACCATTCACGACTAGATGCAGGCTTACAGAGCTTTCATCTGATCCGTTGGTTGTGGGATTGCTTAGCTCTGTCCAAAGCATGCTGTTTAGCATGCATGTAGTTGTCTTGTAGCTTCACCAGGTTGGCACTTCATTTTCATGTACGCCTGGTGCTGCTCCTGGCATGCTCTTCTACACTCCTCATTGAACCAGGGTTGTTCGCCTGGTTTGATGGTAATGGTAAAGTGAGGGATATGCCGGACCATGAGGTCACAGATTGTGGTGGAATACAGTTCTGCTGCAGCTGCTGGCCCACAGCGCCTCATTGATGTACAGTTTTGAGTTGCTAGATCTGTTCTGGAACTATCCTATTTCGCATGGTGGTAGTGCCACACAACACGATGGAGCGTGTGCTCAGTGTGAAGATGGGACTTCGTCTCCACAAGCACTGTGGGATGGTCACTCCTACCAATGCCGCCATGGACAGATGCATCTGCGGCAGATAGATTGGTGAGGACAAGGTCAAGTAGATTTTCCCCTTGTGCTGGTTCTCTCTCACCACCTGTCGCAAGCCAAGTCTGGCAGCTATGTCCTTCAGGGACTCGGCCAGCTTGATCAGTAGTAGTGCTACCGAGCCACTCTTGGTGATGACCATTGAAGTCCCCCACCCAGCGTACATTCTGTGCCCTTGCTACCCTCACTGCTTCTTCCAAGTGGTGTTCATGTTGCTGTGCTGTCTGACTGTCTTACTTCATCATGTATGAGTTCCAACTTTCTGCAGCTCAGTGTTAGAAAAACCAAAGCCATCCTATTTATACCCACCAGAAACTCTACACTTTAGCTCTTCATACCATTCACTTCACTTTCTAGTTTCCTACTCCAGGCTCAATCTGACCATGCATAACCTTGGTGTCTGGCTCATTTCTGAGCTGTACATTAAACCTCACATCCAGTTCGCCAACGAGTCTTTAAACTTTTCACTTCTATCTCTCTTCCCTTCCTTATCCCAGTGCTACAGGATAAGTGGTTGAAGTCTTTGTCACTTCTAGACTTGATATTTTCAGTGCCCTCCTTGGCCTCCCAAGCTCCACCCTCCAGAAACAACATCCAAGATTCTGTTGCCCACATCCCTTCCTGCATAAAGTACTGCTCTTCACTGACTTCAATTGGCTTTTCGCCCATCAGCACATCAACTTCCCACCTTTTTTTAAAAGCTTCCTTAAACCTACCTGTTTGGCCATGTTACCTAATTTTGCCTCCTACGCCTGCTTGGATCAGACCTGAAACTCAGAAGCATGCTGAGCTGTTTTGTTACTAATATAACTGTGAATTTTCTGTGTTTTGAAAAATCTGCAGATATGTAGGATAAGTAAAGCATGAAATAACAGAAAATGCTGGAAAAAACTCAGCAGGCCAGGCAACGTCCGTGGAGAGAAGTAAAGCATGAATCTGGTTCTTCTAGCATAAATCAACTAACATCACTATTTGGCTAAATATGTAGGATTAATCCCCAAAATGTGAAACATTTTCTAAGTTTAGAAATACTGGAATGTGTTTTTGCCTCTCTTGATCTATGTGAATTGTGCAGTTGTGTTCCTGATGTTTTCTTGGACTGCATTGGTTTAATTGTGGAGGACGGTTTAACATGCATGCAATGAGTGTTGTGATTATGTAGTCATTGTGCAAACTTTTGTTGAGATGATTTAGTTTAGGAAATATAATGCACAAATAACAGACCCTGATATCTAATTGAAGTGAAAGTACCTTGGGTCAGTAACCGACCATAACCGTAAACTACCACATAACAAACTTTACCAAAAGTACTTGCTTTTTTTTAAAGAAAGAAAAATAATGTCCCCCTAGTTAAGTAGAGGTATGCCAAAATCTACCCTATTGATGCGCATATAGTCTTCCCTTGTAGAAAAGTCACAACACAATGGGAATCTGAGGGAAAATAAAAATCTCTTCAAATATGTTTACAATTTTAAACATAATTTTAATTGCAATTGTGTACTGGAAACTTTATAATGAGCAATATTTTCCTTGACTGCTATCAGCAAAGAAAACAAAATACAGTACTGCTGTTCAATTTTCTTCCCCTAACTATTTAATGAAGAAAATTCTGCTAGACTATGCTGTTCTGGTATTCGGGTACATTCTTACTAGAAAAGAGAAGCAAACTGTATGTTGGTTTTATTCATCACTGGAGCTTGAAGATCTAGATCCCTCGCCAGACAGAAAATCATCTCTTCCATCCATGTTACAGATGAAGCATTTTTTTAAAATCCCCAAATAATGGAGTTTAGTTTGTCCAGAATCTACTAATGGATTTGAAGCAGTCCAGGATTGTGTTTGTAAACTACTGGTTTCAGTTTGATTGCCCATCCAAAGGCATTTGTAATATTTATTTTGCAACATGTCCTTAATTGTTTGTTTACAACCAGATCCACGCTTTGCATTTAATCATTCTTCCTGGCATTATGACAAAGGTCAGCCCATTACTGGTCAGCATAAAATGACTATGAAAAGCATGCATCCTGAGAGTATATTTATATAGCATTTAGCCTTCAATTTTGCTCCTTATCCATTGCTGTATTAAATTCTGTATGTATATGCCAGTTGGAATTTTATCCTGGATAGTGTCCTTCATTTTAGTATTGCAAATGTGTGTAGCTTCCTGCCATCTGCTATATTTACCAGCATTACTGTAAATTGCTGTATTTCATTGCACAAGTGAATGGAAATGGTGGAGGCTCCATTTTCATTCTCCTTAGTGTTTCTAGGCATATCCTACCACATTCAGGGGGAAAAAAATTCTATTGCTTAGCGCCTCCCATTAGCGCCCTAAGAGGGCGCAACGCAGCTAGCGCCCAGGCGCGGTGATGTTTGCGCCACTCACGAAATTGACCAGTGTTTTTGTGGCGGCACTAAACTCTACCGCCCCGATCTCCTGCGCCCGCAGATCGTGACGTCAGTCGAGCATGTAAGGTCCCGGTCTGGATATTGAGTGGTGCCCCCTTCCTAGAGAGAGAGAGAACGAGAGAGAGAGAACGATATAACTACGGGGGCTGCACTGATTCAGGGCGCCGTCCTGTGCCCGCAGAGAGAGTGGCAATCATGACCAGAGGGAGGAGGGCCAACAGGCCTCTGCACAGGAGACCGTACCCTCCCAGGGTATTCCGGGAACAATTCTTCTACATTAATTTGTCTGAGGAGCAGCGTTTGTACAGGCTGCACTTCAGCAAGGTGGTGGTCACGGAGCTCTGCCACCTACTGCAGACAGATCTGCAGCCTCAACTGAGGACCAGGGCGTCTGTCGGTGGCAGTGAAGTCACAGTGGCTCCGAATTTTTATGCCACCGCCTCCTTTCAAGCAGCTACTGGGGGCATTGCCAATATCTCCCAGTTTGCAGTCCATTGCTGTATCTGTGAGGTGACAAATGCCCTCTATAAAAGGAGACGCCAGTACATCTCTTTCCCAATGACCCGGGCCAAACAGCATGAACGCGCATTGGACTTTGCGAGGATAGCGGGCTTCCCCGTGGTGCAGGGTGCCATTGACTGCACGCATGTGGCATTGCGGGCATCGCATGAGAATGCAGAGGTTTTCCGAAACCGCAAGGGGTTCCACTCCTTAAATATCCAGTTGATGTGTGACCACAGACAGCTGATACTCTGTCAATGCCCGCTATCCTGGCAGCAGCCACGATGCTTTCATCCTGTGCCAGACTGGTGTGCCAGAGCTTTTCCAGGCAGCGCATCAGCCAAGTGGTTGGCTCCTCGGAGACGAGGGTTATCCAATCTGCACCTGGTTGATGACACTGCTCCGTAACCCCAACACTCCTGTTGAGCTGCGGTACAATGAGAGCCATCTCGCCACCAGGAACATCATTGAACAGACGATCAGCGTGCTCAAGCAACGGTTCCGCTGTCTGGACCATTTCAGGAGGAGCCCTGCAGTACTCGCCTGAGCGAGTCTCCCTCTTCTTAGTTGTTTGCTGTATTCTTCATAACCTTGCAATCCTCAGGACCCAGCCAATGCCACCAGGCCTTGGTGCACTACCGGAGGAGGAGAAAGAACAGCAGCAGCACTGAGGCGGGAGGGAGGCCCACAATGTTGAAACTGCAAGGGCCGCCCGTCAAAGACTGATAAGCCGCTCTAGGCCCCTACTCAGGAAATGGCTTCTGGCATGGAGAACAACATGGTGGAAAGCAAACCGCAACCCCTATAGCCGGCCAAGGCAGCAATGATTCCAAAGGCCAAACATGTACATTTTGAATACAACAACTTTTTTATTTTACAAACTCTTTGTGTGTCATTTATTCATGAGAAACTAATAGAAACAGACACAAAAAATCATTAACATAACTTTTGTTTAGTGTTTTGGCCATTATATCCAGGTTGTGAGAACCAGTTATCAGATGAACCTCTGCCTTTAATAAAAACATTCCCAACATTTCCTGAGACCACCTATTTTTTGCCCTTCAAGGGTGATTTCCTTCCCTTGCCCACTTGCCCCCTTCCCACCCTACTGCTTCTCTGTAATGGGGCCCCAGTGGCTGCAGCAAGGCTGGTGGAAGGCTGCTGAATGTCAGATCTTGAGACTACAGATTCCCTTGAAGGATGGCCTTGACCAGCTCTGGGCCTGGAAGACCCGGCTGCAGACTACACCAACTCTGCATGGGTGGCAGCAGTCTGGGCTACAGGTGGTGGCAAGTGCAGTGGGGAAGTGACAGTGGTGGCAGCAGGAATGCTGTCATCTTGAGGGGACACAGCACCTCCCTGCTCGACCGACACACTGGCACTCCCTCGGAGCAGCACCTCAGCATCCGGAGCAATCTGCTGGAGCACAGATTGCTGGCCTGCTGCGGCGCCGTGAGAGCCCCGGGGCAATGTGGCCGAACCAGCGACGATGGCAGCAGTCCGTGCTTGCGTGGACTCGATCTGAGACTGCATGAGAGCAGTCTGAGATTGGATCACGGCAGCCAGTGACTGAATTGCAGCACTAAGCATTTGCGTGGCATCCGCCTGTGCTGCAGCGTAGTGCTCTGCACTCCTTGCCAGTGCATCAATGCTTTCGGGCACCCTTCCCACTGCACCCATGAACTGAGTATGCATGTCCACCGCCTGGGTGTTCATTTCAGCAATGAGCCGCTCCTCCTCTGTGTCCAGTGCAGCAGGACTCACTGGCCTACTCTCCCTCCGGGGAGGTGGCCCCCGAGCTTCCCGACCCCCGAGCTTCCCTACCCCCATCACATTGCTGCAGCCTGCTGGGTCCCGGAGCTTCACCCTCATCAGACCCGCCCCCCCTGCTCCCCTCCAGGGAAGACGTGGTCCCAGTGTGAGCATGGGCTTCCTCGGGAGACACTGGCGCTGAGACTCCGGCTTACTCTTCCTCCTCGCCTGCGGCTTCGCTCCCACTGGCTGCTTGAGGGCCCGTCTCCTCAGCTGGTGAATCACCATCTGAAAGCAGGAAGGTACAAGAGTGGCTTTAGCGTGAGGACAGGGGGGCAGTAAGGGAGGAAGGAGTGGTGCGATTTAGTAAGTTGGTTTGAAAGTGTGAAAGGCTGGTGTTGAGGGACAAGTGGGATGAGAGGAGAGGAAGCTGATGACCTTACCATTGCTGTCCCGAGCGGGGTTGCCCTCTCCAGGGGCGACGGGACCGATCACCTGGCTTGCCACAATCCTGTGGACGCGCGCCTCAAGATCGCTGAGGGGTTGCAGCTGAGGCGGCCCTCCACCCGTCCGTTGCTGCTGTCTCCGGTTGTGAGATAGCTTGGCCTGCAAGAAAAAGGACGGTGTCTGGGTATATATGCAGCCATGTGCTTGCCTGATGTGCCTCCCATAGTTGAATAGCCCTTAATATATGCAAGGTGTGGAATGTGCATGTGTGTTTTGTGAGATGGCCATAGGTCTTAGATTTGTGTTGGGCATTGGGGTTTTAAGACCCTCTGGCCATTAGTGAGGTTGAGATGGAGGGATGGAGAGGTATTGAAAAACAGCCACTCACCCTGATGACCCGAGTGAGGTCGTTGAACTTTTTGCGACATTGCGTATTGGTCCTGGGCACCATGCTCCTGGAGGAGACGTGATGAGCCACCTCCCTCCACACTCTTCTGTAGTCGCCCGTCAATGGCCTCCTGCCACTCTCTGTACAGTACAGCTCTTCGGCGCGCCAACCAGAGCCTCCAAGGCCTGGTCGCTGAAGTGCTGAGCTGGTTCCCTGACCTTCTCCATAGTCCTTGGCTGAAGATTTCAGGCACAGGTCTGCTCATGACGAGATTCAAGGCTGCAATGAGCAGGGTGTGGCTGGAGAGCAAGATCAACCCTCCCCTTTAAGAACTGGCCGGCGCCAGTGTGTCTGTGTTCCATTGCTAACTGACATCACCTGAGCTTCGCCAGCACTCTGAGGTAGCGCCTCACTCCTCGGCCTTTGCGCCTTAAGACAGGTGTGTGTGTAGTGCCTGATTTAGCGCTCCAACCACTCCAGGGGCGATAAAAGCCAAGTTTGCAGTCGGAGGCGATAATTAGCGCCAGGCGCTAAACTTTGCGCCCAGTCAATAATTGCGCCCCAAACGGGGCGATACCGAATTCCTCCCCCTAGGAGTTTTGGCTACAATTCTACCAGCTTTTTGTTTTATAATCTGGCAAAAGCTGATGTACAGTGTGACGAGGTAAAATTGATGTGCCTCATTAAATGGTACATCCATCTTCGGCTCACCTTGTTGTCGATTGTCTTCCAATGGTGGCGTGGAGAGAGTGGGCAACAAGCTAGTGTCAGGAATGTAGAGTGCGAATGAAGAGCTGCAAAAGGTTTCCTAGACACAGTGGAGTGAGAGTGTAAGGTAAATGTTCTTGGAAATCAATTTACTGGGTCTGATAGTGCTCGGTGAGGACAGAGGTGACGAATGTGAGGGACTGTTAACAAGGATTCAAGTTCAGGATTCTAGATTAGTTGAAGTTGTGCAGGATGGAGATGGAGAAGACTGCCAAGGAAAGCATTTAATAAATCTATCCTTGAGATTATGAATACACTGATGAGGGTTTCAACAATAGCGGGTCTCATGTCGGGGTTGGCAGTATTCAGGAGCTGGACTTGGCAATGGATTGAATATTGGGTTTAAAACTTTTCTCCAGGTTAAACAAAACACCAGAGCTGGGCATCACCAAGTGCATCTTGAGCAGGCAACCAGAGAGATTGAATAAGTCGAGGCCAGAGGCACATAAGTGCTGACCACAGATGAACAAGTATTGTTGATTGTTGAGCTGTAGAAAATTTTGGTTTATCCAGGACCTGATATTGGATAGATAATAGATATTATAGCAACAGTCAGAAAGGTAGAGGTATCTTTGGCATGCATAGTGTGGTTGACTGCTTTCTTGGGCTGAGGCTGCTGAGAAGTAGAATTTCGATGATCATTATGAGGGAGCCAAGGCCAAAAGCCTGCTGCACAGTGAAGGTGGTGATGCAGGTATGAGAGGAGAAACTGTTGGAGATGTCATTACCGTGTTGGGACAGACTGGAATGGTACCACAGAGGAAAATTGGTAGAAGATGAAATCGCTAATACTGTTGACTTTGATGAAGTTTGCGGTGGATTAAGAGGACAGAGTTGTCGTTGCGGACGTATAGGATGTCATTGCTGACTTTGATGAATGTGGTCTCCGTGCTGTGGTCAGATTGATGAGTAAATTGGCAGGACTCTAATAGTGAAGAACACATTGGATAGCATTGGTGGTTTTAAGGAAGCTGGATAGAAAGGTTAGAGATTTAGCAGTAGTGAGAACGCAAAGGAGTTGAGGGTAGACATTTCAAAGGGGAAATTATGACCGCAATTTTGAAATGGGTGGGAAAATCCCTGGGGGTAAGAGGAGGATGATGGCAAGCACGGGGCCACAAAGGGGAAGTTGGATAATCCGGAGTCGGAATAGAAAAAGGTTGATCAAGCTGGCATGTTGTTTCATGGAAACAATGAGTCTGCTGAAGGCTGGCAGGAGGAAGATGGAGGAGCAGCTACAGATTGTATTGACACTAGGTAGGGAAGGGAACTACAATGACTGAAGTTTGGAGGAGGCAAAGGTAGGCAAACATCGGGCCTTGATTTTTGAAACAAAAGTCCATGGTTGCTTACATCTAGCATGTGGTGAAAATGGAATGTATGGGGAGGGGTGGGAAGGAAGTATAAAAGAGGCAGTAGGTAGTAAAGGAAGGATATACTTGCCATAGAGGGAGTGCACGAAGGTTCACCAGACTGGTTCCTGGGATGAGGGAATTGCCCTATGAAGAGAGATTGAGTAGACACGGCCTATATTATCTCGAGTTTAGAAGAATGAGAGGTGATCTCATTGAAACATACATAATTCTTACAGGGCTTGACGGGGTTGATGCAGGGAGGATGTTTTCCCTGGCTGGGGAGCCTAGAACCAGGAGTCACAGTCTCCGAGTAAGGGGTTGGTCATTTAGGACTGAGATGAGGAGAAATTTCTTCAGAGGGTGGTGAATCTTTGGAATTCTCTACCCCAGAGGGCTGTGGAGGCTCAGTTGAGTATATTCAAGACAGAGATAGATAGATTTTTGAATATTAGGGGAATCGAGGGATATGGGGATAGTGCAGAAAAGTGGAGATGAGGAAGAAGATCAGCCATGATCTTATTGAATGGCAGAGCAGGCTTGAAGGACCAACCGGCCTACTCCTGCTCCTAATTCTTATGTTCTAAAGAGGAGTTTGGGATTATTGCTGCTGAGTGGAGGCACTGCTTGAGGTGGTTATGCCAGATCTGGTGGTGGGCAGCCAGGATAGTTAGATGCCAAATGAACTGTCATCTGCAGTCCAAAAGCCTTGCTGTTGTACCAGGGTGGAGAATTTCACAGAACTCTAGACAATGTGGTTATTCATCAGTCCCTCTGAATATTTTGTCTTGACGGTTGCTGTTTCCTTTTGGACATTGTGCCAAGGTCCCTAGCTCCAGTTGTAGACGGCTTCTATCCCTGATGATTCAGACCCCTTTTTTAGTTTGTTACTGTTTCCAAGAACAGTCCACTTCAGAGCACTGAAGTTCCAAGAAGTGCTGCGTGCAATAGACCTGGCCCTCATTGGGTAGGCCAATCAGGAGTGGTAGAGGAGCCAACCCATTCAGCTGGCAGAGCAGCAACCATGGTTTGGGAAGCCCAAGAACACCATGGAGCAGAGCTGGATAAGAAGCAGTTAAGGATCTCGGAGCAGCAGCAGAGAGACCGATGCAGCGGGTTTAGGCAAGCAATGGTGGGGCAAGGAGCTGAAGCAGCAGGGAAATAGAGGCGACCCACAATAATGGTTTAAATTAGGAGAGGCAGACTAAGGACCAATTGGGGTGGATGGAAGCAGAGAGCAAGGTGGGTGGGTGATGTATTGCGTAGCAGGAAGCAGTGAAGTAGAGACAGGACTGGGTTGGTAGGGAAACAAAACTGATCTTTTGGCAACAAACCTATGGTTGCACTTCAGGAAACTCTTGCCTATGGCCCAGAGAGTCTATGATCAAGGCAAATAGATTGGGCTTCAATCAATGGCTTTGCAGTGGAGTTGCAGGGTAAACCTCAATGTTATGTGACAAATTTATAATGGAAATCAGCCATTTATAACAGCACCTACAGGCATAACTAGTACTGCAAGTAAATGCTGACATTTTTTAGTGTTTCATTTTCCTATGGGATTAATATGATGTAGGATTTGTCAATGCATTTAAAATGGTATGTTGTGACCCACTCTGATTTTTTTAATATAATGGAGGTGCTGTTTTTTTTCTCTACATTGTCAATTGACAAAGTACATTTTGTAACACTGTTATCTTAATACAATATTCTATTTCAGGATGAACCTCAGAATTTGCATAATGGCCATGATATAATGCCATGCTTACTTAAACTTTGCAAGAACCTATCTAGTGTGGTAAGGACTTGTTAAAATACCTGGAAGTGAGATGCTGGCAACATGTTATGCTTTTATTTCATATCCTTGTTCATTATATCAGAACACACATGTCTGAGTTTTAGAATTTTAATTCATAACTTGCATAATCTCCGTTGTATGCATTTGGATTTTTAATGTGCTTCTGCTTCAATTGATCAGAAAGTATATCTATTATTGACTTGGATGTGGGTGTACAGGGTGCAATTTCAAAATTTGCAGATGACAGAAAACTTGGAAGTATAGTGAACAGGGAGGAGGAGGAGAGTGATAGACTTCAAGAGAACATAGACAGGCTGGCGGAATGGGCGGACATGTGGCAGATGAAATTTAACGCAGAAAAATATGAAGTGATACATTTTGGTAGCAAGAATGAGGAGAGGAAATATAAACTAACGGGTACAATCCTAAAGGGGGTGCATGAACAGAGCGACCTCGGGGTATATGTGCACAAATCATTGAAGGTGGCAGGGCAGACTGAGCAAGCAGTTTTTTTTTAAAAAAAAAAAGCTTATGGGATCCTGGGCTTCATGACTAGAAGTAGAGATGTACAAAAGTATGGAAATTATGATGAACTTGTATAAAACACTGGTTCGGCCTCAACTGGAGTATTGTGTCCAATTCTGGGCACCGCACTTTAGGAAAGATGTGAAGGCCTTGGAGAGGGTGCAGAAAAGGTTTACGGAATGATTCCAGGAACGAGGGACTTCAGTTACGTGGTTAGACTGGAAAAGCTGAGGTTGTTACCTTTGGAGCAGAGAAGATTGAGAGGAGATTTGATACAGGTGCTCAAAATCATGAGGGGTCTGGACAGAGTAGATGGAGAGAAACTGTTCCCATTGGCAGAGGGGTCGAGAACCAGAGGGGATAGATTTAAGGTGATTGGCAAAAGAACCAAAGGCGACGTAAGAAACTCTTTTTTGCAGCGAGTGGTTATGATCTGAAATTCACTGCCTGAAAGGGTGCTGGAGGCAGATTCAATAGTGGCTTTCAAAAGGGAACTGGATAAGTACCTGAAGGAAAAAAGTTGCAGGGCTCTGGGGAACGGGTGGGGGAGTGGGACTAGCTGATGTGTTCTTGCAGGGAGTTGGCATGGGCTTGACGGGCCAAATGGCCTCCTGTGCTGTAACCATTCTATGATTCTATCCGTTACGGAAACCTGCATCCATGCCATTGTTAGCTCTAGACTTGACTGTTCCAATGCTCATCTGGCCGTCCTCCCACCTTGCACCCTCCGTAAACTTGAGCTCATCCATATCTCTGCTGCCTGTATCCTAACTCGTCCCCAGTCCTATTTCACCATCCCACCTGTCCTTGCTGACCTACACTGGCTCCCGGTCCAGCAACACCTAGATTTTAAAATTCTCATCCTGGTTTTCAAATCCCTCCATGGCCTCATTCCTCCCTATCTCTAACCTCCTCCAGCCCTTCAACCCTCCGAGATCTCTGCATTCATCCAATTCTGGTCTCTTGCACATCCCCGATTTTAATTGCTCCACCATTGGCTCCCATGCCTTGAGCTGCCTAGGCCCTAAGCTCTGGAATTTCCTCCCTTAACCTCTAAGTCTCTCTACCCCTCTCCTCCATCTGATGCTCCTTAAAAACTACCTCGTTCCTGTCCCAATACCTCCTTATGTGGCTCAGTGTGACATTATATTTGATAATGCTCCTTTTGAAGCATCTTGGGAACTTTTTGCTATGTTAAAGGCGCTATACAAATGCAAGTTGTTGTAGGAGGAGGCTCATGTGGTGTATAAACACCGGAACGTTTCTGTGCCATCCATTACTTCTATATTTCAAATATTGTCAGTGATCCCCTCCCAATAACCAGTTTTTTGATTCTTGAAAAGATTGTACAAAAAAAATGTATTGTGCTTAACATAGGAAAATGTATATTAATTGCAAAACAACAGTTACTGCAGAAATGTCCGAAAACTAAATTATTTCAAGTACATTATTTTTGCTGGACATAAACAAGACAACTAATAATCACAATAAGCCATTAGAACAGTGGCAAATAAAACCTCTTCAGATAACTAACATGAGCAGTCTCAGTCTTACACAACCCTTCCATTATGCTATACAGCCTGAGCGTTTGCATTAGAGAGCTTGATAACCTATTCAGAAGACTTATTGGAGTGTGAGCTCTACGTTTACAGTAACAGAACATGTTTTAGTTGAGGTCAAGTTCAATTTCCACTTTCTTTTGTCTGTTAATGGTACCAGCTGCTCATACATAATGAAATTATCTATACCAAACCTTTTTCCTTACTAACAATCACATCACACTAACAGCGGGGCTTGCTCTGACTGACTGCTATCACAATGGGTAGAAATACATTTTTATTTGGCTAATGAACTGATTTTAAAAGAGCAGGACTGGATAACAGTCATCTGTTTAACAGATTCACAAATGCACGTGAAAGCCAAATTTTATGTTTAGTCTAATAACTGAGACAAATACTAGAGAATTCAATGCAAGACTGTAATTTAATATCCAGATTCAGCAATGGCAAACCACAAAATAAATTCAACACTTTGTAATTGTCAGGATTTCACTTTAGTAATATATACACTAGCTCTAAACAGCACTACTCTGTAAAATAGCCTCTTTTTGTAAGTGACAATGTCAAAGAATATTTCATAGAATCATAGAATGGTTACAGCATGGAAGGAGGCCATTCGGCCCATTGAGCCCATGCCAGCTCTCTGCAAGAGCACCTCAGCTGGTACCACTCCCTCGCCCTTTCCCCGTAGCTCTGCAAAAATGTTTCCTCTTTCAGGTACTTGGCCAACTCCCTTTTGAAAGCAGTGATTGAGTCTGCCTCCACCACCCTTTCAGGAAGTGCATTCCAGATCCTAACCACTCGCTGCATAAAAGTGTTTTTTTGTGTCACCTTTGGTTCTTTTGCCAATCACCTTAAATCTGAGTCCTCTAGTTCTCGACCCATCTGCCAATGGGAACGGCTTCTCTCCATCTACTTGGTCCAGACCCCTCATGATTTTGAACACCTCTATCAAATCTCCTCTCAACCTTCTCTGCTCTAAGGAGAACAACCCCAGCTTCACCAGCCTATCATCATTACTGAAGTCCCTCATCCATGCAATCATTCTTGTAAATCTTTTCTGCACCCTCTCTAAGGCCTTCATATCCTTCCTGCAGTGCGGTGCCCAGAATTGGACACAATACTCGAGTTGAGGCCGAACCAGTGTTTCATAAAGGTTCATCTTAACTTCCTTGCTTTTGTACTCTACACTGTACTCTATACTGTACCTCTATTTATGAAGCCCAGAATCCTGTGATTTTTTTTAAACTGCTTTCTCAACCTGCCCTGACACCTTCAACTGTTTGTGCACATATACCCCCAGGTGTCTCTGTTTATTGTACACTTCAGTTTATATTACCTCTCCCTGTTCTTCCTACCAAAATGTATCACTTTGCACTTTTCTGTGTTAAATTTCATGTGTCCGCCCATTCCACCGGCCTGTGTATGTTCTCTTGCAGTCTATCACTATCCTCCTCAATGTTCACTATACTTCCAAGTTTTGTGTCATCTGCAAATTTTGAAATTGTGTCTTGTACACCCACACCCAAATCATTAATACATATCAAGAAAAGCAGTGGTCCTAGTACCGACCCCTGGGGAACTCCACTGTATACCTTCCTCCAGTCCGAAAAACAACCATTCACCACCACTGTTTCCTGTCACTTAGCCAATTTCGTATCTATGCTGCCATTGTCCCTTTTATTCTGCGGGCTTCAACTTTGCTGGCAAGCCTATTATGTGGCACTTTTATCAAATGCCTTTTGGAAGTCCATGTATACCACATCAACCGCATTGCCTTCATCAAAAAACTCAATCAAGTTAGTTAAACAAGATTTGCCTTTGACAAATCAGTGCAGGATTTCCTTAATTAATCCACACTTGTGCAAGTGACTGTTAATTTTGTCCCGGATTATCGTTTCTAAAAGCTTCCCCACTACCGAGGTTAAACTGACTGACTGGTCTGTAGTTGCTGAGTTTATCCTTGCACCCTTTTTTGAACATGGGTGTAATATTTGCAGTTTTGCAGTCCTTCAGCACCACCCCCCGTATCAAAGGAGGATTGGAAGATTATGGTCAGTACCTCCGCAATTTCCATCCTAGGATGCATCCCATCCGGTCCTGGTGACTTACCTACTTTTAAGTACAGCCAGCCTTTCTAGTACCTTCTATCAATTTTTATCTCAACTACCTCCTCTTTCGCTGACTTTGGCAGCATCTTCTTCCTTGGAAAAGACAGATGCAAAATACTCAATTTAGTACCTCAGCCATGCCCTCTGCCTCCATGCGTAGCTCTCCTTTTTTGGTCCCTATTCGGCCCCACCCCTCCTCTTACTACCCGTTTATTATTTATATGCCTATAGAAGACTTTTGGATTCCCTTTTATGTTAGCTGCCAGTCTGTTCTGTACTGTCTCTTTGCCCCATTTTTTTCATTTTTCACTTCCCCTCTGAACTTTATATGTTTAGCTGGGTTCTCACTTGGGTTCTCAACCTAACCTCTGTCATACACCATCTTACTCTCTATCCAAGGAGCTCTGGCTTTGTTTGCACTACCTTTCCCCCTCGATGAATGTACCCGAACCATCTCCTCTTTAAAGGCAGCCCATTGTTCGATTACAGTTTTGCTTGCCAATCTTTGATTCCAATTTACCTGGGCCAGGTCTGTTCTCAACCCACTGAAATGGGCCCTCCTCCAATTAAGTATTTTTGCTCTAGATTGCTCCTTGTCCTTTTCCATAGCTAATCTAAACCTTATCATTCTGTGATCTCTGTTCCCTAAATATTCCCCGACTGACTTTTGCTCCACTTGACCTACCTCATTCCCCAGAACCAGATCCAGCAATGCCTCCTTCCTCGTTGGGCCAGAAGCATACAGATCTAGAAAGTTCTCCTGAACACACTTCAGAAATTCTTCCCCTTCTCTGCCCCTTATACTATTACTACCCCAGTCTATATTAGGATAATTGAAGTCTCCCATTATCACTACTCTATAGTTCTTGCACCTCTCTGTAATTTCCCTGCAAATTTGCTCCTCTATCGTTCCCACTAGTTGGCAGCCTATAGAATACACCTAGCAGTGTAATGGCACCTCTATTGTTTCTTAACTCTAACCAAATAGATTCTGTCCTTGACCCCTCCAGGACATCGTCTCTCTGCAGCACTGTAATATTCTCCTTAATCAATACTGCCACCCCACCTCCTTTCCTTCCTTCCCTATCTTTCCTGACCACCTTACATCCAGGAATATTTAGTACCCAGTCCTGCCGTTTTTTTGAGCCAGGTCTCCGTTATTGCCACGACGTCGTATTTCCATGTGGCTATTTGCTCTTGCAGCTCACCAACCTTATTTACCATGCTTCATGTATTTACACAAGCTGAGGCAGGGGCAAAGATGGATGATGTTAGAGTATGTGGTATTGGTACCCTTAATTACCTCTTCCCTCTCTCCCCACCTGCATGAAGACTCCCCTTAAATGTGTCAATGCTTCAGCCACTCCATGTGGCATCGAGTTTCACATTTTCACCACTCTGTATAAAGAAATTCCTCCTAAATTCATTATTTGATCTGTTGGTGGCTATCTTATATTTATGTCCCCTTGTTCTGGTCTCTCTTACAAGTGGAGCTAGAGCTCCTTGATACCATACTTGGTTGAATGTTACCTTGATACTGAGGGTAGTTGCTCTTGCATCTGGCATCCTGATCCTACATTTATGTCTGAATCAAGGCTATGACGAATTCAGGAATCAAGTGGTCCTGGCAGAACCTGAATTCGCCAGTGAGCAGGTTATTTGTGAGGTGTTGGGTGATGGAGTTATTGATTACTTCTCCATTTTGTGATTGTTAGAATTTATTTTTGATGTCTTACCTTAAATTAACTCAAACTGGAAATATTCTCTGTCTAATTTGGTACTTTTAATGACTGCTGCTTGAGGTAGTCTGGTTTTATATAAAACCCATGATTTAATTGTGTAAACTAAAGGCTTTGCTTTTTTTAAACAACAAAAAATGAAATCTGTTCAAAATGGCCAAATATATCAATCAATTAAGTGCAAAATCTAGTAAATCAACACACTTTTTTTCTGTCGAGGATAACTTGCATTTCCCAACACTGTGTTGCATCTATGGAACTTTTTTTCTTTTTTCCATTAGATTGCCCTTTGACCTTCCTGCTTCAGTGAATAGAGTGCTATTCAAATCACAACTATATCATCTCATCCATGGCATCATCCTAGTGAAACTTACATTTTACATTTTCAACAGCTTTAATAGAATTTCTATAATATGGTGCCCAAAACTGCACATAGCCCTTCTACTGTGCCCTAACCAATGTCTAGCACAGACTCTTCATCACCTTGCTTTTGTATTCTGTGCCCCATATATAAAACCCAGAATCCCTTTTCCATCTGCTTTTTACGATCTGTGTATCTACATCCCCAAGTGTCTCTCCACTACATTAAGAATTTTACCATATAGAAGGGATTTCCATTCTCTGCTCATTCATTGTACTGCATGTGCTACGCACCTGTGCATCCTGTTGGCCTACCCATCTTTCCCTACAGCTTTTACAATTAATTATAATTGGCTACCCCACAAATTCCTAAGTCTAGATCATTTATATATACAGTAGAGAGATCCCAACACCGACCCTGTTGTACATTACACACTACATCTTTCCAGTTCAGGAAACTTCACTTTACCCCTACCCTTGGCCTTCTGTCATCCAGCCAACTCTCTACCCATGTGATCACATTCCCTTTTAATTCCACCTGTCCCTGTCTTTGGATAAGTCTCTTATCTTGTTTTGGGTTCAGACCCTAATATGTACTTGAGCATGTAATCTAAGCTGGCACTTCAACAACAACTACTTGAATTTATATCGCGCCTTCAGTAAAACGCCCTACGGCACGTCACAGGAGCGTAAACAGATAAAAATTGACACCGAGCCAAAGGAGGAGACATTAGGACAGGTGACTAAGAGCTTGGTCAAAGTGGTTGATTTTAAGGAGATGCAGAGAAGGTTAAAGAGGGAATTCCAGAGCTTGGGGCCTAGATGGCTGAAGGCACAGTTGACAATAGTGGGGCGAAGGAACGCAGAGTTCTTGGAGGGTTGTAGGGCTGGAGAAGGTTAGCGATACAGAATGGGTAAGCTGTGGAGGGATTTGAACATGAGTATAAGAATTTTTAAATCGAGGCATTGCTGGACCGGGAGTCGAACATAGGATGAATGGGACTTGGTGCGAGTTAGGATATGGGCAGCAGAGTTTTTGATGAGCTTAAGTTTATGGAGGATGGAAGATGAAAGGCTGGCCAGGAAATCATTGGAATTGTTGAGTCTGGAGGTAACCAAAGCATGGATGAGGTTTTCAGCAGCAGTTGGGCTGAGGCAGTGGCGGAGATGGGTGCTTTTACGGAGGTGGATTTAGGCGGTCTTTGTGGTGGAGAGGATATGGGGTTGGAAGGTCAGTTCGGAGTCAAACAGGATACTAAGGTTGTGAACAGTCCGATTCAGCCTGAGACAGTGGCCAGGGAGGGGCGCTAGAATCCGTGGCTGGGGAGCAGAGTTTGTGGCAGGGGATGAAATGTCGGCTCATCAGGACTGGATATTGGACAAGCAGTCTGACAACACTGAGGCAATGTAGGGATCAAGCGAGTTGGTGGTGAGGTAGAGCAGTGTATCGTCAGCTTGCGTGTGGAACCTGATGTATTGTTTCTGGATGATGTTGCCGAAGGGCAGCATATAGATGAGAAATAGGGGGCCAAGGAAAGATCCTTGGGGACTCCAAATGTAATGGTATGGGGGCGAGAAGAGATTCTCTGGCTATGACATGGATAGGTAAGAGTGGAATCAGATGAGAACAATCCCACTCTTCTGAACAATGGAGGAGAGGCATTGGAGGAGCATGGTGTGGTCAATTGTGTCAAAGGCTACAGATGTATTGCAAAGAATGAGGAGGGATAGTACACCAGACTCAGTCACATAGGATATCATTTGTCACTTTGATTAGAGCCATTTCAGTGCTGCAGCAGGGTTGGAAACCTGATTGGAACTATCTGTTTTTCAGTTTTTAGTAGAAAGAGCAAAATACATTTATATAGGGGCTTTCAAAATGTGCCATGGCGCTTTACAGGAGGAACAATGGTTGTAAGTAGGAGAAAAGTTAGAGGAGGTGGTTCTAGGTCCAGTCAAAAATGTAACTTTTGAGCCGCTTTTTTTAAGCTGAGGTGAGGGTGTTAAGGTTGGAATTGATGACCCAGGTGACACAACCTGGAAATGTAGTGAGGAGGAGAGGAGCAGATTTTGGGAGGACAGTGACAAAATGGTGAAATGGGCAGGCACATGACAGATTAAATTTAACGCAGAAAAGTGTGGTAATGCATTTTGGAAGGAAAATGAGGACTACATTTTTTTTAAATTTAAAATTTTTAGTTTTTTATGGGATGTGGGTGTCGCTGGCAAGGCCAGCATTTATTGCCCATCCCTAATTGCCCTTGAGAAGGTGGTAGTGAGCCGCCTAAGGTGTTTTGTATGAAGGGTTTTGATGGAATAAATAGGGAGAAACTGTTTCCACTGGCAGGAGGGTCAGTAACCAGAGGACACAGATTTAAGGCAATTGGCAAAAGAACCAGTGAGGAGATGAGTTTTTATGCAGCGAGTTATGATCTGGAATGCACTGCCTGAAAGGGTGGTGGAAGCAGATTCAATAGTAACTTTCAGAAGGGAATTGGATATAAACTTGAAAAGGAAAAATTTGCAGGAGAATAGGACAAATGGATATATCTTTCAAACAGCCGGCACAGGCACGATAAACCAAATGGCCTCCTTCTGTGTTGTATAATTCAATGAATCTTTGAATTCTAGAGTAAAAATGTAGTGGGTGAAATCTGTGTCACCAATGGTGGAACTGGATTGAGGAGCAGGAATTGTATAATCGACTCGTGTCAGAAGAGGAGAGGGTGTAGAACCAAAGGAGATGGGCTCGAGCAAAACCTTGGAGAAATTTGAAGATTATGAAGTCAATGTGCTGGATGTTGGGAAACCGTGAGGGCTAAGAGCACTTGGTGATGGATGTTTGCTTCTTTACGTGGGGTGGGATACAGACTTTGGAATTTGTGTAGGCTATACCTAAGCTAACTCTGCTGTGGATAAAGATTTCAGTAGCGATTTTGGCAAGGTAGGGGAGTAAGCAAGAATTATTCTGGACATGGAAGGGAGTGGTCTTGATGATGGACGAAATGTGGTGTCTGAAACTCAGCTTGGAGTTGATCAGGGCACAAAGGTTCCGTATCAACAGATTCAGTCTGGGAGAGCAAAGTAGTACAGTACTTTGATTTATATAGCCCTTCACTCATTAAGGAAGTTGTTTTGTGCGCTTTACAATAAATCATAAATGTTTACAGCACTGAAGGAGGTAATTTGGTCCATTTTGTCTGTGCCAGCTCTTTGCTAGATCAGTCCCAAACTAATCACACTATTCTGCACTTTCTCCACATCTTCCTCTGCCTTGAATGTTTATCTACTCTTCCCTTAAAATATGTAGTGGTGTCTGCCTCAACTACACTGTCTGGCAAAGTATTCCAGGCTCTATCAACTCTCTCAATGAAGTAATTTCTCCTAACCTCTCTTATTCTCTTTAGTGACTATTTCAAGTTAATGATTCCCCAACCAGAGAAAATAGTCTTTCCCTATGGACCCTATCATAATAACAACTACTTGAATTTATACAGCACCTTTTTTTAATGTAGAAAAATGTCCCAAGGTGCTTCAGAGTCGTACTCAGTCAAAAATGGATGCTGTTCTGGGATGACCTATTAAGAGGGGTGACAAAAAACTTGGTCAAAGAGGTAGATTTTGTGGAGGGGTTTAGGAAGAAAATTCCAGAGTGGTGCCGAGGTAGCTGAAGGCATTGGTGGGCTAAAGGGAGGGGTGGAATGTACAGAAGACCAGAGTCAGAGTTCAGAGGGTGGGGTGTTAAAGGGGTGTAGGAGGTTAGAGGTAGGGAGGGGCAAGGCCATGAAGGAATTTAAACATGAGGATGAGAATTTTAAATTTGAGGAGTGGGATGGGTAAGCGGGACTTGGTGCAGGATAGGATACAGGCAGCAGAGTTTTGTTGAAGTTGACAGAGGTTAGATATTAGAAGGCTGGCTAGGAGAGTGTTGGAATAGTCGAGTGTAGAGGTGACAGAGGAATGAATGAGGGTTTCAGTGGCAGATGGGCTGTTGCAAGGGGTGGAGGCAGGTGAAGTTGCAGAAGTGAAAGTAGGCAGTTATTGTGATGGAGAATATATGGGGTCAGCAGCTAAGCTTGGGGTTGAATAGGATGGCGAGATTGCGAATGGCCTAACGCTGTGGCCGTGGAGGGGATGGATCGGTAGCGAGGGTATGGAATTTGTGGCGCAGGCCAAAAAATGAAGGCTTCAGTCTTCCTAATGTTTAACCGGTGGAAATTGTGGCTCATGCATAATTTGGATATTGGATGAGCATTTATTAACGGAGGTAGTGGCTGGGTCAAGAGAGATGGAGAGGTAGAACTGGGTGCTGTCAGCGTACATGTGGAAGCTGACCCCATGTTGGATGATTTTGCCATGGAGCAGCATGTAGATGAGGAAGAATAGGGAGCTGAACAATCAAACTTGGCAACTTCAGAAATAACTGCATAATTTTTAAAAGCTCCAATAAATCTGTCTTTTCTACTCCAGTGAAAATAGTCTCAGAATCTCAAGTCTGTTCTTGGGATTAGAATCCTAGAGTGCCAGGACATGGTGGGTGACGGCTATTCCACCAATGATGGAATTGGGTTGGAGGGCAGGAAATGATGTGATATCTCATGTCTGGTCTTGTATAGATTTTCGTTGCTGATATCATTAGTACTTTGACACATGTCAACAATGAACTGTTACATGATTGCCAGTTTTTAAGTACATGCACAACATTGTATGGATTGAACTTTAATTGCAATATGTGTTTGTTTTGAAATATATTTCCTAGGGTTTACTGATCATGCCATTTAGTCTAAAATTTTACTGCAGTATCAAACCTTGCAGAAAGTTACTGGCATTTTGATGTCAAACTAGATAATCTATGACTTTAAGCATGGTAATCTATGAATTTAACTCATGGCTTTTAAATGAGTATGATATGAATTCACTTTTTGAAAAGCTGTTACCTTTTTCTAAGCAGGGAATCTGCATGTTGCTTATAATGCAGTTTGTGTGTTTTAATAAGCATTTCAATAAATGCCCATTAAAGCTCACAGCTGTTCAGTTTTGAACATATGTTTTAAGTGACTAAACTTTCCCTACAGGTATGGTAATTAACTGATTAGTGTTCTGTAGAGGAAAACCTATGTAGAACAGTTTGGATGAGTCTGTTGACATACTGAACCTGCCCAAAACCGGGATCATTAATGGTCTCCAACCCCTCACCAAAGCTGCACATTCCAGTACAACGGGAACAGTAGCATCGTGGTACTATTACTGGACTAGTAATCCAGAGGTCTAGACTAATAATTTGGAGACGAGTTCAAATCCCACCACGACATCTGGGGTATTTAAATTCAGTTAAATAAATCTGGAATCAAAATCTAGCATCAGTAGTGGTACTGGATTGTCGTAAAAACCCATCTGGTTCACTAATGTCCTTTAGGGAAGGAAATCTGCTGTCTTTACCCGGTCTGGCCTATATGTGACTCCAGACCCACAGCAATGTGGTTGACTCTTAACTGCCTTCTGAAATGGCCTTGCAAGCCTCTCGAGGGCAATTGGGGATGGGCAATAAATGCTGCCCTTGCCAGCGATGCCCACTTCCCGTGAATGAATTTTTAAAAAATGTACATTTTCCGCCAAAATTGGTGTCATCTCAGCTTTTCACCCTATTCCTGTAGCACGTTCACTTTTGAGCATCTTGCCCTCATTCCCTCTTCTCCCTTGAATCAGAGATTGTGGGATCCACACCAGACACTTCAGCACAAAATCTAGGCTGACACAGTGCAATACTGAGGGAGTGCCATGCTGGCGGAGGTGCCGTCTTTCAGATGATAAACCAAGCCCAAATCTTCCCCTCCCCACCCTGCACTGCCCTTTCAGGTGGATGAAAAAGATCCCATGGCACTATTGGTTAACAGACAGGAAACAGAGAGTAGGAATAAATGGGTCTTTTTTGGAGTGGCCGGTGGTGACTAGTGGGGTACCGCAGGGATCAGTGCTTGGGCCCCCGCTATTCACTATATATCAATGATTTGGATGAGGGAACCAAATGTAATATTTCCAAGTTTGCTGACGACACAAAACTAGGTGGGGTTGTGAGGAGGATGCAAAGAGGCTTCAAGGTGATTGACAAGTTGAGTGAGTGGGCAAATACATGGCAGATGCAGTATGACGTAGATGTATGTGAAGTTATCCATTTCGGTAGGAAAAACAAAAGTAGAGTATTATTTAACTGGTGCTAGATTGGGAAATACTGATGTACAAAAGAACCTGGGTGTCCTTGTACACCAACCACTGAAAGCAAACATGCAGGTGCAGCAAGCAGTTAGGAAGGCAAATGGTATGTTGGCCTTCATTGCAAGATGATTTGAATACAGGAGCAAGGATGTCTTACTACAGTTATACAGGGCCTTGGTGAGACCACACCTGGAGTACTGTGTGCAGTTTTGGTCTCCTTACCTATGAAAGGATAGACTTGCCATAGAGGGAGTGCAGCGAAGGTTCACCAGACTGATTCCTGGGATGGCAGGACTGTCTTATGAGGAGAGATTGGGTTGACTAGGCCTGTATTCACTAGAGTTTAGAAGAATGAGAGGGGTTCTCATTGAAATGTATAAAATTCTGACAGGGCTAGACAGACTGGATGCAGGGAGGATGTTTCCCCTGGCTGGGGGGTCTAGAACGAGGGGTCACAGTCTCCAGATACGGGGTAGGATATTTAGGACTGAGATGAGATTTTTTCACTGAGGGTGGTGAACTTGTGGAATTCTCTACCACAGAAGGCTGTGGAGGCCAAGTCGCTGAATATATTTAAGATGGAGATATAGATTTCTAGACACACAAGGCATCAAGGGGTATGGGGAGAGAGCGGGAATATGGTATTGAGATAGAGGATCAGCCATGAATGGTGGAGCAGGCTCAAAGGGCCGAATGGCCTACCCCTGCTCCTATTTTTCTATGTTTCTATGAAGTGCCTTGGAACGTTTTACTATGTTAAAGGCACTATATAAATACAAGTTGACAAGTAGGAATAGGATTTGGTGGCAGAGATGAGCTATTGCACTTGGGACAAGCATGCAGTTCAATGGGATTTTTTTTTAATGCGGGGGGGTTCAACACTATGTACAGACAAACAACTTGTAGCTAGGACTGTCGCCTGTTACCGTTATCATATTTACATTAAAAAATTACAAAATGATTCATATTTCAGCCAAATGCCGAACTTGGACTGTATTTAAGCCTTGGTCCCAGAGGTGAAGGTGCATTGTTCTAACCGACTACTCCACCCTATCCTCTGCCATAAAAGCTGTTACGGTAAAGTGTTTCTCTTTTGTTTTTGATGGTGTATTTAGTGAAACTTTGTTATTGAAAGTGCAATATGGTTTTGAACTCCAAATGACCGCAGATAGTAATTTGAAAGGTCTTGTTACTAAAATCCGATTTCTACCATACAGAAACTACTTTTTCTGTGTGATTTTAGGTATAAATGTGTATTTTTAATCTTGGCAAACCTTTAATGGCCACTGATTTATAGTTCCCACACAAGCATGCACATAATCGATGATACCAATCGACTGCAACAGGACATAGAAAGGCAAGCAGAATGGGCAGACAAGTGGCAGATGGAATTTAATAGAGAAGTGTGAGGTGATGCATTTTGGCAGAAGGAACAGGGAGAGGCAATATACACTTAATGACACAGTTTTAAAGAGTGTGCAGGGACAGGGGGAACCTGGGAGTTAATGTGCATAGGTCTCTGAAGGTGGCAGGACATATTGAGAGAGTGGTTAACAAAGCATATGGGATCTTGGGCTTCATAAATAGAGGTATTGAGTACAAAAGTAGAGAAGTTATGCTGAACCTTTATAAAGCGCTGGTTAGGCCACAACTGGAGTATTGCGTCCAGTTCTGGTCACCACACTTTAGGAAGGATGTGAAGGCCCTTGAGAGGGTGCAGAGGAGATTTACCAGAATGGTTCCGGGGATGGGGGGATCTTAGCTACAAGGACAGGTTGGAGAAGCTGGATTTGTTTTCATTAGAGCAAAGGAGGTTGAGGGGTGATTTGATAGATGTGTACAAGATTATGACGGGTTTGGATAGGCTAGATGGGGAAAGGCTGTTCCCACTAGTTGATGGTACAAGGACTAGGGGACACAGATTTAAGGTTTTGGGCAAGAGATACAGGGGGGGATGTGAGGAAAAACTTTTTTATGCAGCGAGTGGTGATGACCTGGAATTCACTGCCGATGGAAGCAGAGACACTCAATGTTTTCAAGGAGACTGGATAGACAATTGAGGGAAATAAACTTGCAGGGCTACGGGGATAGAGCGGGGGAATGGGACTGACTGGATTGCTCTACAGAGAGCTGGTGTGGACTCGATGGGCCGAATGGCCTCCTTCTGTGCCGTTATGACTCTGACTCTATTTTCATACAGTGATGCAAATTAATGAACATGCTACACTTCCCGACATCAGTGGATCCTTATTTTTATTATTTTGTTCTTCGGATGTGGGTAATACTGGTAAGACTATATTTATTGCTTGTCTGACTGCATTAAGAATCGACCATGTAGTGTGGGACTGGAGTCACGTGTAGGCCAGACTAGGTAGGGGTGGGAGGTTCCCTTCCCTGTACGACCTAGTGAAACAGCTGTGTTTTTATGACAATCTGGCAGCTTTCATGGTTTTTTCCTCTGTCGCTAGCCCACATATTACCAGATTTAATTAAAAAGAAAGAACTTTGACTTATATAGCACCTCTCATGACATCTGGACGTCTCAAAGCACTTTACAACCAATGAAGTAATTTTGAAGCATAGTCATTGTTGTAATGTAGGAAACACAGCAGCATATTTGCGTACAGCAAGGTCCCACAAACAGCAATGTAATGATGACCAGTTAATCTGTTTTAGTGACGTTGGTTGAGGGATAAATATAGGCCAGGACATCGGGAAGAACTCCCTGCTCTGCTTCGAATAGTGCCATGGGATCTTTTACATCCACCTGAAAGGGCAGACTTGGTTTACTTGAACCCATGATCTTTTGACTGAGGCGAGAGTGCTACCAGTGAACTAAGGCTGGCACTTTAATTCAGTTTCTCAACTTGCCATGGATTGCTAGTGTTAAGTCAATTTAGTGTCTTGTCTTTTAATACAATCTGGGTTCAGTCCTTTCAAATTAGATATGTATAGGTATGTATATGCAATTTAATCTTTAATTAGGAGAAGCTCCATGTATTCCAGTAAAATGTATAACATTGACCATAACCGTATGAAAGCATGCCATTCTGGGGCAAGTTTAACTTGCAGGATATAGTAGTTAACTATCCTGGGAGCATAGCTAGACAACGTGTCTTTCTCTCTGGAGGATTGACCACAGCTTCCCACCTGGGTGCAGACTCTTTCTCAATATACCCATTGTTACACTGCTCCATGACTGCTCTGGCTGCAACTACCCTTTGTTTCCCAAACTTTACATAAGCTTTATTACATTTGTCTGAGCAGGTAGCGGCCATCTGCAGAATTAACACTCTAGTACCCTTGCAATGGGCATTAGTAAATACCAGCTACCTTATTGCTCAGCACATTCTTTCCATCTTTGATTATTATTCATCGGGAATCTGACGAATCTCACATCTACAGACCCTTGTTCTTCTAATCTCAGCACTTACCACAAGGACATTTTATATTGTCTTGTCCATTCCCACATATTTCACTTCCTTATCCATTTCCCATTTGGGGGCCATCGGCTCAAAATCCATCCCCTCACCCCCCCCCCCCGCCCCTTCATAGCAGTACTGGACTAGCAAATTCCAAACAGCGAATCAAATTGGCAACAGGATCTCTACTGCTTCAATTTCCATTCTGGCCTAAACAATTATTATCCATCACTAGTCCACTGATGACTGCTAGGTTGCTATACCCAGACATGAGTTAAACAAGATGGCGTTTAGTATTTGCTATTGTATTAGTGTTTGGTTCACTGCCACCTCTCTTCTAGGAATGCCCACCTTGAAGTTCTGCTCTTCAGCTTTTTCCAGTTCTGATGAAGGGTCCCAGACCTGAAACGTTAACTCTGTTTCTCTCTCCACGGATGCTGCCTGGCCTGCTGAGTGTTTCCAGCGTTTTCTGTTATTTCATGGCGTTTAATATGTCTTCCAATAAATCTTATTTTCCATGAAAACCAGCACCACTTTCTCTTTTAAAAAAAAAAAAAACCCAACTGCCTGC
Organism: Somniosus microcephalus; assembly: GCF_052327205.1. Classification (NCBI taxonomy): domain Eukaryota; kingdom Metazoa; phylum Chordata; class Chondrichthyes; order Squaliformes; family Somniosidae; genus Somniosus; species Somniosus microcephalus. Next base: position 32,964,009 of record NC_140989.1, read on the forward strand.
AAAGCATCCTGTTTCAAGCAAAGACTGGCTACCTGTATCTGTCTTAGTTTCATCTCTTGCTGCTCCTAGCCACAGAATAGCATGAAAGACTTTCCGCTACAAAGAGTATGATGTGTTTTTCGATTGCCAAGACAAGCTAACATATGGTGTCATAAATCTCATCATCGAGAAACTACCTATGAAATAACACTGGATGGCCAGCTGGTGGCGTTGTCCAAGGAGTATAAATACTCGGGCGTTGGCCCCAGCTTTCCAGGGACATTTTGTAAGACAAGGAGCTAGTGAAATACAACTAGACTTCCATGTTCTGAAACAAGTTGATTTAAAGCCTTGCTTCATGCTCAAACCAAGTGCGTAGTGAGTTTTATTACGTCATGTGGCATATCATTTACAGTCGATAAGGAAACCATGTTAAAGCTCGTTCATTAACATCTTAATTACCTATCGTCTCAACTTCTTTTTGAATTTGTTTGAATACTCAATACTTTTAAATACTTTTTAAAAACCCTAACATAAGTAATTCTTTTCATTTTTTCAATTTTTTTTGTGGAAAATCGCCATAAAATCCTAAAACCTGATGGCTTACTACGCAAAGTTGAAAAATTTTGATGAAGGCTTGATTTGCGTTCGTGAGAGGTGCATCGTATTTTAGAGTATTTACAACATTTATTTGAACTGGGATTAAAGCAGCGTTCCATTTGTTTACAGGTTGCTACTATCGGGGTGTTTCTTAAACCATTTGTTTCTTCAGTGTCTTGAAAACTACAGAAGCAAATATCTCCTTGTTCCAAATTAGGATCTTGGTGTTTTTCCTTCATGAGCTAATGTACATACTGTTAAAGCCTCTTTAAACATATGATTTTAAAGTTTCTCGCATGGAAAACGCACTGTTGTTAGCGCGAGTTTTGGCTTATAAAGTTAAAGAACTACATGTCAAACCTTAGTTATAGATTCCACTTTTGTTGATATTTTGGCATAATCCATTTGCTTCTTCTGACTAGGAGGGGGAAGGAATGGATTGATCTGTGGGTAGGAGGGAAATTCAGCATGGGAGCGAGTAAAAGCGCACAATCCTTGTACAACTGCAGAGTATCTGTAGAGGGATTGCCATGATGATTTTGGTAAGTCATAAACTATATATTAAAAATAAGGGACTTCTTTGTTTTGTTATGTTGTTAGTTATTTTCTACCCTTGCACGAGATATCTTTAGATCACTGTGTTAGATGGGTCCAAACGCCATATGCTTTAGAACATGTCTTCGGTAGCCTTGATATTAGGTAAGTTCTTAGTAACATGCCCAGGGGATCAAACTGAACAACCTATCCTTCGATTATGTTTAGCTACTGAAATTAGGATTTCTGCTGCAGGTATGCAATAGAGCATCATAACTTTGGACCTCATTTTAAGTTTATTATTAAACAAATTTAGTTTACAAAAGATAAACAAGTGAATAAGTAATAATATATATGTTTATAGGAGAATTTCTTTTGCCTTGAGCTATATTTTTTAATGTATATGTATATTGTATATTTTTAGATTTTTATTGTTAGTTTGAGAATTTTCAGGAAGCTTTACATTACTAAATCAATAAATCTGCTCTTACAATACCAAGTCAATAATTATATCCTCAATGAATGCTGAAGTCTGAAGATGTGAATAACCCCGACTTGACTTTGTTGCAGTTTCTGCAATTGGTTTGACTAGCTCTTAAACGCAGTATTATTCATGAAAATATCTATTCTGAATGATTGTAGATAGATTATCATCTGTTTAAACTAAATCTGACGTAAGCACCAAAAAATAGGAGTGATGATTGTAATAATTTGGTTGAGAAATGTTAACATTTTTACAAAGCTGCAGTTAACACGGCTAAATAGTGTATTGAAGAATTCTGGTATTGGCCCTAAGGAACACTGCAGTAATCCTGCAAAATAGAAATACCTGTAGCATGAACCAGAGTTTGGTTTACAAATGACTAACAAATTGTTGCATATTTGTTAAGTACTGTACAATAGAAACAGTAGTTTATTGGGATAATAAAGATCTTTGGAGGGTGGCAGGAGCTAACATTTCTGAAGTTATTTTGATAACAGTTAAGCCAGTGTCCCCAGAAAGTTCAATTTAATTTACACAAATGAGATTGACGTACATTGTATATAATTCACTGGATTGTAGACATTTGTCTTCTCTTCACAGATTGTATGTACCAAGAATTTTAGTATTGGAGGGCAGCTGGGATTGTTGGGTTTCTGAACTTTATTCACTAATTTTCAGTTTTTAAGTGGCATCAAAACATCAGAATTTCTGTTGCAAACTAATTTAAAGTCATCAAACTAATTTGAATGCACTTAGCTTTTTTGGTAACTTGAGAATAAAAAATGATTTTTTTTTAATATACATCTGAACAGGGGATAAATGCCAATAGCATTTTCCAATGATACTTCCAGACAATTCCACCTTCCACATTCTAGTTTTTCTCCCCTTACTCTTTCTTCCCTTTTTTTCCTGAAAGCAGTAGTTTATGCTTTTGGGTATGGTTCAAGCCCTCTCCAGTATCTTACCCAATTGACTTTTTTTTTTACAGAGGAACATAAACCGTGCGTGTTGATGGCTATTTGACTGTGAAGCTGTACCACAGTTGTGTCTAATTCTGTCCTTTCCCAACCTTCACATGGGGACAACTGGATAAAAATCGCGACCTGGAACTCTGGCTGTTTTACCGCCCTTAACGCTAAAACCAACAGAAGCATCCCCATTCCTACCATGAGTTAGATCAGCTAACACAGTACTCGAGGCTGAATCTGGTATCTTTCTGGTCGGTTACTACACAATGTGGTGCATTTATTCACTGAGCCATTGAGATGCTAACACTAATTTAAATAGAGAAGTAATAGTTTGGAGTTAGTTACTGAACAACTCCTAGGCAGCAAGGTGTCCAGGGGCTCGGATGACATTGCATGCTACAGGAATGATGTTGGAGCAGTTGGCAACATCTGAATGTGAAATATGTTCTATTCCATGTAGTTTGTGCAGGTGGGATTGCTGATATTTTTTTTAGGTGGTTGTGTTTATTTTGTTAAGGGAACTTGTCACATAAAACAACAGATGTGATTTGAATTGAAGTGCTTTTGAAATGAATCAATATTGGGCTTTACTGCACAGGGGATTAACATACTGTTGTAAATATTATAATGAGGACCCTGGTATAAGGTTACTAAGTAAGTCAAATTCCATTTTTATTGCATGGGATTTGAGTTTTTATTGGCATATTAAGGATCACATTCCATGATTCTGTTTGTTTTCTATGAAAATACCACATCCTGATGATTTGATATTCTCCTGGAAAATGCAATGAACCTCCTGATATAACTGCAGTTTGAATTGTGTGGTAGCATAGTATTTTAGTTCTTAAATGCAGAAGGTTGGCCTTGTAAAAGTGTGGTTACATCTACCCACCCAGTCTTGGATATTTCCTCGGATCTGAAAACCCATAGTTTCTTGTTATACACTTAATGTTCAGCATGTGATTCTACTAAAGGATGGGATGGATTCTTCTGCTTCAAATTAACTAACTGTGTGTATTTGTTTAGCTTATCAATTACATTGACAAAATATTTTGCTTAACTTTGAAAAGAAAAGGATTTTTTTTTTTCAATTGTCAGGGTTAGTTTTCAGAAATGTCTTATTTCACATCTCATAGGAAAAACAGGAACAAATCCAGCAGCATTCTAATGAAACTAAACACATGGAAGAATCTAGAAAGGGCACAGTTCATGAAGTACATTTTCCCTGAATAAGTTGCAATCTGACATTGTCTGCTTTAAGTTTCTAATCAAAGCAGCTGTTGGTCTTTTGAATTGAGCTGAATTTACTTCCCATACAAAAACAAAGACAGACAAAAGTTTATTTTTATTTTTTGTTCCTCTCTTTAGCACTACTGGCGTAGTAGGGCCTGGGAACATAACCGTCTGATGAAGACTATGTTCCTTTGGCCTCTCTCTCGTCCATGCTGACACCTGGTTTCAAGATCTATGTTGTCATGGATTTTTAAGTCACTGGCAGCCCGAGAAATGCTTCTGTTGTCTATCAACAATACATCATTTCCTGAATTGGACAGTCTGTGCTGGGTTCATAAGGCCAATTATAAGCATCAAGTTCGCTGGAAGGATATCCTTTAATTGCATATAGCTTTTAAGTGTCAGCTGTGGCTCAGTTGGTAACACACTCGCCACTGAGTCAGAAGGTTGTGGGTTCAAGTCCTACTCCAGGGACTTGAGCACATAAAGCTAGGCTGACACTCCAGGGCAGTGCTGCACTGTCGGAGGTGCCGTCTTTCGGATGAGACGTTAAAACAGAGGCCCTGTCTGCTCTCTCAGGTGGACTTAAAAGATCCTATGGCACTATTTTGAAGAAGAGCTGGGGAGTTATCCCTGGTCTCCTGGCTAATATTTATCCCTCAACCAACATAACAAAAAACAGATTACTTTGTCATTATCACATTGCTGTTTGTGGGACCTTGCTGTGTGCAAATTGGCTGCTGTTTCCCACATTACAACAGTGACTACACTCCAAAAGTACTTTGAGACGTCTGGTGGTCGCGAAAGGCGCTATATAAATGCAAGTCTTTCTTTAAGCTCTAGTTTCAGCTTGTTGAAGTACATCTTCAGGTATAGGAGATATTTCAATCCACATTGGAGCCATTCAGAGAAATAGTCCAGTTAGAACCACATTGCTTGAATCATTTTCTCAAAACATAGCTGCAAAATAGATGTTTGGGTTGTCTGGATTAGTTAAAAGTAACAGCATAGATATTGATAAAGCATGCCAGTTTTAGACGAGGCTGGGAATGGTGTCTCATTGGCATCAGACCACTTCAGGACCATACAGTTTAAATCCTTTTCAAAGTGAGGCAAGATTCAGGCAGAGTATCATACAATATATGGTTCCTTAGGCTGATAGCTGAAGAAATCACCTATCAAAGTTTTCTCACACAACACAAAGCACATTGTTATCACAGGACATCAAGAGCAACCAAGAGACAACTATTGCCCCAAAATGATGGTCTTGAGACAAACATATGGAGAAAATTGCAATTATAGGTTCTGCTGCCAAAACTTATCCCTGAGTATTTATCCCACATAATGAGGCACTCATCTTCAAGCAGCATGGATGCCGAAAGTTTGCTCACAGTCGCACACATCTTGGTAAATAAATGGCTCAAACTCTTAAGCAGCAAATCTCCTACCTATGTCAAAAAGCAGACCTATTTTTTTCCTTTATAAATTTGTAAACTTTGTCACTGTTCTCACTAAAATTTAAGTAAAACAAACTTAATTTTTATGCAGTTTTTCAAAATTAACATCATTTTCCAAGCCTGCATTTAATGTTGTATATTCTGTTCAACCAGATTTTTATGATCATGTATAATGAGCAAAATCATAAAAGTGGTAAATTATTTTGCATATTGCCATAAGTGCCATTGTTGACTTGATTAAATAGGCTGAAATAGAACTTGTCATATTTATTCGCTAGAGTTTAAAAGAATGAGAGGGGATCTCATTGAAATGTATAAAATTCTAACAGGACTAGACAGACTAGATGCAGGAAGGATGTTCCCGATGGCGGGGGGAGTCCAGAGCCAGGGGTCACAGTCTAAGGATAAGGGGTAAGCCATTTCGGACTGAGATGAGGAGGAATTTCCTCACCCAGAGAGTGGTGAACCTGTGGAATTCTCTACCACAGAAGGCAGTTGAGGCCAACTTATTAAATATATTCAAGAAGGAGTTAGATATATTTCTTAAGACTAAAGGGATATGGGGAGAAAGCAGGGACAGGGTACTTAATTTGGATGATCAGCCATGATCTTATTAAATGGCGGAACAGGCTCGAGGGGCCAAATGGCCTACTCCTGTTCCTATCTTCTATGTTTCTATGATTGAGATGAGGTCGAGGATGTTTATTTTTTTTAATGGATTCCATATATGTGATGATCTGATCAGCATCATACAAATCATTCAATTATAGCATCATACAAATCATTCAATTATAGCATCATACAAATCATTCAATTATAGCATCATACAAATCATTCAATTATAGCATCATACAAATCATTCAATTATAGCATCATACAAATCATTCAATTATAATGTATGAGCATACATAAAGATAGCTGGGAAAGACCATTTGCCCATCAAGTGCATCCCATCCAGATATGGTGCAGGCAAGTACACCATTGACCTGTGCGCTGTAATCATACACACTCTGGAGAAGCATAAAGTCCTGAGGAAAATTTCTCTCCAAATACTTAAAGCTGTCAAACAAAGGTTAGGAGACCCATCAATTATTCTAATCATTTAACCTGTATCTTGCCCTCTATAACTGGATGTGTCATCTTATGGAGTCATAACGGCACAGAAGGAGGCCATTCGGCTCATCAAGTCCGTGTCGGCTCTCTGTAGAGCAATCCAGTCAGTCCCATTCCCCCGCTCTATCCCCATAGCCCTGCAAGTTTATTTCCCTCAAGTGCCTATCCAGTCTCCCCTTGAAAACATTGTGTCTCCACTTCCGTCGGCAGCAAATTCCAGGTCATCACCACTCGCTGTGTAAAAATGGTTTTTCCTCACATCCCCCTGTATCTCTTGCCCAAAACCTTAAATCTGTGTCCCCTAGTCCTTGTACCATCAACTAGCGGGAACAGCCTTTCCCCGTCTAACCTATCCAAACCCGTCGTAATCTTGTACACATCTATCAAATCACCCCTCAACCTCCTTTGCTCTAATGAAAACAAATCCAGCTTCTCCAACCTGTCCTTGTAGCTAAGATCCCCCATCCCTGGGACCATTCTGGTAAATCTCCTCTGCACCCTCTCAAGGGCCTTCACATCCTTCCTAAAGTGTGGTGACCAGAATTGGATGCAATACTCCAGTTGTGGCCTAACCAGTGCTTTATAAAGGTTCAGCATAACTTCTCTACTTTTGTACTCAATTCCTCTATTTATGAAGCCCAAGATCCCACGTGCTTGGTTAACCACTCTTTCAATATGTCCTGCTACCTTCAGGGACCTATGCACATTAACTCCCAGGTCCCTCTGTCCTTGCACACTCTTTAAAACTGTGCTATTAAGTGTATATTGTCTCTCCCTGTTCTTTCTGCCAAATGCATCACCTCACACTTATCTGTATTAAATTCCATCTGCCCATTCTGCTAGCCTTTCTATGTCCTGTTGCAGTCAATTGATATCATCACTATTTGTCACACCCCCATGTTTGGTGTCATTGGCAAATTTAGAAATTCTACTCTATATATTCCAATATCCAGGTCATATCCAAAAAAGCACTGACCCTTGGGGAACACCACTGTCTACCATCCTCCAGTCTGAAAAACAGCCATTTACCACAACTTGCTGTTTTCTGTCCTTAAGCCAATTCCTTATCCAAGCTGCCACTGACCCAACTATTTCACGAGCCTCAACCAGCCTTCTGTGTGATACTTTGTCAAACGCCTTCCGAAAATCCATGTAGACATCATCCATTGCATTCCCTTCATCAATCCTCTGTTACTTCATCAAAAAATTCAATTAGATTAGTCAAACACGATCTTCCTTTTACAAACCTGTGTTGGCTCTCCTTAATTAGCTTAAACCTCTCCAAATGCCTGTTAATTTTTTCCTTGATTATTGTTTCTAAAACTTTACCCACCACTGATGTTAAACTGACCGGCCTGTACTTACTAGGATTGTCCTTGGACCCTTTCTTGAACAATGGTGTCACATTTGCCACTTTCCAATCCTCAGGCACCTCCCCCACATTTAGGGAAGATTGGAAAATTATGACAAGCCCTTCCACTATCTCCTCCCCCAATTCCCTTTGCAACCTGGGATGCAAGCCATCTGGACCAGGCAACTTGTCCACTCTAAGCATACCCAGCCTTTCTAGTACATCCTGTCTCTCAATTTTCACCCCTTCCATTGCTTCTACCTTTTCCACTTCTACTGATATTTTGTCAGCATCCACCTCCATCTTCTGTCAGAAACTTGTCCTGCACCCTTTTGAAAGACTGGGGAATCCATGCTCACCCCATGTTTTTATAATCTATTTGAGGATGATGACTGGGGGGGGGGGGGGGGGGGAAATTGCTTCATGACATCTAACCCTTTGCCTAAGGATTTTATATGGATGCCGCTAGACCTACCATCCTTATCCATCTAAAAAAAAACTATCTGACTGGATCTAACCAATTCATCTTTTTAAAAGCCTTGTAAGCTTGAGTTTCTTTAGCCTTAACTCCAAGAGCCTAATCTGATAACCAAGAGCCTTAGTCTGGGTATCATTTTGTTTATCCTCCAGGGGCTCAATTATTGATTAAATTTCCAACCTCTCATGTCATCTGCAAACCTGTGAATGGTTCCATTAATGTCCTCATCCAAATCATTAATGTTGGTGTAGAACTGCAATAGCCCTGCAGGACTGCACTCCTGATTTGGCCTCAAAAGATCTAATCGCAATGATGCTGACCCTCTGCGTACAAGATTGTAACCAGTTGCCCGAGTAGCCTTATGTGTGCCAGCCATTCCTAATATGATGTGATCTTTTCCAAGCGGTGCTTCTGAGACTTCAGCGAAAGTTTTTTGGAAATCCAGGTATATAACATCTACTGGACAGCCATCATCCACTAATTTGGTCACTTTCTTTAAGAATTTAATCGGGTTATTGAAACAAGACCTCATTGCTGAAACTATGTTGGGTTTCCTCATAGTCAGTTCAAAATATCTCAATTTATTTTGCTTATATATGTAGGAAAATCAAGATACGGCAGGAAAATAAACAACATATGAGAAAAGACTGATCAACATCACAATTGATATAGATGAGGAAGGCTTTACAGCCTATCTTAGGCTATGAAACAACCTACTTCACAGTATCTAGCTGTTTCTTAAATAATTCAAAGATCTTTACTTCTATTACCTTACGCAGAGAACCATTGATTACTCATTCGGTAAAGAGTTTCTCAATCTCGATGCTAAGTTTGCCGTCTGCCAGTTTCACCTTGTGCCCCCTGTCATGGCTTACTTTGAAGTAGTGCTTCAGATTTACCTTTTTTTTTTATACCATTTACTATCTTGTAATACTTCTACAAGGTTTCTGCAGTCGCCTTTTAAAGTTGAAAACTCCAGTTTCTCCCATCTTTCCTTGTAGCTCAGTCTCCAATATTAGAGCTTGTGCTTTTCCTCAGTGCCTCCCAGGTTTTGAATATCTCCTTTTGTAACTCGGTGATCGGAATTGGTTACACTACTCGTGATGTGGTCGAACGAGTATGCTTTTGTTTTAGCATTTTTATTGTTTTGCAGTAATTAGAACTGTTAAGCTTTGTGAGAGCTACTATCCTACATCACCCGTGGCTATTTCAACATCATTCATGGAGTATGTATGTCACCTATTTTTCTTATATGCAATGCATTATACTGTTTTTTTGGGGCACTCCACACAGGACTCCTTCATCTCCCCCTCTTTCCACCCCCCCCCCCCTTGCCGGACTCCCTGCTTATCTTTAAGTCAATTTTGATTAATTCCCAACTTTAACTCAAATCCATACCAATTTAAAATTGAGTCACAACCTTCCTGTCAAGGGCTTTTTGGAACTCTCAGGTACACCATGTTGACAGATTAAATATTCTAGAGCTCTGAATGGAATCCGTAGTGGACAAATGGGATAAGTATAGAAGCATACTGCTAAACATGCTGGATAACTACATACCTAGGTTTAGGTATTCTCACTTTCAGAAATAACCAGTCAAGATGCTTGGTTAGGCAGAATCTACAACCTTTTGAATCTGTTGGCTGCTATTTGAGCTTTGAAAAATGTGATAAGGTGCTATACAGATGTAACATTTTTTAAAATTCCTTAATTGTCCCCTCAATTTTTTTTAATTCTCTTCCTTTTTATCTCTCTTTCTCTCTGTCTAGTGGACCTGTTTTCTTTCTTTTGAAAATGGGTACAGTTGGCTTTTCAGTCTAGTGAAACATCCCATGTTCATTTAATCCATCATAAGGATCGTTAGCACCTCACAAACCTCGTCCCTTGTCTCTATTAATACCGTAGGATAAAAATCATCTATCCTCTGGATTTATTTGTTAGATATATTGTTTTAACATGTCTAGCATCTCCATCTCATTTAGTTTGGTCATTAATTCTACTTATCAATTATGAGGAGCACATTGTTTGTATCTTCCTTAGTCAGTATTGAAAAAAGTAATCATTTAGTATGAACTATTTTATGTTTATGCTCAGTGTCCGGTCTCTCAATCTCAGATAGCAGCCTCACTTCGAACACCACCCACTTGACGGTAAGTTTAAAAGACTGGCTTGTAGTTTAAGCTTTTAAAATTAGATATAGTTGGATTTGTCAGGAGGTATCCTCTTACGCTGTGCAAACAGGCCCTGTGCCTATTTGCATGGCCGTAAAATTTTCATGCGTAATTGCTGGGCAATCAACCCAATTCTGTGCCAGCAATTAGGATTTCAATGTCTGAGCGGATGGATCTGTCAAGTCGGAATTTGACATCGCAAGTTTGGGATTTAGCGCAAGCGTGTGCGGAAATCTCGAGCTTGCCGTCCATTTCAAAGACGGTATGACGGTACTCAGTACGCCGTCATACTGACCGCAAATTCTGACCCAAACTGTTGCTGTGAAAACTAAACACGTACGCAAGCTTACGTCAAACCCATTTGAACCTGTGATTTCTTGTGAACTTTAAATTTCTTGCACTAAAGAAATTCTATTTTTTGTGATGGTTCCACTTTATCTTGTTTGGTTTTCAATATGGCAGTCATAAGTTTTTTTAACCTAAAATTGTATGTATTATTTGTCTCGGGAACTAGAAGTACTGAAATATTACCTGTCACTATGTGCTACTTCCATGAAACAAAGAACTGTTTAGTTGATATCAAGAGTGTTAGCATTCTACATAAATGGAATTTATGGTTTTGAGCTCTTAGTTTTGTTTTGCATGAAAATCCTATCACTAAACAGAGAACTGGCAAATTGGGTGGTCAGTTATTTCCTTGTTATTTTGTGCAGGTCAGAAGCTATCAGGAAAGATGTATCTTGTGTTATAGTAATTTCATTGACCAATGTGCAGATTATTTCTCTTGATAAGTTATGCAAGACAGCTAATTGGCATAACATAATTGTATTTTCCAAACATCATTATGTTGAGCAGACCATTACAGCTGAGTAATACTTTTAGGAACATAGGAACAGGAGTAGGCCATTCAGCCCCTCGAGCCTGTTCAGCCATTCAATGAGATCATGGTTGATCTGTGACCTAAGTCCATATATGCCCCTTTGCCCCATATCCCTAATACCATCAGTCACAGATTTAAAATTAACAATTGACCCAGTGTCGGAGTCACTGGAAATCAACAGACTGCGAGACCTTCGTAGCAGCAAAGAAAAACGCGTGTTAGCTTTATTAACACTCTGCATGGACTGAGGAACTCGGCCTCGTCGCAGGGCTATGATGTCATCACACAATCAACGACTCTTAAAGGGACCCTGCCCCAATAACCCAACCAAGTTCCGTACATAATGTGGAGCGATAACAACATTGGCTATACATTGTGAATTGTGTTACTGTCCCTAATGTGGTCTCCGCCACATATGTCCCCCCAGAATTCACTAGAACTGGCAATGTCAGTCGTTGAGGGGCCCGGATCACACGGCCGAAACGGCTCCTTAAGTTCGGGGCAGGGACTGGGGTGGTCGCCTGAGGGTCCCCGGGCACTTGGTGGTGGACTGAGGGTGCAGAAGCCGGAGGTTGGCCCCGCCGCGGGGGCTGAGCCAACCCAATGGGTCGGTCCAGATCCAGGTGGGCCGGCTTAAGACGGTCCACGGAAATGTAGTCTGGCTTACCGCCGACATCCACCACGAAGGCCTTTTCCCCGGCTTCCAGGACGTGGAATGGTCTGTCGTAGGATGGGTGAAGAGGTCCCCGGTGGGCGTCGTGGTGGACGAAAACTTACTCCGCCGCACGAAGGTCGGGCGGAACGTGGGACTGAGGGAGACCGTGCTGTGACGTGGGCACCGGTGCGAAAACCTTGGCGTTGTCCAGGAGGGCGGACCGCTGATGGGCTGCGGACCAAGGGTTCGTGGCGTTGGGGACAAAATCCCCGGGAACCCGCAGCGGCTGCCCGTAGACGAGCTCAGCGGACGAGGACTAGAGGTCCTCCTTGGGGGCGGTCCTGAGCCCCAGCATGACCCACGGGAGTCTTGTCGATCCAACTGTCGTCCCGGAGGCTGGCTCGGAGCGCGGCCTTCATGGAGTGATGAAACCGTTCGCACAGCCCGTTAGCCTGAGGGTGACATGCGGTGGTGTGGTGGAGTCTCAACCCGAGGCCTTGGGCGACAGCGTTCCAGAGCTCCGATGTGAACTGGGGCCCCCGGTCGGAGGAGACGTCAGATGGGAAGCCGAACCGGGCAACCCAAGTGTTGATGAACGCCCGAGCCACATCGGCGGATGTTGTTGACGACAGCGGGACGGCTTCCGGCCATCGGGTGGTTCTGTCGACCATCGTGAGGAGGTGGGTGAACCCGCGGGAGGGCGGCAGGGGCCCCACCAGGTCCACGTTAACATGGTTGAACCGCCTCTTGGGCACCACGAAAGGCGCCAACGGGGCCTTAGTATGGCGATGCATTTTCAAATGCTGGCATACCACGCAGGTATCAGTTGCGAACGTCCTTCTTGAGCCCGTGCCAGACGAACTTAGCCGCCACCAGCTTCTGTGATGGCTTCCTGCCCGGGTGGGAAAGGCTATGGACGGCGTCAAAAACCTGCCGTCTCCATCCGTCGGGCACGACGGGGCGTGGCTGCCCAGCAGAGACGTCGCACAGGAGCATGGTGCCGGCATCGTCAAACGCGACGTCCGCTAACTGAAGGCCCTTGACAGCCGTCCTGTAGGCCTGGACGTCCGGGTCGGAGGCCTGGATGGCCGCCATGCTGGTGTAGTCGATGCCGAGATGTACGGCGCTGGCGACGGCCCGGGAGAGACAGTCGGCGATGGGGTTGTCTTTCCCAGCCACATGCTGGATGTCCGTCGTGAACTCTGAGACGAAGGAAAGCTGACGGGCCAACCACGGCTCGGAAACTTTGGCCATGGCGAAGGTCAACGGCTTGTGGTCCGTGAACGGGCGTGCCTCCAGCAGGAAACGGATGTGTCTGATGGCGAGGTAGAGGCCGAGAAGCTCACGATCGAAGGTGCTGTACTTCCACTCGTTGGGGCGGAGCTGCCGGCTGAAGAAGGCGAGCGGCTGCCAGGTGCCGTTGACCCACTATTTGTGGACGGTGCCGACAGCATAGTCCGAAGCGTCCGCGGTGAGAGCGATCGGTGCAACGGATGCGCCAGCATGGTCGCGTTATCCAGGGCCCTTTTCGTGTCCGTGAAAGAATTGGCCATCTCCTCGGACCAGTCGATGGCGAGCTTGGCGGGCTTGCCTTTGAGGGCCTCGTAAAGGGGCCACATAAGCTGGGCTTCCCGGGGAATGAAGCGATGATAAAAGTTCACCATGCCTAAAAACTCCTGCAGGGCCTTCACGGTGAGGGGTTGCGGAAAATCCTTCACGGCCTCCACTTTCGACAGCAGTGGTACCGCCCCGTCCTTCGTGATGCGGTGCCCGAGAAAGTCGATCGAGGACAGCCCGAACTGGCACTTGGCCGGATTGACGATCAGGCCGTGCTGGCTGAGGCGTTCGAAGAGAGTCCGGAGGTGGGACACATGCTCCGTCCTGGAGGCGCTGGCGCTGAGAATGTCGTCCAGGTAGACTAACAGGAATGGCAGGTCCCGTAACACGGTGTCCATTAGGCATTGAAAAGCCTGAGCGGCGTTTTTGAGACCGAATGGCATGCGGAGGAATTCGAACAGCCCGAACGGGGTGATCACCGCGGTTTTCGGGACGTCCTGCGGCCGGACGGGGACCTGGTGGTAACCCCGAACGAGGTCCAGTTTAGAGAAAACAACTTTCCCGGCCAGGCGGGCGGAAAAGTCCTGGATGTGTGGAATCGGGTAGCGGTCGGGGGTCGTAGCGTCGTTGAGGCACCGGTAATCACCGCACGGGCGCCAACCGCCGCCTGGTTTCTGTGCGATGTGGAGGGGCGAGGCCCACGGACTGTTCGACCGGCGAATGATGCCGAGGCGCTCCATCGTGTCGAACTCGGCTTTAGCGATGGTGAGTTTCCCCGGGTCGAGGCGCGGGCGTAGACAGGCGGACCGGTGGTCGGGATGTGGTGTTCTACCCCGTGCTTGGTGGCGGCGGACGAGAAAGTGGGCTTCGTGAGGTCCGGGAACCCGGCAAGGAGGCGGGAAAACTCGTCGGAGGCTGAGAGTGCGCTGGACAACTTCGTCGTGCTGGAACCGCTGAGCGAACACTGGAGCGAGCTGAAAGTCTCGGCGTTGACGAGATATCGGTTCTTGGCGTCCACTAAAAGGCCATTGGCGCAGAGGAAGTCAGCCCCGAGAAGGGGGGTGGACACTTTCGCTGTAAAAGTCCCAAGCGAAACGCTGCCCGCCAAAACACAGCGCCACGCTCCGTTTCCCGAAGGTACGGATGGAACTGCCATTGGTGGCTTCGTGGGCAGGGCCGTGGTCCCCCCCACCCATATGTCTACGGTTGACGCGGGCAGGACGCTCACCTGGGCACCCGTGTCACAGAGGAAACGACGTCCAGAGTCAGTGTCCGTAATGAATAACCGACTACCTGAACGGCCGACAGTCATGGTAGCTAATGAGTGGGCCTTCGCGTTTCCCGATGTGGTAAAGCTGCACGGGGGCTGGCACTTCTTGGCTTTGGGGCCGAACTGCGCGTGGTAGAAGCACATGCTTGGAGGCTGCCGCCATTGGGCTGTGGCGGTGGGGGGCAGGGCTGCGCAGTACTGTTGCCCGGCGGAGAAAAATTTGTCGGCCTCCTTGGCCAGGTCGCGGAAATCACTAATATGAGAGTTGGCTAAAGCCGACCGTACCTGCCCTGGCAGCTGTTGTAGGAACAGTCCTCTGAAGAGGAAGCACGGCTTGTGCTTGCCCAGGATTGGTTAACATGTGGTCCATCAGTTCTGAGGGCTTGGAGTTGCCAAGCCCGGGTAGAGAGAGAAGCTGGCGTGCGCGCTCGGGTTCAGTTAGCCCAAAAGTCTCTAGGAGGTGCGTTCTCAGCGTCGCAAATTTGTGGTGCTCCGGGGGGTCCTTGAGCAGGCTCACGACTCTGGCCGTGGTGGAGCTGCCGAGAGCAGAGATGACGTAATAATACTTCGTGTCGTCCGCGGTGATGTCCTGGAGTGCAAACTGAGCCTCGGCCTGGGCGAACCAAACGGCAGCCTGTCGTTCCCAAAACTCCGGTAATTTGAGAGAAACGGCGTTCGTCGCCATCTCGGATAAAGTCTTTGGAAACGTCCAAAAGAGAAACGGGGTCACCAATGTAGGAGTCGCTGAAAATCAACAGACTGCGAGACTTTCGTAGCAGCAAAGAAAAACGCGTGTTAGCTTTATTAACTCTCCGCATGGACTGAGGGACTCGGCCTCGTCGCAGGGCTATGACGTCGTCACATAATTGACGACTCTTAAAGGGACCCTGCCCCGATAACCCAACCAAGTTCCGTACATAACTTGGAGTGATAACAACATTGGCTATACATAGTGAATTGTGTTACTGTCCCTATATGGTCTCCGCCACACCAGCATCAATTGCCGTTTGTGGAAGAGTGTTCCAAATTTCTACCATTCTTTGTGTGTAGAAGCGTTTCCTAATGTCCCACCTGAAATGCCTGGCTCTAATTTTTAGGCTATGTCCCCATGTTCTCGATTCCCCAACCAGCTAGCTGTTTCCTAACTGTGGCCTAATTTAAACCTTAGAAAAGCACCATCCATTGTCACCATTGCCTTTTCCTACACTGTGTATTAGTCACCTCCGAGAGTGACTGGAGTTTGGGGCTAATTAGTGCCAAGTTTAAGGACTGTTTCTGTGATCTGGATATGTGCACATCAGGAAGTGGATTGAGACAACCCAAGTGCTCTCTGAACCAGTAGTCATATCCCAGAGGTGCAGTGACTGTGTTCTAATCTGCTGAACCATCTTCTAGTCTAATGTTTTAAAATAAATGAATTTGTCCCCATAAACTTGCAATATAAATGGAAGGTTCAACAATTACTCATGAGGGAAGTTTTTCTAACTCGGTGTTTGTCATTGGTATGCTATGTCGTCTCGGCACCAATGGAATAAAAAAATGTCTATCACGTTAACTATTAAGTAGTGTCCACATAATATGCATTTAATCCTTAGCAAACTCTTTTCAGTTGGGTACAAAACCATCTTGGTCAGATGCAACATATATCCAAATTTGTATCTATATTTGCTTCTAATAGAATTCCAGTTTGTTCAGGAGAAATTATGTGAAATGATGGTATTATGCATCTAATATTTTCTTTATTTTCTTTCATTCTCGGCTGATTTTCTCCTGCCTCCTTATTGCCTCCCCTGAAGGTGTTGACTCCTTGCTAGGGAATAAGAACATAAGATAGCCATTACAGAGATGTGGTTGCAAGGTGAATAAGGCTGGGAACTGAATATTATGGGGTATTTGCCATTTCGTAAGGATAGGCAGAAAGGAAAAGGAGGTGGTATAGCTCTGTTAATAAAGGATGAGATCAGTGCAGTAGTGAGAAATGATATTGGCTTAGAAGATCAAGACGTAGAATCAGTTTGGGTGGAAATAAGAAATAATAAAGGTAAGAAGTCACTGGCGGGAGTGGTCTGCAGGTCCCCAAACAGTAGCCACACTGTAGGACAGAGTATAAATCAAGAAATAATAGAGGCTTGTAAGAAAGGTATGGCTATAATCATGGGAGATTTTAATCTTCTTATTGATTGGACAAAGCATATTGGCAAAGGTAGACTTGCGGAAGAGTTCTTAGAGTGTATACGGGATGGTTTCTTGGAACAATACGTTGTGGAACCAACCAGGGAGCAGACTATTTTAGATCTGGCAATGTGCAATGAGGCTGGATTAATCAATGATCTCGAAGTGAAGGATCCTCTTGGGAAGAGTGATCATAGCATGGAAGAATTTCAAATTCAGATTGAGTGTAATAAAGCTAGGTCACAAACTAGTGTCCTGAACTTAAATAAAGGTAATTACAAAAGTATGAAGGCAGACTTGGTTAAAGTGGATTGGGAAAATATATTACAGGGTAAGACTGTATAAAAATTTAAAAAAAGCAGTGGCAAACATTTAAGGAGATATTTCATAACTCTCAGCAAAGATATATTCCAGTGAGAAAGAATGACTCTTAAGAGAAGGATGAACCACCTGTGGCTAACTAAGGAAGTAAAGGATGGTATCAAATTGAAAACAAAGGCGTACAATGTTGCGAAGAACAGTGGAAGGCCAGAGGATTGGAAAATTTTGAAAAACCAGCAAAGGACAACTAAAGAAATGATAGAGACGATAGCTTATGAGAGTAAGCTAGCAAGAAATCTAAAAACACAGTAAGAACTTCTACAGGTATATAAAAAGGAAGAGAGTAGCTAAAGTAAACATTGGTCCCCCAGAGGATGAGTCTGGGGAATTAATAATGGGAAATGGCGGAGACTTTGAACAAATATTTTGTATCGGTCTTCACGGTAGAAGACACTAAAAGCATCCCAATAATGGATAATCAAGGGGCTGTTTGGGGGGGGGGGGTCTTAAAACTATCACTAGAGACAAAGTACTAGGTAAACTAATGGGACTAAAGGTGGACAAGTCCCCTGGACCCGATGGCCTGCATTCTAGGGTCTTAAGAGGTGGCTGCAGAGATAGTGAATGCATTGGTTGTAATATACCAAAATTCTGTGGATTCTGGAGAGGTCCCAGTGGACTGGAAAACTGCAAATGTAACGCCCCTATTTAAGAAAGGAGGGAGACAGAAAGCAGGCAACTATCGACCAGTTAGCCTAGCATCTGGCATTGGGAAAATGCTGGAGTCCATCATAAAGGAAGAGGTAGCAGCACATTTAGAAAATCATAATAAAGCAGAGTCAGCATGGTTTTATACATAGAAACATAGAAGATAGGAGCAGGAGTAGGCCATTCGGCCCCTCGAGCCTGCTCCGCCATTCAATGAGATCATGGCTGATCATCCAAATTCAGTACCCTGTCCCTGCCTTCTCCCCATATCCCTTGATCCTTTTAGCCTTAAGAAATATATCTAACTCCTTCAGTATATTTAATGAATTGGCCTCCACTGCCTTCTGTGGTAGAGAATTCCACAGGTTCGCCACTCTCTGGGTGAAGAAATTCCTCCTCATCTCTGTCCTAAATGGCTTACCCCTTACCCTTAGACTGTGACCCCTGGTTCTGGACTCCCCGGCCATCGGGAACATCCTTCCTGCATCTAGTCTGTCCAGTCCTGTTAGAATGTTATAAGTTTCAATGAGATCCCCTCATTCTTCTAAACTTCAGCGAGTATAAGCCCAATCTCTCTTCATACATCATTCCTGCCATCCCAGGTATCAGTCTGGTGAATCTTCGCTGCACTCCCTCCATGGCAAGAACATCCTTCCTCAGATAAGGCGACCAAAACTGTGCACAATACTCGAGGTGTGGTCTCACCAATGCCCTGTACAACTGCAGCAAGACATCCTTGTTCCTGTACTCAAACCCTCGCTACGAAGGCCAACATACCATTTGCCGCCTTAACCGCCTGCTGCACCTGCATGCTTACCTTCAGCGACTGGTGCACAAGGACACCTAGGTCTCGTTGCACTTCCCCTTCTCCCAATCTATTGCTGTTCAGATGATAATCTGCCTTCCTGTTTTTGCTACTGAAGTGGATAACCTCGCATTTATCCACATTATACTGCATCTGCCATGCTTCTGCCCAATCACCCAACCTGTCCAAATCATACTGGAGTTTTCCAGCATCCTCCTCACAGCACACACGCCCACCCAGCTTTGTGTCATCTGCAAACTTGGAGATATTACATCTAGTTCCCTCGTCTAGATCATTTATATATATATATTGTGAATAGCTGGGGTCCTAGGACCGATCCCTGCGGTACCCCACTAGTCACTGCCTGCCACTTGGAAAAAGAGCCGTTTATTCCAACTCTTTGCTTCCTGTCTGCCAACCAGTTCTTTATCCAAGTCAGTACCTTGCCCCCAATCCCATGCGCCTTAACTTTACACGCTAATCTCTTATGCGGGACCTTATCGAAAGCCTTCTGAAAGTCCAAATACACCACATCCACTGGTTCTCCCTTATCTATTTTACCAGTTACATCCTCAAAAAATTCCAGTAGATTAGTCGAGCACAATTTACCTTTTGTAAATCCATGTTGACTTTGTCCGATCCTGTCACTGTTTTCCAAGTGCTCTGCTATTACATCTTTTATAATGGACTCTAGCATTTTCCCCACTACCGATGTCAGGCTTACCGGTCTTGAATGAAAATGTCATCTACAGTTCATCAACGAGCAGACCAAATGCATCCTTTTGCAAATGCCACTATTCTAGAACATCCTCTGACCCTTAAACACCAAGACATGCAAGTGCATCAGGACAAAGCTCTACAGACCTTGCTTGGATGCTTAAAGGTCCAGGCTCATTTACAGTCATATCAATGATGCCACCAGAAATTGTTCAACATTGTCCCAATGGATAAGTTGGGGAACATATCCCTCCCAGTATACTTAGTTTAGTTTGTCAGCCATAGCTCAGTGGGTAGCACTCTCGCCTATGAGTCAGAAGGTTGTGGGTTCAGATCCCACTCGGGAGACTTGAGCACCAAAATCTAGGCTGACACTCCAGTGCAGTACTGAGCGAGTGCTGCACTGTCAGAGGTGCCGTCCTTTGGATGAGGTTTTAAACCAAGGCCCTGGCCCTGTCTGCCATCTGAGGCACTATTTCAAAACGGAGTTCTCCCAGTGTCCTGGCCAATATTTATCCCTCAACCAACGTCACTAAAAACAGATTATCTGGTCATTATCACATTGCTGTTTGTGGGAATTTGCTATGTGCAAATTGGTTGCTGTGTTTCCTAGAAAGAAAGAAAGACTTGCATTTATATAGCGCCTTTCACGACCACCGGATGTCTCAAAGCGCTTTACAGTCAATGAAGTACTTTTGAAGTGGAGTCACTTGTAATGTGGGAAACAGTGCAACAGTGACTACACTTCAAAATTACTTAATTGGCTGTAAAGCACTTTGGGGCATCCTGAGGTTGTGAAAGGCAGTATATAAATGCAAGATTTTTTATTAACTCTCACACCTGCATCAAAATTGAGTGTTTTAGTTTTACCAAGGATAGGAAAATGTGTAATAAAAACAGAAAATGCTGGAAATACTCAGGTCAGGCAGCATCTGTAGAGAGAGGAACAGAGTTAATGTTTCAGGTCGATGACCCCTCGTCAGAACTGGAAAAAGTTGGAGATGGAACAGATTTTTAAGCAAGTGTAGGGGCAGGGAAAGGTGGGAGGGGAGGAAAGAACAAAAGGGAAGGTCTGTGATAGGGTGGAAGGCAGGAGACATTAAAAGACAAAAGGGATGATGGTGCAAGGGAAAAGGAGATGGTAATGGGACAAGTTAAGAAACAAAAGATGACTCTAGATGAGGTGTAAATGGCACTGGCAGAATCATCAACAGCTGCCATGTGAGAGAAAAATTGTGTAGTTTGGTGGAATTGTACTCATTTGCACTGGATCCTAAATGGATCTTTTCCTTCTCAATTTGGGAGAATTATCCATCACGTGGTGGAAAGTAACTGCAGAGGAAAAGCCAGATTACTGAAATTTCAGGTGGTGTTGTGCTCACTTTTGTGTTGAAGTAATCTGCACCATATTTCCTGCACCACGCCTCTTGACCTTGGTCTAAATTAATGTCAGAATGGTTCAAGGCTTGTTTTAATGTCCTCAAAGTATATTATCAGGTTGCTTGATTTAATATGATTTACTAACAATGCAAGCCGTTTTCAAAATATTTATTTACTATGATTAACACTGTTAATGGTGTCAGTTGCTTTAAGCAGCAATTTACCAAAAAGGGCTAAGTAGCTCTGGTTTAGCACCCGGCTTTCCAGATTGCTATATTTGCCACACACAGAACAAAGATGACCACATGGTGTACCTTTTGCAGGAAAGAGGAAGTCATGAAGTTCTGACCAAAAAGTCATTTAAAACAACATAACTTACATTTCTGAGTTTATTTCACTCTTATTTACTCAATTTCTTTATTTCAGATTATTTTCATAGATGAGCCATAGCTCCCTTTGTGTCTCTACCCAGATATCTAGAAATTCATTGTGTCCCCAGGAAACACAATTTATTTCAGCTACTCAAGTGCCAGCTTGGCTCACTTGGCTTAGTAAAAAGGTTATGGGTTCATGGACTATAGCACATAATCTAGACTGACACTTCAGTGTAGTGGCGAGGGGGTGCATCCTTGTTGGAAGTGCTCTCTTTTGGGTGGCACGTTAAACCAAGGCTTTGTTTGTCTCCTCTAGGTGGACATGAAAGACCTCCATAGCACTATTTAAAGAAGAGCAGGGTATTCGCCCTGTGTCCTGACCTATATTCCTTCCTCAACTAGGACTACCATAAACAGATTATCTGGTCAGTCATTCATTTGCTGTTTGTGGGACCTTCCTCTGCACATATTGACTACATAACAATGACTGCATTTCAGAAGTAATCCATTGGTTGTAAAGCAGTTTGGGATGTCCTGAGGATGTGCTAAGGAGCTATGTAACTTGCAAGTTCTTGTTCTTACTAATTTTATTGCATAATCCATCTTGTCTTTGAAAGGCGGAAGATTAACACTATACTTGAGCTTTAACTGCCAAACAAATTTCTTAAAAAGTTGAACTGAATAGTGGTGGTAACTTTTTTTTTACAGTAGTCAAGTTGAGCTAGCTCCTTATGTAACAGAAACAAATATGCTGAATGTTTACAATTGTTATGTTAAACGATGAGGAACAGTTCTTTTCCTTTTCTCACCATCTACGGAAGCTATCTGGCCTGACTATCTTTGAGGCTTCAAGCAAACTCTAATTTGAAAAACGCAAATTGATTAATACCTTTAAAAAGGGACCACGAGCGAGCAAATTTAAATGATTGTTATTTTATTTAAAAAGCTGCCAATCTCATTTTTGAACAAGTCCTAAAAGATGTTTGTATTTGAATCAAGTGGCTTGGCCTATCCTTCAGACATCTGTCTCGGACAAACTGACTACTTGATTCAATAATTCATTAAAGTGAGATATGCCTATTTTGCCTAATATGACTATTGGAAATGGTCTATAAAAATGTGAACATTTCCCTTATTAAATAATATGGTATATTACACCTGTTGTTCTAAATCACCTTATCCTCTAGTTTAAAAAGCCACAGGAGATGTGGCAGTTAACGTTTTATAAAGTTGGACAGTACTCTTCAATTGAGAATGAAAGAGCTTATAATATTTAAAAATGTTTAGTATTTTACTGCGTGACTTATTGGGCTGGATTTTGCTGTGAGCGGCGAATGAACAGCACCAGCCATTCGTTAGACTTGCACTTGCCCATAGACTTTCTATGGGGTTTAGCGCAGCAAGTTACTTTCAGCCAAACAGCGCAGCGCCCTCTACAGTGCATCTTGGACCTGTGTGAACAGGACAAGCTGTGTATCTCGTTAAACAATCACACTGAAGAATCATAAATGAGCAGCAAAGAGTCTGAACCAGGAATTGTCAGTTAGAATAGTGAATTCAATGTCAAATCAGGTACAGAAAGTGGGAGAAAGAGAGGGAAAGAAAAATTGGATTAAGTTGAGAGATAGATAAAAGAATCTCCAACAATAATTGCAAGCTGAAGGAATGAGAGTCCACACTTGTAAAAGTTCATTTTCAATGCCAGAAAGGTTGTTTGGCAGTAATTAAGACTTACCTCACCATTAAATGGGTACTTAGACTGTAATGCACAAGGCCGAACTCTCTTTTTTGGCGAGTTTAATTTGTATCTGAGGTAAGTACAGGAACTTCATGCTGTTCAATACATTTGAATGGTCAGATGGCGAGATGCTGTTTTCAGGAAGCTTACGGAGAAACATTGTATCTTGGACAGCAACTTCTGGATTTCCACATTTAGCTGCGCATGTGTGGTTGCTGGTTGCTGTTTGATTTGCACATAAATAACGGTGAGCTCTTTTAGCCTCACCATTACTTTCACAGCAAAATCCGACCCAATGAATCTGGATGACATGAACCTGGATCAGCATTTCTTTTCTACCACATTTTGTGTTGCTATTACTGTTTTGCATTGTGCACCACTGATTGGGTAGGTCTTTTTCTTATTAACCTAACTGAATTTTGGCAATTCCAATCCACTTAATGTAGTTTATTAGTGGCTATTATCCAACTTTATGATGATGAAAATATAGAAGTGTTTCTTACTTAACCTCAGTATATATCAATTTTGTCACAAATATATGCTTTGTACTCATTGGTTCTTTAATTATAAAATAGTCCTTTTAAATTGTAAATGGTGTAATATGACCTGGTGAGTTCCGTGATTTCTGGAGAAGGAAGAAATTGAGAAGTAGTATTTTGCTCCAACAATGCTACAGAAGGCAAATAAACTTTCCATCAACATTTGTTTAATTTTTCTTAAGTGCCAAGGAATGAGGTGCAGCATTATTGGAAGGCTGTATAGAGCAGAAATGGCAATATGGAAAAATAGGTTTTGTGGGCTACTGTGGCAGCTAAAAAAGGAGATCCCTTCTAAGGCAAGGAAAAATAAACATTGAGGCTTTCTAACATTTTTGCACTAAATAAAAGGATCATTTCACAATTTTTGAGAGTATTAAGGATGTGGAACTGTTTGTGGTTCTTTAATATATTTGTGATTCAAATTCCAAAGTATTTTGAATCTTTCCTCGTCAGCTTTCAAAGTATGCAAGAGTTACAGGGAGACTTTTTTTTAAAAAAGGTGTTAAATGCAGGTATTTAAAATAGGAACCCAGTGTTCCTAATTTACTTGTCTCGCTAGTACACTGTGTTCAAAGAGGAGACAAATGGAAATCTCTATAATTTAAAACACATTCTCCGTTATGTTGCAGTCTCCGCTTCACCAAGGTGTAACCAATTTAAAAAAAAAAAACTGGTTGGAACAGGTTGCTTCAGTTTATAGATTGGACATTCTTGCCATCATGGGCAAACTGTTGCTCTCTTCAATGATTGAGACACAATAAGGGAAACAAAACAAAACATTTTGTCAGAAATTAGACTGAGGAAAATATAACAGGAAATTTTGTGCAGACTAATTGTGCATTCACACACCGATAATTAAATCCTGAGTGAGTGGCTACCAAGTTAATTTGGGATTTGGAGGGCTGGCATATCCAAAACCCCATCTGAGCGAGTTGAGATCTGTTTGCTTGATGACATCATGGAGAAATTCAGTTGTTAGCGCCAGCCGTTAGCGCCTTGAGGGCGATAAGTGTGGCGCGAAGCGGCTAGCGCCCGGGCGCGGCGAGACCTGCGCCTCTCTCGCAATTGAGCGGACATTTAGCGGTGGCGCAAAACTGCAACGCCCGCTCAGCTGCGCGCGCAGATCCTTACGTCATTTCATGGTGCAACGCCCTTGGTGCGCTCCGAACCGGAACTTCAGTGGCGCCCCCCTTCTTTCCGCCTGGCGCTCCCAGCGACTGGTTGAGTGGAACGGTTCCCAGTCGCTGTGGGGTTGGGTGGGGGCATTACTTAAAGGGGGCTCTTCCTGGCTTCTTAGTGGTAGCCATTTTTGGACCAATCCTGTGTGAGAGAGAGCGAGATTTGCAGAGAGACAAAGGGAGAGAGCTTTCTGCATTGAGTCAGTGCTCGCACAGGTACTTCTGGCTTCAGCCCAGAACTTTGCAGTTGGATTGATTTTTCAGTGCCATAGCCCTGAGTGGCCACATATTATGGGGGCTGCAATGGGTGGAAACGTTGGGTTTCTCCATTGCATTGAGAGGGCTCAGAGACGTCGAGAGAGAGTGCCGATCATGGCCAGACGGAGGAGGGCCAACAGGCGTCGGCACAGGAGGCCTTACCCTCCCAGGGTATACTGCCAGCAGTTCTCCTACCTTAACATGTCTGAGGAGCAGTGTATTCAGAGGCTTCGATTCAGAAGGGAGGTGGTCACTGAGCTCTGCCACCTGCTTCAGACAGATCTGCAGCCTCAACTGAGGAGCAGGACGTCTGTCGGCAGTGAAGGTGACAGTGGCTCTCAACTTCTATGCCACCGGCTCCTTCCAATCCGCTACTGGGGACATTGCCAATGTCTCCCAGTTCGTGGTGCATTGCTGCATCCGCCAAGTCACAAATGCCCTCTTCAAAAGGAGACGTCAGTACATTTCCTTCCCCATGATCCTGGACAAGCAGCAAGAGCGCGCAATGGGATTTGCAAGAATAGCGGGCTTCCCCATGGTCCAGGGCGCCATTGACTGCACGCATGTGGCTTTGCGGGCGCCTCGAGAATGCCGAGGATTACCGCAACCGGAAGAGGTTCCATTCGTTGAACGTGCAGTTGGTGTGACCACAGACAGCTGATGCTAGCTGTCAATGCCCGTTTTCCAGGCAGCAGCCACGACGCCTTCATCCTGCGCCAGACTTCTGTGACGGACCTTTTCGAAGCCCCGGCTCACCCAGGAGGCTGGCTTCTCGGGGACAAGGGCTATCCTTTGTATACCTGGCTGATGACCCCGCTCCGTGCGCTCAGCACCCCTGCTGAAGAATGATATCATGACAGCCATCAAGCGACTAGGAACATCATTGAGCACACAATCGGCGTGCTCAAATAACGGTTCCACTGGACCATTCCGGGGGAGTCCTACAGTACTCGCCTGAGCGAGTCTCCCATTTCGTTGTAGTGTGCTGCATGCTGCATAACCTGGCTATCCTCAGGACTCAGCCACTGCCAGCAGACATTGGAGGAGGAGCACCAAGACGGGAGGGAGGCACAGAGTGCAAGGGCCGTCCGTCGGCGGCTTATTGCAAGTCGGTTCTAGGCCCCCTCTCAGGGAATGGCTTGTGCCATTGAAAGAACATGAATGGAACGGTTCCGCAAACCCTGAGCTGGTCGTGGCAACAAATAGTTCAAAGAGCAAACATGCACAATCTGAATAAAGACAATTATTTATTTAACAAACTCTGCCCTTCCCGCATGACCAAGAAATGCAGAGAAACCCCCCAAAAAAAGCCAGACACATAACTGGCTCTCACAACCTGGAGACAATGAACAAAAGAGTTAACCAAAAATGACCATGATCCTCGGCCTTCACTAAAAAAATTCACAGCATTTTGCCACACCTCCTACTTTTTGGCCTGCGAGGGTGATCTGCTTCGCTTGGAGATTGGCCCCTTCCCACCCTGCAGCTCCTCCGTAATGGGACCCCAGTGGCTGCTGCAAGGCTGGGGGAAGGCTGCTGAGTGTCAGTGAGTCGGCAGATGCCCTTGGGGGATGGCCTGGACCATCTCTGGGCCTGGAGGGCCTGGCTGCTGACTGCTCCAACTCTGGGCCTGGAGGGCCCGGCTGCTGACTGCTTCAACTCTGCATAGGCAGCAGCAGTCTGTCCTACGGGTGGTGGCAGCTGCAGTGGAGGAGTGAGTGTGTTGGCAGCAGGAATGCTGGCATCCTGACAGAACACAGGCACTCCCTGGTCGGACGACACACTGGCACTCCCACGGGGCAGTACTGCAGCATGCGCAGCAATCTGCTGAAGCACAGACTGCTGGCCTGCTGCGGCGCGGCGAGGGCCCCGGCGAATCCTGCCCGATCCAGCGAGGGTGGCAGCAGTCAGTGCTCGTGTGGCCCTAATCTGTGTCTGCATCAGACCAGCCACTGACTGCATGGCACCACTAAGCACTTGCGTGGAAGCCGCCTGTGCTGCACCGAAGTCCTGCAGACTCCTTGCCTGTGCTGCACCGAAGTCCTGGACACTCGTTGCCAGTGACTCAGTGGATACGGGCATCCTTGCCACTGCAGCCATGAGCTCCGTGTGCCTGTGCTGCGCCTGGGCGCCCATTTCAGCGAGGAACCGCACCTCTTCTGTGCTCACTGTAGCAGGACTGGAGGCCAGACTCTCCCTTTGGGGAGAAGGCCGCCGAGCCTCCCTACCCCCCCCCCCCCCCCCAAGGCGTTGCTGCAGTCCGCTGGGCCCCGGAGCGTCGCCCTCCTCAGACCCTTCCCCCCCCCCCCCCCCCCTGCTCCCCTCCAGGGAAGACGTGTCCCCATTATGGCCATGGGCTACCTCGGTTTAAGGTGGCACTGATGGTCCGGCTTCCTCTTCCTCCTCGCCTTCAGAATCACTCAGTGGCAGCTTGAGGGCCTGCCTCCTCACCTGGCGAATCAGCATCTGAAAGCAGGGAGGTACAAGAGTTGCTTTAGCGTGAGGACAGGGCGGCAGCGAGGGAGACATGAGTGCTGCAATGCACTATTGGTTCGATAGTGGCAAAGGATGCTGGTGTGAGGCACAAGTGGAAGGAGAGGTCAAAAAGGTGATGACCTTACCATTGCTGTCCAGAACGGGGTCGGCATCTTCAGTGGCGACGGGGCCAATCATCCGGCCTGCCATAATCCGCTCCACTCGCTGCTCCAGATCGCTGAGGTCTTTAAGGTCAGGACGGCCTCCCCCGGTCCGTTGCTGCTGCCTCCTATTGTGTGCCAGCTTACCCTGCAAGAGAGAGGACGGGCTCTGAGTACAGTGTGAAGCCCTGATCTTGGCTGCACTGCCTCCCATGGTGGAATAGCCCTTGCAGTGTGTAAAGTGGTGAATGTGCATGTGAGTTTCATGAAAGCCCATAGGTGTTGGATGAGGGCTGGGCATTGGGGCTTTCAGGACCCTTTGGCCGTAAAGTGAGGTGCACATGCAGGGATGAAGAGGATACTGGAAAGGATACTCACCCTGACAACCCGAGTGAGGTCGTTGAACTACTTCCTGCATTGCACAGGGGTCCTAGGTACCATGCTGCTGGAGGTCACTCTGTGTGCCACCTCCCTCCAAGCTTTTCGATATTCGTTGGGCAGCGGCCTCCTGCCACCGTCCGGAAACAGGATAGATCGCCTGCGCTCCACTGCGCCAACCAGAACCTTCAGGGCCCCCTCACTGAACTGCTGCGGTGGCTCCATGGTCCTAGGCGTTAGAATGAGGCAGCAGGTCTGTCCAGGCCGAGAATCAGGGCTCCAATGTGCAGGGCGTGGCTGTAAGCCAAATCGACCCTACCCCTTTAAGAGGTGACCGGCGCCAGCGTGTTTGCCTGCAGTCGCTAACTGGCCGCACCTGCGCTGCGCCCGCCCTCGGTGGTAGCGCCTCGCCTCTCCGGCTTAGCGCCTTAGGACAGTCGTGCAGCGCCTGCTTTAGCGAACCAAGCACCTCTTGGGGCGAAGCAAGTCAATTTCGCTGAAGGTGGCGATAATTTGCGCCGGGCGCTAAATTTAGCGACCGCTTGACTATAACGCCCGAACGTGGCGATATTGAATTTCTAGGCCCATGGCTTTTGTGTGGTGACATAGATGTATGCACACAATGCAGTTACATTAATATTAGTAGTGTTAAAAGTCTTTTTTAATCCCCAGAAGGGACAACTAATTGAGGAATCATTTTAGTCATGATAAAATTCCCTCCCGCCTTGCCCAACTTTTCCCTTTTGGACTTGAACCACTGAAAACAGCGTTCACACTGCAGTCTGTGATCGACTGTTCAGGCCATCCAAAAGTTTAGAGTTAAGGGCTAGTCCAGTGCCATAACCACCATGCAATCATACCCAGTTAGAGGGTGTAGTGCTGCTGCCATTCATTTATGTTGTGCGTTTTATTTATCGTGAATAGAATTGGTACAAGTTACTGCGCATGTGCCTTGAAGATTTAGAAATCGGAGATTTTAGCACTGGGAGGCTATTTTCCTGTGCCAGTGTTATCTCTACATTGCTACTTGTTTCTGTGCTAGTGCTAGATTCACTAATAATTTCCTGCTCTTTCCCTGTACCCTTTTGTATTGCTCCTCCAAGTGTTTATCTAATTTTTTTTCTTAAACGCTTTGAATATCTACCCTTCAATAATCATTTGCAGTAATGCATTCAGTAGTAATAACCTTTTTTGTGAATGGTTTTTCTTAATGTTTATGCTTTTAGTACTAATCTTTAGCTTATGCCCCCTTGTTATCAATACATCAACCAGTAGAAATATTTCATTATTTACCCTTTAAAACCTGTTGAACACTTCCAATTAAATTTCCATTCTTTTTTTTCGCAAGATGTACCACTTCATATGCATCTTCATTGAATTGCACTTGCCACATACTCTCCTAACCTGTCTGCGTCCTCCTGTATACTCCAAAATGGCAGACGTACTTTTCCCATGGCTTCAATATCCTTCATATGATTGGGTGCAAACCTTATGCAGTATTCCAATTGTGGCTTAACCAATACAGATTCACTGTCATCTCCTTGCATTTGTATTCAGTGCTCCTATATATAAAACTCAGAACCTCATTTGCCCTTTTTATGGCTTTTTCCACCTAATTTTCTTTTAAAGATTAAAGTCTGCGCTCCGAGTGTTCAGTTCCTTCACTCCAATAAATTATTTTTTTATTTAGGATAAATTTCCATTCTCTCTTTCTGCGGATGTACTAATTCACATTTATCTGCATTGAACTGCATTTGCTACATATGAACCCACTACCCTAACCTGTCCATGCACTCCTGCATTCTTCACAATTTTCCATGTCCTAATTTGATTACATAGAATATACAGCACAGAAACAGGCCCAACCAGTCCATGCCGGCGTTTATGCTCCACACAAGCCTCCTCCCGTCTTCCTTCTCTAAATCTGTCAGCATAACCCCCTCTTCCCTTCTCCCTCATATGCTTGTCCAGCCTCCCTTTAAATGCATCTATACTATTCACTTCAACCACTCCCTGTGGCAGCGAGTTCCACATTCTCACCGCTCTCTGGGTAAAGAAGTTTCTTCTGAATTACCTATTGGATTTCTTGGTGACTGTCTTATATTGATGGCCTCTAGTTATGCTCTTCCCCACAAGTGGAAACATTCTCTCTGTATCCACTCTATCAAAACCTCTCATAATTTTAAAGACCTCTATTAGGTTACCCCTCAGCCTTTTTTCAAGAGAAAAGAGACCCAGCCTGTTCATCCTTTACTGATCTGTATACCCT
Organism: Somniosus microcephalus; assembly: GCF_052327205.1. Classification (NCBI taxonomy): domain Eukaryota; kingdom Metazoa; phylum Chordata; class Chondrichthyes; order Squaliformes; family Somniosidae; genus Somniosus; species Somniosus microcephalus. The sequence continues at coordinate 32,994,212 of NC_140989.1, forward strand.
CACATTTCTGGTATCATCCTTGTAAATCTTCTCTGCACCCTCTCCAGTGCCTCTATTATTTTTATAATATGGTGACCATAATTGTATTTGTACTCCCGAGATCCCTTTGTTCCTCTACCACACCTAGACTCGCACCCTCCATGTGCTAAGTGACCTCCCTATTCTTCCTAACAAAATGTAATACCTCACATTTGTCTGTGTTGAACTTCATTTGCCAATTATTTGTCCATTCTGCAAGTTTATTAATGTCCTCCTGTAATTTGTTACAATCCTACTCAGTATTGACTATCCCCCTCCCAATTTGGTGTCATCCGCAAATTTAGAAATTGTGTTTTTTTGATTCCAAAGCCTAAATCGTTGATGTAAATTGTGAACAGCAGTGGTCCCAGCACTGATCCTTGTGGAACACCACTACCCACCTTCTGCCACTGTGAATAGCTACCCTTTACTCCTACTCTCTGCTTTCTGCCTTGAAACCAGCCAGCAATCCATTCTGCTACTTGTCACCTGACTCCGCATGCTCTGACCTTATTCGTTAGCCTATTATGGGGTACCTTATTGAAGGCCTTTTGAAAATCTAGATAAATTGCATCTACTGCATTACCATTGTCTACTCTCTCTGTTACCTCTTCAAAAAAAATTCAATGAGGTTGGTCAAGCAAGACTTTCCCTTTGAAATCCATGCTGACTATTCATTATTATACTTTTCGTTTCTAGATGTTCTTCTATTCTCCTTTAGTAGGGATTCCATTATTTTTCCTATCACTGATGTTAAGCTGACTGGTTTGTAATTCCCTGGACATGTTCTATCCCCCTTCTTAAATATAGGTATTATGTTAGTTATCCACCAGTGGCATTACACCTGTTTCTAACTAATTATTAAATATGTGTAGCCATGGTGTGGAGATGCCAGTGTTGGACTGGAGTGGACAAATGTAAGAAGTCACACAACACCAGGTTATAGTCCAACAGTTTTATTTGAAATCACAAGCTTTCGGAGCGCTGCTCCTTCGTCCGGTGAAGTGGAGAGATGCCTATAGACACAGATTATATAGATATACCCCTATATAATCTGTGTCTATAGGCATCTCTCCAGAAGGAGCAGTGCTCCGAAAGCTTGTGATTTCAAATAAAACTGTTGGACTATAACCTGGTGTTGTGTGACTTCTTAAATATGTGTAGTAATGCATCTGCTATCTCTCCCCTAGATTCTTTTAAAATGCATGGATGCAATCCATCTGGACTAGGGATTTTATCCTGAGTGTGAATATTTTATTTAATATATCTTTTTAAAAATTTTAAATGCACTTAGCTCATTACTCATCTCATCATCCAATGTCATGTCCGCCAATTCTATCTCCTCGGTAAATCCCAAAGCAAAATAATGCATTAATATTTCTGCCATCTCCCTGTCATTACCTGTGGCATTGTCCTGCCTATCCCTTAATGGCCCTATTCCCATCCCAACCTTTTTTTATTGATGTGCCTGTAAAATATTTGGTTTTAACAAATGTTGATATTGACATCTGTTTCTGAATTGCATAATAAGTCGCTTATAGTTCATGGGTTGAGAATGCCTACTTCTTATGCTGTACTTTTAACCAACTCTGCCCTTTACCACATCAAAGAAATTAGCCTAGACTTGTCAGTCATCTGCAAGACTGTGGTTGGAACAACATCTGGAGTTACTGGAGCTTCAACCAGACTCAACTTTATGCTAAGAGCAGAAGAGCTGCTGCTGTTGTATCTCAACATCTGTGCCAATCCCAAAAGTCTGCAGAGGACTCTTGTGGCAAAACTTCACACAGTTTCTCCTGCTTGTGGAACTTCCTTCCAGACCATGTTGCCTGAAACTGCCCATTAATTGCAGAAATTGAAATTGCAGAGTTAAATGTGACTTCCTGTTTTGGTTGGGCTTGCTCAAGGCGTCGGGGAAATGTAGGACTTGCCTGTTTCTATTCTGCAGTTCCTCCAAGTGCTCTGTTCTTGCAGCATCCATCAAGGTGAATTTTGTCAGATTTTTCATTATTATAATTGTCTCCATTGGCAGCATGTTATGCTAACGAATAGAAAAAATATCCTACCTTATTAGCTGTAGGCAAGTTGTAGTGCCAAACTATCAAAAAAACAAATTAAGTACAGGAAACTTTGGTTTATCCGGAGGTTGTATGTCTAGAATACTTGATCTAACGGCAAAAATCAGGAGCCGTTTTCTAAAGTTTTTTTAGTTCTTTTTTTTTCCCAGTCAGGCACTGCAAGGTCTGTAGCTATAGCAACAGCTTCAGCTAGAGACGCTTGCAGCTGCAGCCGACTCTTTAGAAGCTGTTGCTAAGCAACAGTGTTTGTCGTCAGCTACGGAGATGAAAACCTCCGTATGCTTCAACATTAACTTTGTATGTCCGGCAGTTTTGATAGATCGGCAACACGCCGGTGCCGGATATCAGTTTCCTGTAGATCTTCATCGTAACACTGATTTTGGGAGCCAACTACAAATGGTGTAACCATGTAATGCAACCAGTGGTCATTATTTACAAGTGTTCATTTTAAAAAAAAACATATCTTAAATGCTGGTATTGAAATTAGTGTCTGCATTTCTAACTCCTGCAATTTGACTAAAATAGACACATTAATAACTTGATTGATATGACTTTTTAGGCTATTTATAAAATGTGGTAACTGCATTTATAGTGTTTCATATTTTGGGAAATAAAGATATGTAAATTATGGTCCAAGAATAGCCCATTCTTTCCACAGACATTGTTACAGTCCACTGTCATGGACTCTGTTCAATCAAATTAATTTCCATAGGTAAGCTTCTTTCTTTTCCACCTTGCCCTCTCCTTTGGGGGGGAGGGGGGGTGGGAATAGCAACATGTAGAATATTGGTTTCATCTTACCATGTCTTTATTTGAGATTTCAATTTTGTAGGAGACATTTATAAATCGGGGAAGGCAGTTAAGATTACCTCTCAATTACTGGTACTTGTTATGAAGTTTTATTCATTTGATAATCCAGAATATGAATATGTGGTACTCCCATTAAAGGATGAAGGAAAATGCTGATTTTTGGAACAGATGTATTTTGGCAGTACTTTGATCATTATTTTTGGTCTGTCATTAAACACTATATTTTGTAGTCTTTGTGTAGGTTTCCAACAAATTGAACTGTTGGCACTTATGGAGTTTTGTTAATTTGATGTTTTTGGAATTATAAGTCATCTGTTTCATTTATCTCAAAAATGGACCCTTTTACTGAATGTACAAGATCAAAGTATGGGTCACTGATCAATATTCAAACTTTTTGTAGTAATACTGATACAGCCGATAAACTAATCTGAAGTTGAAGCTAATGGAATTGATGGTAACTGTTACTCTTGTTGTTTCCTGCAGAATGCCAACTAATGAAAACAGAACGACCAAGGCCGAACACATTTATTATCAGATGTTTGCAATGGACAACTGTCATAGAGAGGACCTTTCATGTCGACACGCCTGAAGAAAGGTCTGAGTGATACTTAAATTTGCTGTAGTTGTTTTTGTAATTGTTGCAGGTCTAACATGTGACAGTGATTGTTAAACAAAATATGTACTTTCTGGTGCTTGCATTCCAATTGCACTTAGCCCGATAAAGGTAAATCTTAATTTGCCCATGACTGCAGTTTAAAAATATACTGTCAACATTTTTGTTGAGATTTTTATCATCAAGTTTTCATGGTAAACAGATTCCATGCAAATATTTTTACAGTTCTTTTTAACTGACTACTAGTTAAATGCAGTGCAAGTCTGTTGTGTGTCACAGGATGAACAGCTCATCTTAGATCTGATCAGTGCCAGAACTATGGGAGTCAGAAGTGACCCCATCTTGAGCACACTGTCATACCTGTAGAGGCTATTTATGTTCCATGTTTAGATAGAATATAAAGGGTTTCAGTGGCGTGTATACTTTGAGGAATATGTGATTACAAATTAAATGTTATGATCTGGAATGTAATGTCTGAAAGGGTGGTGGAAGCACATTCAATAGTAATTGGATCTATACTTGAAAAGGAAAACATTTGCTGGACTGTGGAAAGAGCGGGAGTGTGGGACTAATTTGATAGCTCTTTCAAAGAGCAGGCACAGGCACGATGGGCCAAATGTTCTCCTATGCTGTATGATTCTATGAAATGGCTGATGCTCATTATATTCTGCTGCTGCCCATCAGCGATCCCAATATGTATAGGACTTTTGAAGTGTTGATGTGCTTTTCCCAGAAATGATTATCCTTTTAAAAAGTCTGCAGAACTGTATTGTAACTGGACATTTCAATCAATGTGTCAAATAACAAACATTTGCTTGAAATCTAGGCTAGCTTTAAGAATTTTTGGGTATATTTTTATCCATTACATATAAATCTATTTTAGGTCTTTTTTAAAAATACTGTTCTTGTAAGTAATTTAAGAAAAAAATGAGTAAGGTGTGTAATGAATCATACCCACTACTGGAAAGACAACATGGTAATTCTTCCCCTGTTTAGCTTACCTCAAGTGAAAACTTAGAGGGTTTGACCTATCCCAGGATATGAATATGTGCTACTTCCATTAAAGGATGAAGGAAAATGCTGATTTTTAGAACAGATATATTTTGATAGACTAAAAAAGTTGTGAAAGTACTGTCATTGTAGGTTTCCTATAAATTAAACAACTAAATCATCAAGCAATATAAACTAAAAAGGTGTTATTTCTCTAAATTAGTGTCTTGATCAGATTTAAAACTCCCACAACAATTGCAAAAATTCCCCTCATTACCTTTATCGACTTTATCCTTAATGCCATAATTTATTTGAAGCACTTGGTCTAATCTGTACATTTATATGCAACGATGCCTTTTTCAGGCTACCACAACTCGTCCACTGTCGTGGGATATGAACAGCTCAAATAATTAAAGGCCTCATTAGGTTCCCACTCCCTTCAAGTTTCTCAGTGGTTGTTCCAGGTCTCCGTGTGTGTTCCCAGACCTGCATCCGCTGACGTAGTTCTGTGAGGGAGATGAAAAAGTTGGAAACCGAGATTTTGTTGTGGTAATGGAAAGGGAGAAATAAAGACCAGTCACTCGGATTATAACGTTGAGGAAAAAAAGATGAATTTTTATTAGCATTTGCAGTTGTTTTTATATTTTTACACTACATTAAGAATTAATGGGCCGGATATTCCGACCCCTACGGGTGGGTACATGCTGTGTGCCCACCCGTAGAGACATCGGAAATGCCGGTTTGAGGCATGCACTGGAAACCGGCATACCCGATCTGTCAAGAAAGCTCTTGACAGATCCTCCGGCAGCCCGGGAGAAGGGCCTCTGCGGATGGATAGTTCCACTTTTTGGAGGCCCTCCGCCCGCAGAAAACCCTTACAATTCTTACACCTGGTAAAAGCAGGCGTAAGGTCTGCTTTTACCAGGATAAGAGTTGAAAAAAGTTTTTTTTTAATTCCACTGATTTATCATTTAAAAATACTTTAAAAAAGGTGTTTATTTTTAGCCCCGTTAAAAACTTTAATTATTTTTTCAAAAATTTAAATATTTGTTTAAAATTTATGTAATTTCAAGTCATTTTAAAAATGTGATTTTTAAAAATTTATTTGAAGTTTTACTTTGTTTTGGGGGTGATCTTCATTCATATATTTGACAGATCTTCCTGTCAAATGTATGAAGGGAGATTCCCTTCTCTGATTGGCTCCCCATGGCCCATGTGATCCCAGGGACGCTGTGAACTACCTGCGTCTCTGGGATACGTGGGTCCTGCGCACCGGCAGTTAGGAGCGGTCCAGCAGCGGAATTGTGCGCGCCCCGGGAGCCCTCAAGTAAAGGCGCAGATTTTTCCAGATCGCAGCCCTCCGCCCGCGGGAGGCCTGCGATCGGAATATCTGGGCCAATACTCTTGACAATTTTTTTTGTCAATCTGGAGATCACCTCTAGCACAGTCACCTTTTCTGCTATTCCCCTGAAAGAAAAAGACTTGCATTTATATAGCGCCCTTCAGGACTTCCCAAAGCGCTTTACAGCCATTTAAGTACTTTTGAAGTGTAGTCATTGTTGTAATGTAGGAAATGCTGCAGCAGCAAGGTCCCATAAACAACAATGTGATAATGACCAGATAATCTGTTTCTTTAGTGAGGTTGATTGAGGGATAAATATTGGCCAGGACACCGGGATCCCTGCTGTTCTTTGAAATAGTGCCATGGGTTCTTTTATGTCCACCTGAGAGTGCCTCGGATTAACGTCTCATCCGAAGGACGGCACCTCTGACAGTGGGACTTGAACCCACAACCATCTGACTCAGAGGCGAGAGTGCTACCAACTGAGCCATGGCTGACCCTGTGGTGATGTCAGTTATTGGTAATGTCCCAGAGCACTCGATTGCAAATGAGAGTGGGGAGATTGGCCTTAGAGCAGGAAATCACACTGCTGGCTGAAAATTTGTCATCCCTAGCTTGCATTTTAGTGTCCCAAGGCGATCCCCTGGTCAGTCTGATGTCAATCCTGCTCCCTTTTTCCTTTCACTGGTTACAATGATGCACCCTGAGATAATAATTGATGTCACCATAATGGCCTAACAAGAAGGCAAAATCTACTTGAGGGTCCCTATGGCAGCAATGAATTAGTTTTTTTTTTGCCCCCCAAAAAGACAGATATATCTAGTGTAAAAATAAAGTACTTTGAACAAAAAAATCCTCCTTCATGTTCTTTTTAAAAGCATTACTCATTTATAGTGTTACCTCGCAGCTAGTTCACTTTACAATTTATCTGGTACCCGCCAGATTAACGGGCTTTAACCTGCTGTCTTTATTCCATAGCACATAGCCACGTCTAAAGAAGTAAACATCAACAGAACTATATTTGCATGTGCACGGAAAATCCAGCAAATTGCACTTCGGGTAAAAACTTGCTGAAACGGTGCTAAAAGATTATAACATTTACATACAAGTTCTGGTCCTTCTTTCTCATGTTGTCACATTTCCAAAATATTCCAAGTGGAATAATTGAAGTAAACAGAGCACCTGTAAAAACTCAGTTCAGTTTCTCTGAATCCAAATGGGAATGTTACTGAAGCCCAAATTTGTATAGCAGTTTTATTTCCCCACTGCTAAACCTGTTAGTGGTGGCTGTTCTCCTTCAGATTGGGCCTTCCATATGCAGACAATTACAGGTTTAAATCCAAGTTTCGCACCTGATCAGAAGATTGCATATTTTACGTGCCACTTGCTATATGTGCCCCTCATTGTCACTTTTTTTTCTTCTGACTTGCAATTACTGGTTGAAAAATCACTCTGAGGGATCTTCAATCTTCCATTACTTCTTTTCAACCAAAACTGGCTATTGTCCAGTAGAAAAAGGATAGTTGTCTTTATAGCTTTTTTTTTCATACCTTTGATTTCTTTTCTCATATATGGAGTAGCTCTGAAAGTAATGGGATTCTACTCAAGCCATTGATGGTGTTACAAGCTCCCACCACAGAACACATATTTTCAGTCAAGATCTTTGCCATCTTGTTGATGACGTGTGATATTTTTGCTGGATTTGACAGATGTCAGATAGTCAACTAATGCTCCCCCTGGGATTCTTTCCCAAAGATCGATTTGTCTATTACATTTCTACAGTTAGGAACCCCAGCAAGGAAAATCTAACCTTCCAAATACTGTGGTTTTAATCCTAAACCGAAGCAAAAATAATATTGATTGGAAAAAAAATCAGTTGAAATATTTTTTTTTAACTTTGCCACTTTAAAGCGTTCCCTGGTATTGACAGGCCTCAACTCAATTTATCCTCATCTGACAGTTCAGCAGTTTTATCCTTTCTTGCCCAAACGTCATTCGGCACAGCATGCTGGCTAGCTTAAATAACAATTTGCTAGTTAAACAGTTCATGTCGTATATGCCCATTAATATTTTTTTATTCATTCATGTGATGTGGGCGTCGCTGGCAAGGACAGCATTAATTGCCCATCCCTAATGGCCCTTGAGAAGGTGGTGGTGTGCGTCGCCTTGAACCGCTGCAGTCCATGAAGTGAAGGTACTCCCACAGTGCTGTTAGGGAGTTCCAGGTTTTTGACCCAGTGACAATGAAGGAACGGCGATATATTTCCAAGTCAAGATGGTGTGTGACTTGGAGAGGAACTTGCAGGTGGTGGTGTTCCCATGCGTCCTTCTAGGTGGTAAAGGTCGTGGGTTTGGGAGGTGCTGTCGAAGAAGCCTTGGCGAGTTGCTGCAGTGTATCTTGTAGATGGTACACACTGCAGCCACGGTGCACCAGTGGTGGAGGGAGTGAATATTTAAGGTGGTGCATGGGGTGCCAATCAAGCGGGCTTGTGTCGAGCTTCTTGAGTGTTGTTGGAGCTGCACTCATCCAGGCAAGTGGAGAGTATTCCATCACACTCCTGACTTATGCCTTGTAGATGGTGGAAAGGCTTTGGGGAGTCAGGAGGTGAGACACTCACCGCAGAATACACAGCCTCTTTTAGCCACAGTATTTATGTAGCTGGTCCAGTTGGGTTTTTGGTCAATGGTGACCCCCCAGGATGTTGATGGTGGGGGATTCGGCGATGCTAACCCCATTGAATGTCAAGGAGAGGTGGCTACCATCTCTTGTTGGAGATGGTCATCGTCTGGCACTTGTGTGGTGTGAATGTTACTTGCCACTTATCAGACGGAGCCCAAATGTTATCCAGGTCTTGTTGCATGCGGGCACGGACTGCTTCATTATCTGAGGAGTTGCAAATAGAACTGAACAGTGTAATCATCAGTGAACATCCCCACTTCTGACCTTATAATGGAGGGAAGATCATTGATAAAGCAGCTGAAGATGGTTGGACCTAGGACACTGCCCTGAGGAACTCCTGCAGCAATGACCTGGGGCTGAGAAGATTGGCCGCCAATAACCACAACCATAACCATCTTCCTTTGTGCTAGGTATGTCTCCAGCCAGTGGAGAGTTTTCCCCCTGATTCCCATTGACTTCAATTTTACTCGGGCTCCTTGATGCCACACTCTGTCAAATGCTGCCTTGATGTCAAGGGCAGTCACTCTCACCTCCCCTCTAGAATTCAGCTCTTCTGTCCATGTTTGGACCAAGGCTGTAATGAGATCTGGAGCACAGTGGTCCTGGCGGAACCCAAACGGAGCATCAGTGAGCAGGTTATTGGTGAGTAAGTGCCACTTAATAGCACTGCTGACGATACCTTCCATCACTTTTCTGATGATTGAGAGTAGGCTGGCCGGATTGGATTTGTTATCTTTTTGTGGACAGGACGGACTTGGGCAATTTTCTAGGTAATTGTTGAACATTTCAAGTGCACCAGTGGACCACATGGTCGGATGCAAGAGATTAAAACATAACGTTTAGGCATTAAGCTAATGCATAATCTGAGAATAACTCAATATTACACTTTAAAATTCTTCTTTTTAAATATTCCCCATTTGGTTCATTATTTTTTAGTTTATCAATGTTTTCATGCAGAGCAGTGGATTACTCTCTCATTGTTCTAGGCAACCAGGTTTCAAATTACACCCTTCACTTCACTATGGCGCATGCCATCCATGAAATTTCACACCTAACATAACAGTACAGAGTCCAGCTTTGGAAAACTGATCTTTTGCGGAGTAACAACAATAACTTGTATTTATATTATGCCTTTAATGTAGAAAACCGTCCCAGTGTACTTCACAAAGGTATCTTCAAAATAAATGGATGCTGAGCCAAAGAAGAGGTGACCAAAAGCTTGGTCAAAGAGGTGAGATTGAAGGAGGGCCTTAAAAGTAGAAAAGGAGGTGGAGAAGCGGAGGGTTTAGGCAGGGAATTCAAAAGCCTGAGATGTAAGCAGCTGAATGCCAATGGTGGAATGAAGGGAGTGGGTGAACTTGCAAAAAGCCAGGATCCTGTTTGTTGCGGGGTGTGCCGGGCAGGGCGGCGGGTTGTGGATTGTAGGGCTGGAGGAGGAGATCGGGAGCCATTGAGAAAAGTAAACACGAAGATGAGAATTTTAAATATGCGACCTTGGGGTGAGCAAGGACAAGGCTGATGGGTGAGCGGGACTTGGTGCGGAATAGAAACAAGCAGCTTTGGATGCGCGGAGGTTTACAGAAGTTGGAGGATGGGAGGTCATATGGTTTAAAATTGTTAAAATGTTAAACTGTCAGCTCTGAAACCAGACAATTTAGTTCAAAATGTTGCAGGTGCTGTCCTGAGAGTCGGAGCCTTTTTCACATTTGCTACCAGTGCCAGTTGTTTTTGTCGAGAGATAGCAGGAGAATTGGGAAATACCAAGCAAATTCTGATGTGATGCTTGAATCTAACTGCCAGACACAAAAAAACAAATTTGCAAGTATTTTATTTCCTGTCAGGTTCTATGTGGTAGTTCATTCTAGGGACAATTAAACAGAAGTTAAAGAAAATGCATATTTAAAAGTTAAACTGGTTTTTAAAAAAAAATACAAATGAGGGCCGAAAAGAATCAGGAACGTATATTAATGGAGGAATGCTTTTGTTGTATAAAACGTATCCAGTATGCTGGCAATTTAGTTTTAAGTATTTATGCGTGGACTCTGCAGACTCTGGATTAACAGTTTTAGTATTGTAATGTCCGTGTGTAATTGAGACACGGACTGCAGAAGTTGGTTATAACAGGTGTTTACTGAATGGAGACAAAACTGGAACTACTATACAAAGTTACTGCACAGGCTTATATACAGGGGTGATCACTACTGGTACTGCAGTATACAGGGGCTGCAGAATATAGTTCCTTCTTCAAGGTACATACACTACAAGTATCTTGAGAGATTCTGACCTGCTCAGGATTATGTATAGGGTTTGGGAATAATGATCAAGGGTTTGAACATGACTTGTGAATTGGATATTTTTCCTGGAAGAGCTATATATAGTTGCAGTTTGTTGTTAAATTGATTAAGTTCTCCCTTTTGTGTCTGGACTTTGTAGAAAAATAACGCCAGTATTCACACTGCATTGTCAGAGCTGGCCATCTGATCATTTTAACAATTTTAAATCAGTCAGGAAAAGTAGGCCTGTGAAAAGTGGTAACAAGCTCAAGGGAGTACTAGTCATTATATAAAATTATCTTTCATCTTTGGAGATTAACTTTTCTAAGCATGCAGAGATTCGAACTAACATCAGTCACTTTGTTGCTAAGTTATCTGACACTGGCCATTACAAATCCAAATAGTACCCGGAAGCATTAAGCTACTTCATAATGCAAATAAGAAATTGGAGCAACAGACAACCCCTGTAACTGCTTACCAATAGTGGAGGGGGACACATTCTACATAATTTACAAAAAGAAGTTTGATATGTTTATTTATGTAGGCCAAGTTTATTACCAATTGCCAAAGCCCCTCCCACTGTAGAATAAGGCTAGTTAGATGAGTTTACTGGGACAAAAGTATATTCAAACAGTTTTTGAGATTTAGAATTCCCAGTTATTGAGCCTACAATATCCATTCATTTCCATTTTGTACAAGTGATCAATGATTTAGTCTTCTTTCCTGAAGACAGTAACTCTCGTTGAGACAAGGGGATTACTTTTAACCCTACCTACCCAGCGGAAATCAGACGAATAGGCAATCAAAATCAACCAGGTGACTTAGCTGCCGATGTCTTGCTTAGATCGTGCCATCTTCAATGTTTAACTTGCTCTTCTGAGCAGGCGGCATTGGTACCTGCGTGAAACTGGCAGGGTCCTTCTTTAAATATGCAGGTCATGGTCTGATGACGTCATTGGGCTGTGACCACAATTTTAACTTCAACCTGTGGTTAAGCCACTGCTGCTTTCCTGCGACGTAAAGTCAAGTGTGAAGAGGATCGGATGCTGAAGAGGCCATTCAAGGTTTTTACTCCCTATTGTGGGACCAGAATCAGGACAAGTGTTCCTCCAGGCCCCACAAGAAAAGCTTAGATCTTCGCCTCCCTGAATCGCACGATGTCCTGACCACCCGATGCACTGATCGACACCCCCTCTTCCCCCCCCCCCCCCCCCCCCCTTCCCGGTTTACGCGCCCTGCCTTTCCTGGTCACCCCACTTCGGATTGCCTTTCCTTCCCCTTTAAGCATTTATCTGAGGGCAGGCGGCGGTGACGCAGTGGTCTGAATTTCGAAACCTCTTTGGCATTTAAATGAGGCCGGGGACCCAATTTTAGGTGTGCCTCAGGCCTACTAGTACATTTTCAGGGATTGCTCCATTTTGAATTCTAATATTGACTGAAGCTTCACAGTAATTAATGAACACTAAGGCTATTATTGAAAATTATTACTTAGCTGCGATTAATTTGGCTTACCAATGCACATTTCAGTAAGCATGGCAATAAACTGGGCCATTGATTGTCATGTGCTTGAAGGAGGCTGAGCAGGTGGACGTGTCCAAGTTGTCATTAGTCCCAAGGATATCCACCAGGAGTTAGATTTTATTCTGACCTGTATAAATCAAAAGCCAAAGCAGCCCCAGATGTTATTCAGGAATACTGCTCATTTTCCCTCTGTGCCTAGATGAAAGACCTATCCAAAGCTATATAGTCCACATCACTATAGATGAGGTATTCTAAGTTGAAACTCTCTACACTTCAACAAAACTCCTAGCCTAGATAGTTTCCCTACCATGCTCACTTTTACACCTAAAAGTGTTTTGAAATTACTAATGCTTGCTCTGACCCATAATTTAGAAAAATACTTAAATCCCTCTGACCCTGAAAAACAACAAAAATCCTGAGTAAACCTGATACTAGTCTATTCCTCTTTTCCATTATGATTCCAAAATGTTTATGAAAATTTTTGCAACTCATCTGAATAATTTGATAAACCAGATTTAATTTGAGAGTTACTCTGACAATGTCTGGCAGCTTCTCAACACCTTATTTTATGACTAGTCCTCATTTTAGATAATAATAGGCCTATGATAGAATAGAATACAAGATGTGCTAGAGCCATGGGATCTAGAGAAATGTTTGCCTGGTGAATCTCTTTTTTTGTACTCTAGCCTCCATTGATCAGTTGTCTCTATTGTGATTATGCCATCATCTTTTCAGTTGTTCTGAGGCAGCTGACAGGCCTCTGTTGACCTAACTTTTGTCTTGACTTCTAAATTGCTGGCTATGTGCATTTGTGCTGCTCCAGAAAATTCAGTGGTTGGAGAGGTATGTAAAAAGCATAAAATATCCCTTTGTACAGGCTATACTTCTTAGCATATCTCTAGTTCCTTCCCTTATATCCTGGATTATTTGGCATCTAATTCAGAGGGTGCCACCCTGAGTAAAGTGTTGCCCTCTGTTGTTTAGGAATCTTAAACATTTTGCATCGGCCAATTCATCCTAGGGTAGTCCTCCACAACAATCTGCATTATTTTTGGGTTGTGTAGCAGTGCGAATTTCTGGCCTGAACCTCTGTAATGAACATATGGGTAAGAGAAAATGGAAAGACAGCCTTACAATACATGTTTTACATTAGCCCTTTTTTTGGAGGAACTCTTCAGTTTCAACTGTGGTTAAGACTTGTCCTATTTTGATTGTAAGCATGTGGGTCTGGAATGGCATATGCCACCATTTTCATATTTTGCGATGTCTACCACTGCACCCCTCTGGAACACCTAGAAAAGCCCTCGCTGTTTGTTAGGGGATGTTTGGATGTGGCATGATTCTAAATGCATTATTTTCAGTCCTGTGAAGAATCTGTTCAACAAGATGGAGCAAGTGTCAGCTTGGTTCAGTTAGTAGCATTCTTGCCTTTGAGTTAGAGATTTTGGGTTCAAGACCCACTGGATTTGAGATTATAATCTAGGCTGACACTTCTGTGCAGTACTAAATGGTAGGTGCTTCATTGTTGGAGGAGCTGTTTTTTGGGGTGAGTTGTCAAATTGAGGCTCCATTTGTCATTCTTGGGTGGACTTGGAAGATCCCATGGCATAATTTGAAGAGGAGCAGAGAGCTCTCGTGGAGTCCTGGGCACTATTTGTCCCTCAACTAACACCACCTAAATCAGATTGTTTGGTCATTCACTTTCTGTTTAAGTTGATTTTCAGTGCAGCTTTCGAGGTTGAAGTTCTTTTGGTTTAGTTGAGGAGGATATATTGATTTCATGGCTCAATGCTATGTTGCTCTCTGTGAACTTTTGTTTTGGCCAGGCAGATGTCTTGCAGTGTTGGCTCAGATTAAGAGATCAAACTCACCACCTTTGACCCTGAGGCGAGGTTGTTGCAACCCAGCAAAGCTCATTTTGGCCTTTTCCTCCGAGTTACAATGGTCAGATCATTGAAGATCCACCTTTAATTTTATTGAATTACTTAGTCGATTTTTTCATATGGAATGAAGCGATTGCCCATCATAGGGGGAAGTTTTAACTTGCAACACAGATCGCCCGTAAAATGCTCCTTCCTTGCCTAACCCTTTATATTACACCTGACCTTTGTTATGGAGCAACTGGGGTTTAGAATTCAAATGTAAATTATGATGCCAGTGTACAAGCTCAGGACTTTGCTTCCTGCTCCAGTCAGGAGAAAATGAGGATATGTTCCAGAATGAGGCAAACGGTATAGCTGAATGGAATGTTAGACATACAAAAAATTTGAAGTGACGGATTTATCACAGAATCACAGAAACCCCACAGTGCAGATAGAGGCCATTTCGGCCCATCGAGCCTGCACCGCCACATATCCCACCCAATCCCTGTAACCCCTACACCAACACATATCCCACCCTATCCCCGTAACCCCACATATTTAATCCCCCTAACACTAAGGGTCAATTTATCATAGCCAATCAACCTAACTCACACATCTTTGGACATTTACAAAGTGATTTTTCTCTTGTTCAGTTGGTGAAATATTCTACATGTATATGGTTCAAAGAATGAGAAAGTTATACCTACAGGACCAACCTAAAATTACTGGATACTTCTAATCTCTCTCACTTATTGTAAAAGGCTGGGCAATGTATGTTCAGGTGAGTGACCTTGCACTTCAATATTTAAAAACATGTTATTAAATGATGTTGTAAACAACATTTTTGGTGTAAAGACTTGTTTTTGTATAGTAGTTAAAGCACTTTGTAGAGTCCTGGCATTTAATGTGTGTGCTTGCAATCAAAACTCCTTTGATTAAGGAATGTCAAAAAGGGGCTGTTGTTCATGACACACTTAATGTAAATGGGTTATTAGGTGTGAACTTCCTGGTGCTTTTACGGAATTCAAAATGCAAGGTCTCAAACTATCTTCAGCCGCTTCATCAATGATCTTCCCTCCATCATAAGTTCAGCAGTGGGGATTTTTGCTGATGATTGTACAGTGTTCAGTTCCATTCGCAACTCATCAGATAATGAAGCAGTCCATGCCCGCATGCAGCAAGACCTGTACAACTTTCAGGCTTAGGCTGGTAAGTGGCAAGTAACATTTGTGCCATGCAAGTGTCAGGCAATGACCATCTCCAACAAACGAGAGTCTAACCACCGCCCCTTAACATTCAACAGCATTATCTTCGCCAAATCCCCCACCATCACCATTGACCGGAAACTTAACTGGACCAACCACATAAATACTGTGGCTGCAAGAGCAGGTCAGAAGCTGGGTATTCTGCGGCGGATGTCTCGCCTCCCTTTCCACCAACTACAAGGCACAAGTCAGGAGTGTGATGGATGGAGTTGCCTGGATGAGTGCAGCTCCAACAGCACTTGAGAAGCTCGACACCATCCAGGATAAAGCAGCCTGCTTGATTGGCACCCCATCTGTGGTGTATGTGCCTTTAAAAGCAATTGTGGTGTATGTGCCTTTAAGAGCCCCAGGTGTGCGTAATGCCGGTAATTGCCACTTGGGCTATATAAGCCTGTGTATTGTGTATATCCTTTAGAACCCCCCCCAGACTTGCTTAGTAAATACCTATGAACCAACTCCTGTCTTCAGTGTCTTTATCTACACACGGACACTACAGTGGCGACGAAGTGGAAACGGACTTGCCTGCAATTCGGCAGCACCTCAAGGACATCGATTCCTCCAGCGTCCAGAAGACTCAAGGAAGTAATAGAAACTGTGGTTTCACCAGCTGGCCAAGCTGGTGGCAGGTACTGCGCTAATCCTTCCTGGGCGTCAGGCTGGGGCTCCAGCGGCGGGCTCTACAGCTGAGACAGGCAGCGAAATCGGAGGCACGCAATAACGGACTGGGAGGGTGCACTCGGGAGACGGCCGGCGCGGCAAGCAGGTCAGCGTTTAGACCTCCGTCGGGAACGAGTCTCCAACAGTGAATAAACGGAAACCACAGTAAAACAGCGTTGTTATCGGTAGCAGCGGCGGGAAAGCGCAGGAAGCGCCATATCGTTGCTACAGAGAGAAAAAAAAAAGCGCGGGAAGCGCCATTTTTGTTGTTGAAATGCCTAAGTCTGGCAGAATTGATGCTTTTGATAATGAAACAGAGCCTAACTTTGGCAATATTGATGTTTTTGATAACAAGATAGAGGATTGGACCACATATGTAGAAAGAGTGGAGGTGTTTTGCACCGCAAATGGAATAGAAGATGAAAAAAAAAAGCTTTAGTGCTTCTGGATCTAATGGGCGCAGAAACATACAAGCTGTTACGCAACTTAATCACTCCAGCCGAACCGATGGACAAGAATTTTGAGGAGATTGTTGATACCCTACACTGCCAATTCGAGGCAGGACTGGCAGATTCTCTGCAAGACAAATTCATCTGCGATCCCCTAAGTGTAGAAACACAAAAAAAGGTATCTTCTGGAAAAGATTTAACACTGGACAAGGCTTTCAGTGCAATAGGAGCGGCAAAGATACAGCAAAGGCCACAGGACTTCGGCACCCATGAAATGACACGGGGTTTCGAGAGATGTTATCGCTGCGGCAGATCCAACCATGACCAGAGGGATTGCTGGTTCAAAGAAAAAGCATGCAGGCGATGCGGAAAGATGGGACACATTCCACGTGTATGCCGATCTGAAAATAAAAAATCCACTAACGGGAAAAGAATCAATAAGGAAAAGCACAGAAAGGTACAAATGATGACGGACAGTAGCTCCAAAGACCAGAAGAGCGATAGCGACTCCAGGAACAAGAGACTAAGCTCTCTCAAATTACATAATGTAATTGCCAATGAAGATTACCAGACCATTTGGGTTACCCTCATAATAGCAGGGTCCCCAGTTAAAATGGAGCTAGATACAGGATCAGCTCTAACCGTAATAAATCGACGAGATTACGAGAGGCTATTTTCGCATATACCTCTAAAAGACACATCCATTATCTTAAAAACATATACGGGGCAGAAAGTATACCCCAAAGGAAAAATAAAGGTGCCTGTGGTATACAACGGCAAAGAAATACAGAAGTTGTATTTATACATTTTACAAGACGGTGGTCCACCGTTGTTGGGACGTGAATGGATAAGGAAGATACGTTTAGACTGGCACTCCATTCAGGCACTGACGGTGACCAGTAAGGAAAAAAACAATGATGACATCATACCTGAACGATTAAAAGACATCCTGGCCAACGCCAAAGAAGTGTTTCAAGAGAAACTAGGAACCTTGAAAGGCACCACCGCCTCAATAAAAGTGGAAGATGCAGCAATTCCAAAATTTTTTAAGGCAAGACCGGTGCCATACGCAATACGTCCGGCAGTCGAGGCAGAGCTGGAGAATTTGGAAAAGGCAGGCGTATTATCCAAAATAGATTGGAGCGAATGGGCAACACCCATCGTTCCAGTCATGAAAAAAGCATTGAAAAATAACTGAGGAACAGAGAAAAATTCGCATCTGTGGAGACTTCAAGGTGACTGTAAACCCGGTCCTTCACACGGTACAGTATCCTCTTCCGAGGATAGAAGATATTTTTGCCTCACTATCCGGAGGAAAACGTTTCACAAAAATTGACTTGGCACAGGCATATCTACAGATGGAGGTTGAGGAGACCTCTAAAAAGTATCTCACAATAAACACACACAAAGGCCTGTACCAGTACAATCGACTGGTTTTTGGAGTAGCATCAGCTCCAGCTATCTGGCAAAGAGCTATGGAGCAAGTCCTGCAAGGGATTCCGGGGACTCAGTGTTACCTAGACGACATCCTTATAACAGGAGAAAACGACAACGAGCACCTTGCCAATTTGGAGCAGGTGCTCACTAGGCTGAAAGAACAGGGCCTACGAGCAAATCGCCCCAAGTGCGAATTTTTCCAAAATCAGATATTGTGGCCACATAATTAACGAAGAAGGGTTGCATAAGTCACCTGAAAAAATTGAAGCAGTTATAAAAGCCCCAGCACCTGAAAATGTTTCACAATTGAGGTCATTCCTGGGATTAATAAATTACTATCATAAATTTTTACCGAACTTATCAACTATTCTACACCCTCTTAATGATCTTCTACACACAGGAGTGATTTGGAAATGGAACGAAGACTGTAAACGTGCCTTCCATAAATGTAAAGACTTAATCACATCCGAAAAAGTTTTGGCTCATTACAACCCATCACTACCAATCAGACTGGCGTGCGATGCATCCCCTTACGGCATAGGAGCGGTATTGTCCCATAGATTCCCTGATGGCTCGGAACGGCCGATAGCTTTTGCGTCACGCTCATTGAACTCAGCTGAGCGTAACTATTCCCAGATAGACAGGGAGGCACTCAGCCTGGTATGGGGAGTGAAGAAATTCAACCATTACCTACACGGACAAAAATTTACCTTGCTGACTGACCATCAACCCCTCATCTCCATATTCAACCCTAAGAAAGGTGTCCCCATTATGACGGCACAAAGACTACAAAGGTGGTCCCTTTTTCTAGGGGCACACCAATACAACATTGAATACAAAGGGTCAAAACAGCAGGGGAATGCTGACGGTTTATCGCGCCTGCCGTTGCCAACGATAGAAGAGGCACCTACAGTAGACCCAGTAGAGATATTCCACTCTACCATAGTGGAATGTCTACCGGTGACAAATTCTGCCATTGAAAGGGAGACAAGAAATGACCCTACTCTCTCACGGGTCTACGATTTAACAGTGAAGGGATGGCCAGCACATGGCGAACCACTGTTGCCAGCATTCTCGCAAAGAAGAGAACAGCTGTCAGTGTGCCGAGGAACCTTGATGTGTGGATCCAGAGTGGTGATTCCACCCAAACTCCAGGATAAAGTGCTAAAGGAGCTTCACGAGGGGCATCTGGGTGGAGTGAAAATGAAGAACCTAGCTAGGGCGTTTGTATGGTGGCCAGGTATCGATGGAGACATCGAAGACATGACCAAGAGCTGCCTAGGATGCCAGAAGGTCCAAAATGCTCCGCCACAGGCCCCTCTACATCCATGGGAGTGGCCCTCATCTCCCTGGCAAAGGGCGCACATCGACTTTGCTGGTCCATTTATGGACTCTGTGTTCTTAATCGCAGTTGATGCACACTCCAAGTGGCCGGAGGTAATAAAGATGTCCTCCACCACCACGGAAAAAACCATCACAGTATTAAGGACCATATTTGCCAGGAATGGGCTGCCGGAACAGATATGTTCTGATAATGGACCGCAATTTGTGTCCGAAGAATTCAGAAAGTTCTTAAAAAACAATGGGGTTAAGCACTACACGTCCGCCCCATACCATCCCGCCACCAATGGATTGGCTGAAAGGTTTGTCCAGACCTTCAAGAAGGCCATAAAGGCCATGGGTAATGAAAACATAAAACTTCAGCACAAGGTGGATAACTTCTTATTTGCATATAGGAATGCAACACATATGGTTACAAACCAAACTCCCGCCATGATGTTCTACAATAGAAACCTAAGATGCCGGCTGGATTTGGTCAAGCCCAACATCCGAAGGGACGTGGAGAACCGGCAGTTTCAGGGCATGAATGAAAGGCCAACTAGGGCCTTCCAGATAGGCCAACCGGTTTTGGCCCGGGGCTACCGTACCGAGAAATGGCAGCCTGGAACTATCTGCACACGACTAGGACCACTGATGAATACCGTGGACATCGGAGAAAGCATAATAAGGCGCCATGCTGACCAAATCATCAAGTCATCCGAAAAGGGACAACCTACACCACCACGCTATACATCTAACGATGAAGTAGAGATACCCATATCTACCTCCGATCCGGTGATACTGGAACCCGATGAACCCGACACTGGCCTTCAAGCCGAATCAGCCTTACCAGAAGAACCTACTACTACACCCCCGAGGCGTTATCCGGACCGAGTCAGGAAGCCTCCTGAGAGACTAACTTATAATTAATTAATACAGCAATGTATATTATTTTGCATATAACATGTAATTAATAATTACTTAAAATATGATGTACTAGTTAGCTAGAAGGGGAGGAATTGTGGTGTATGTGCCTTTAAGAGCCCCAGGTGTGCGTAATGCCGGTAATTGCCACTTGGGCTATATAAGCCTGTGTATTGTGTATATCCTTTGGAACCCCCCGCAGACTTGCTTAGTAAATACCTATGAACCAACTCCTGTCTTCAGTGTCTTTATCTACACACGGACACTACACCATCCACCACCTTAAACATTCACTCCCTCCACTGCCGGTGCACCGTGGCTGCAGTGTGTACCATCTACAAGATGCGCTGCAGCAACTCATCAAGGTTTCTTCGACAGCACCTCCCAAACCCGCGACCTCTACCACCAAGGAGGACAAAGGAAACAGGAGCATGGGAACACCATCACCTCCAAGTTTCCCTCCAAGTCACACACCATCCGGACTTGGAAATATATCGCCGTTCCTTCATTGTCGCTGAGTCAAAATCCTGGAACTCCCTCCCTAACAGCACTGTGGGAGTACCTTCACCACAAGGACTGCAGCGGTTCAAGAAGGCAGTTCACCACAAACTTCTCAAGGAATTAGGGATGGGCAGTAAATGCTGGTCTTGCCAGCAACGCCCATATCCCAGGAACGAATTAAAAAAAAAAAAAAAAAAAAAAAAAAAAATTCAGGCATGTTTTACAACAGAATCAAACTTGAGGCCTGCTAAGGGCAGATGGTAGGGTGGCACAACATATTGGAAAATTACATACTACAAGCTTTCAGTACCCACTTAGTTCCCAGTTTCAATTGGGTTATGTGGACAGGTGCAAAATGGAATGAACTTCCCCACTTCTAGGATGCGAAAACAAAAGGTAAGTACCCAAGAAGTTCTCCTGCCTGAAAAGTGGGGATATTAGGGTAAGCTTTGGAAGTATGTCGCTTGTTTGTCTGCTTAGTTGGAAAACTAACGCCATGAGAACCTAAAGAGGATGGGAAAAAAATATTTTAAGTGAACATTTAATTTGAAATAACTCCTGAAACTATATGAGATTAAATGTATGATAAGTGCAGAATTGTTTTTGGTTGGACTATTCAGCTAGAAAGATAAGTATTTATAGTCCTTGGCCCTTAATTTGCGGTCAGTGACAATGCGACGGCGATTGCCGCTGACCTTGAAGGCTGCCCACAGATGTCGCAATCTCTGTGGCGCAAACTTTCGGTTTCTCGACATGCAATTGATTGTAGCACTGTCAAAAAGGGATCTCCAGCATAGAGCAACAGTGATGTCATCAAGTTGTCTAAGCATTGAGGAATTCTCAAACAGCAAACCAGGAAATGAAAAGCACTGATTATAAGCACTTTTAAAAAATGTTGAAATAAAGATTGGGACATGCGAACATGGGGTTAAAGTAGATGCTTAAATGACATCAACAAACTTTAAAAAAAATTATTTTTTAAAACAATATTGTAATTTTTATCATAATGGAGAAATCTGACATTCCACAAACACAAAAATTAGATTTTCAGGGCCAGAACGGTTGTTTGGCAGTCAATACGCTGTTAATACCCCAGTTATACTCATTCCAACAAGGCTTTACATTTAATGGGGTGTTTAACAGCGATATTGGCGTGGAAAAGCTCAAGTTTTCATCAGTTCCACTGATTGCCGGCTGTGGGGGGTGGTGGCACAGCGCAGCCTGTTTCAGAGCAGTGAATGACTGGCCGCAACTTCAGCATTTCTGTGTTTAGATCCGCATGTGCTAAATCCTGAAGTTATGGTCGGTTTCAGAGGGGTTATTACCCACCACAAAATCCGAGCCATTGTTTTACAACATAAATTGCAGTGAATGCTTGTCCTCCCGGCTGTGGTATGCAGTGTCAGGGTACCACTCCGGGAAACATTTAATTGAAAAGTTTAGGTTCCCTCACTCCCTGAATGTAATTTAAAGGACCCTTGGGCACAATATTCAGGTAGGTAAACGGGAATATTTGTAATATTTATAATCAGGGTAAGCTCTCTGCAAGCAAGCTTGCTCATTTGGGTACAAACCAAAATGAATAAAATTATCAGCTAATCTACAATAATACATGGGAATGAATTACTGTGTAATTTAGAACTCAGCAAAATGGAATACTCTTCCAATTCTTCAGTTCAACCACAATTTTTTAATGAGTTCCGATCAAGACTTTGGAGAGGTGGTGGTAATTCAGATGTGATACTAGTTTGTGGTTTCCTTGAACAGTAATGTATCCCAAGAAAGATTGGGCCTCACCCTTTCGAACACTTAGATTTAGAGCAATACCGATTAATCCAATAAAAATGTAATTGGCAAATCTGATAATTGAATCATATCATTTAGCAAACATAATTTTAATAAAGACTTGTGTTTTGGGATTTCTGACTCCTCACTTTGTTACTGGATGTGTAGAGTGGGAAATTTGTCAAAGTTTTTGATTTTATCGAGCTTCAACTGCAGTTCAGACTGGGGATTTTTTTAGTGCCATCGATTGATGCTATCTTGTAGGGGTGACGATCAGAACATCCTCAGTTGACTCCCAGCCCTGCAACCACTGGTCTGTGTTCGTTCCAGGGCAGGTCTTCAAAATCGCATCAATTTTCTATATATTTTCTCAGCACATTTGCAACAGAAACACTCATCTTTGCTTTCATCACCTCCAGAATCAACTATTTAAATGCTTTCCTGGCAGGCTTCCCCATTCTCCACCCTCCATAAACTTCAGTTTATCCAAAACTCCTCTTCCTGGATACAACCAGCACTAAGTGCTGCTCATCCATCACTCTGTCCTTGTTGACCTACACTGGCTCCCAATGCTTCAAATTTGGGCCTTATCTCTCTAAGCTCTTCCAACGCTACACCACCCACTCGCGCCCCCCCCCCCCCCCCCCCAAAACGCTTTGTTCCTCCTACTCCAACCTCGTGTTTCCCCTCCCTTTATCCCACCATCGGCAGCCTTCAGCCATCTAGGCTTCACAATCTGGAATTCCCTCTCAAAACCCTTCTGCCTCTGTATATCCCTCTCCTTGTTTAAGAGCCTTAAAACTCACACTTTTGACTAAACCTTTGGTCACCCCTCCTAATATCTGCTTCTTTAGCTAGTTTTTATACCTCTGTGAAATGCCTTGGGACGTTTTTCTACATTGAAATGCTATATAATTGTAAGTTGTGTGTTTGTGCATATTGTTTTATTTGGCGACAAAATGTTGGGTAAATCTAAGATGCATTTAGCTAAAGGTGTAGCTTCATATATTTGTTACTTGTTAGCTGGTCAAAACTATCTGGTGCAGTGTAAGCTCATGCTACTTTTGCAAGTGCCATTTCTCAGCCCAGTATTCAAAGGGCTTCTAGATTCATTGCAGTGTAGTTGCATGGATTGACTTGCATGCTTTTGTGTATTAATATTCTCTTGATCTTTCATGGTTTTCCTCATTTAAATTGGCCACAAAGGTAAGTCACAGCTCTGTTTTCAGTCCTAGTTTGGAACATTTTTTTTACATGCAAGGTTGAGCAGATGAGGGCAAATTTCAGATGAACTGACTGTATGTTCCTCGTTCTTTGAACTTCAGCATCACAGACAAAGCTCACTTTGTCTTGATTTCTCACTCCCCATGCTCTGATGTGCTTAGAGCTTGCTTTTTGTGTTTGTTGTCTTTTGAGTCAATTTGCACTGATTGCTAGTTTCTCATTCAAAATAACTAAATTGAGAGAAAACAAGACTTTGCATGAATGAGGCCTGGGAAAAATCCGCATTTGTGTGGCTACTACAGTACAGGAAACTTTGTTTTATCTGGCACCGACGTGATGCCGGTTCATCAAAAATTCCGGATAACCGAAAGCTATAGTAAAAGATACGGCGAGATGAGAGCTCCGTATAAAGCAACAAACCCTGTTGCTTAGCAACAGGTTCAGAACAATGGCCACAAGTTTCAAGCGTCTCTAGCTTAGCAACAGCTGCAGCCACACCCTTGCACAGCAACAGATGGAGGAAGGCAAGTACAATATGAAGTAAAACTTACCTGAACCTACTACTGAATTTTGCCGGTTAACCGAGATTTCCGGTTATTTAGGTGCCGGTAAATCGAAAGTTTCCTGTATGTGATTTCAAATTCATTACGATCTGTATCTCAGTAGTTTCCTCTGTTTGGGTGTTGGTCTGTTGAGCTTTTGTAGAGGTTAAGCAATCTAAAGATTAGGCTGGCTAGGTTGAAAATCTGACATTTCTGTGACATCATGGCTTCAGCTCACTACAGCCATATTTATACTGTTTGAACACCTGCCTATTTTCCCCAAGAGTGCTGATACAAGTACCCCCAACTCAATGTGTTTTCCATGAAGAAAATGCACTGGAGATGCACACCACAGAGAAGTACTTACTGAGTCTGATGTCTGCATGAAACTGCTGGTAGAAGCACTGCAACTAATTGTAGAGCAGAGTGACGAGAACAGTTTACTAGCCCTGCCTCACTTCTAGTTCTTGTCAGATTGGAAGTTATGAAGTGCTGACATAACAGGGGGAAAAAAAGAAGAAAAATACTGTCTCCGATGGAGATGGAATTGCGCCATGGCCCAGTGCAGCTCCTCCTTGCACTGACAGGAAAATTGGCTCTGCCCCACTGCCATCCACCCTATCCCATCCACCACGGCCGTCATCCACTCTCTCCACGCCACCTTTATTGTCTTCTGTTAGAACATAAGAAATAGGAGCAGGAGTAGGCCAATCGGCCCCTCGAGCCTGCTCCACCATTCAATAAGATCATGGCTGATCTGATCCTAACCTCAAATCTTCTATCACACTCCATCCCACCTGAACCCATGTGATCTCCCGGGAGAGGCGAAAAACCAGATAAAAAACCCAATGGCCAATTTGGGAGAAAAAATCTGGGAAATTCCTCTCCGACCCATCTAGGCGATCGAAACTCTTCCAGGAGATCACTCTGTCCCTATATTTTCTACAGTACTTACCTTCTGTAAAGGCGATCTCCACCCCAGCCAGGAACAGGAATAAAACCATCTCCTGAAATCTAACACAGAATTAGAACACAAGAAGTAGGAACAGAACCAGGCTACACGGCCCCTGGGCCCGCTCCACTACCCACAGGGCCATGACCATTCCGAACCTAGACTCGTGTCCAATTTCCTGCCCGCTCCCCGTAACCCTTAATTCCCTTTACTTCTAGGAAACTATCTATTTCTGTTTTAAATTTATTTAATGATGTAGCTTCCACAGCTTTCTGGGGCAGCAAATTCCACAAACCTACCACCCTCTGTGAAGAAGTTTCTCATCTCAGTTTTGAAAGAGCAGCCCCTTATTTTAAGATTATGCCCCCTAGTTCTAGTTTCACCCATCATTGGGAACATCCTCACCGCATCCACCCGATCAAGCCCCTTCACAATCTTATGTTTCAATAAGATCGCCTCTCATTCTTCTGAACTCCAATGAGTAGAGTCCCAATCTTCTCAACCTCTCCTCATATGACCACCCCCTCATTCCGGGGATTAACCGAGTGAACCTTCTTTGTACTGACTCGAGAGCAAGTATGTCTTTTCTTAAGTATGGACACCAAAACTGTATGCAGTATTCCAGGTGCGGTCTCACCAATACCTTGTACAACTGCAGCAATACCTCCCTGTTTTTATATTCTATCCCCCTAGCAATAAAAGCCAACATTCCATTGGCCTTCTTGATCACTTGCTGCACCTGCATACTAACTTTTTGAGTTTCGTGCACCAGGACCCCCAGATCCCTTTGTACTTCAGTACTTTCCAGTTTCTTGCCATTAAGATAATAACTTGCTCTATGATTTTTCCTGCCAAAGTGCATAACCTCACACTTTCCAGTATTGTATTCCATCTGCCAAATCTCTGCCCACTTACTTAGCCTGTCTATGTCCCTTTGCAGGTTATTTATGTCCTCCTCACTCACTACTTTCCCTCCCATCTTGGTATCATCTGCAAACTTTGATATGTTACACTCGGTCCCCGCCTCCAAATCGTTAATATAGATTGTAAAGAGTTGGGGACCCAGCACTAACCCCTGCGGAACACCACTAGTTACTGATTGCCAGTCTGAGAATGAACCATTTATCCCAACTCTCTGCTTTCTGTTAAAGAGCTAATTCTCCACCCACGCCAGAATATTACCCCCAATCCCGTGATTTTTTATCTTGAGCAATAATCTTTTGTGTGGCACCTTGTCAAATGCCTTTTGGAAGTCTAAATACACTACGTCCACTGGTTCTCCTTTATCCACCCTGTATGTTACTTCCTCAAAGAACTCAAGCAAATTTGTCAAACATGACTTCCCCTTCATGAAACCATGCTGAGTTTGTCCTATTAAATTATGTTTATCCAAATGTCCTGTTACTGTCTCCTTAATAATGGACTCTAACATTTTACCAACCACAGATGTTAGGCTAACAGGTCTATAGTTTCCAGCCTTCTGCCTACTACCCTTTTTAAATAAGGGTGTTACATTAGCAGTTTTCCAATCTGCTGGGACCTTTGCTGAGTCCAGGGAGTTTTGGAAAATTATTACCAATGCTTCCACAATCCCTACTGCCACTTCCCTCAAGACCCTAGGATGTAAGCCATCAGGTCCAGGGGATTATCCAGCTTAAGTCCCATTATTTTACCAAGTACCACTTCCTTAGTGATTTTAATCATATTTAGCTCCTCGCCCCCTGTTTGTCCATTGTTGGGATATTCTTAGTGTCCTCTGCCGTAAAGACTTATACAAAATATTTGTTCAGCGTTATTGCCATCTCCATGTTTCCCACCATTAATTTCCCAGTCTCATCCTCTAAGGGACCAACATTTACTTTAGCCACCCTCTTTCTTTTTATATAACTATAGAAACTTTTGCTATCCGTTTTTATATTTTTTGCTAATTTACTTTCATAATCTATCTTCCCTTTCTTAATCAATCTTTTTAGTTATTTTTTGCTGTCTTTTAAAGACTTCCCAATCTTCTATCTTCCCACTAGATTTGGCTACCTTATATGCCCTTGTTTTTAGTCGGATACTATCCTTAATTACTTTACTTAGCCACGGATGGCTATCTTTTCTTTTACACCCTTTTTTCCTCAGTGGAATATTTTTTTTTCGAAGTTGTAAAATAACTCCTTAAATGTACACCACTGATCATGTACCGTCTTACCCTTTTAATCTATTTTTCCAATCCACTCTACTCAATTCCGCTCTCATACCTTCATAGTCTCCTTTATTCAAGCTCAGCACGCTTGTTTGAGATCCAACCTTCTCACCCTCTACTTGAATATGGAATTCAACCATGTTATGGTCACTCATTCCAAGGGGATCCTTTACTAGGACATTTTTAATTAATCCTGTCTCATTACATAGGACCAAATCTAAGGTTGCTTGCCCCCTGGTTGGTTCAGTTACATACTGCTCAAGAAACCCATCCCTAATACACTCAATGAACTCATCCTCAAGGCTGCTCTGCCCAGTTTGATTTGTCCAGTTAATATGATAGTTAAAATCCCCCATAATTATAGCTGTTCCCTTATTACAAGCCTCAACTATTTCCTGATTGATACTCCGTCCAACAGAGTTGCAACTGTTCGGAGGCCTATAGACTACGCCCACTAGTGCTTTTTTCCCCTTATTATTCCTTATCTCTACCCAAACTGTTTCACTATCCTGCTCCTTTGACCCAATATCATTTCTCTGTATTAGTGATTCCTTCCTTTATTAACATAGCCACCCCACCTCCCCTCCCTTCCTGTCTGTCCTTCCTGATTGTTAAATAACCTGGTATGTTTAATTCCCAGTCATGGTCACCCTGCAGCCATGTTTCTGTAATGGCCACAAGATCATACCCATATGTAGTTATTTGTGCCGTTAACTCATTCATTTTGTTACGAATGCTACGTGCATTCAGATAAAGAACTTTCAAATATGTTTTGTGACACTTAGTTCCTGTTTTTTCCCCTTTTACTACTTTACCTTTTACTCCATACCTTCTGTCCCTTCCTGACACGTTCTGTTTTTTAATTTCCCCACTGCTACCTAAGTCTACGACCTTCTCCATTGTCATTTCTGTTATTTGCTCTCTAGAAACCTCCCCCCCACTAATTAGTTTAAAGCCCTCTCTACAGCCCTAGTTATATGATTCGCCAGGACTCTAGTCCCAGCACTGGCCAAGTGGATTCCGTCCCAACGGAACAGCTCCCTCCTGTCCCAGTACTGGTGCCAGTGTCCCAAGAAGCAAAACCCATTTCTCCCACACCAGTCTTTGAGCCACGCATTTAACTCTTTAATTTTATTTATCCTAGCCAAATTCGCTCGTGGCTCAAGTAATAACCCAGAGATTATTACCCTTGAGGTTCTGTTTTTTAATTTGACCCCTAGCTGCTCATACTCCTTTAACAGAACCTTCTTCCTTGTCCTATCTACGTCGTTTGTACTAACATGGACCACGACAACTGGATTCTCCCCCTCCTACTGCAAGTTTCTTTCCAGCCCAGAAGAGATGTCCTTAACCCTGGCACCGGGCAGGCAACAGAGCCTTCGGGACTCCCGCTCTTGACTGCAGAGAACCCTATCTATCCCCCTAATGATACTATCCCCTACCACTACAACATTTCTTTTTACTCCCTCCACTTGAATGGCCCCCTGCACCACGGTGCTGTGGCCAGGTTGCTCATCCTCCCTGCAGTCCCCGCTCCTGCCCTCACAGGGAGTAAGAACCTCAATCCTGCTTGATAAGAGCAAGGGCTGCGGCTCCTTCAACACTACATCCTGGATCCCTGTACTTTCCTCACTCGTAGTCACACCGTCCTGTCCCTGACCATGGACTACATCTGCAGTAATTAATTTCATAGGTGTGACCACCTCCTGGAACATAGAGTCCAGGAACTTCTCCCCCTCCCTGATGTGTCGCAGTGTCTGAAGCTCGGTCTCAAGCTCTTTAACATGGAGCTTGAGTTCCTCTAGCAGCAAACACTTATTGCAAATGTAATCACCGTGAGCCTCAATGGGGTCCACCAGCTCCCACATTTCGCAACAGTGACACATCACCTGTTCACCCATGTCTGTGTAATTAATTAAATGTCTTATTATTAATTATGAAGACCCTCTGCCCCGATATAGATGATAATATTACACCACTATTTAATAAGACTTACCAACTTAAAGGTATAGAAGAGAAGGAAGAGAACCTACCAACCAGTTGATCACCAACCTCCCTCGTGGAAGCTGTCTGGGGGACCTATCCGGTTGAATTGTCTCACTGCTCCACGTCCGCAGTGTTGGATTAGCCTGAGAGGGAAGCAAAACAGAGCAACAAGCACCCCCTCACCTTCCACTTGCCCGAACTCTGCCACTTACCAAACTCTACATACACTCCATGTGACCGCACTCAGCGCTACCGCACTAAGCCCGCCCCTTTTTATACCCGGATTCTACTTCCGGTTTCAACGCCCCAACAGCTTAATTTACTCTTATTTAAAAAAAAAAAAAAAAAATTAAACTTACTTCAAATAATTCACTTATTTACTCACTAAAATTCAATAAATGCACTTAAAAGACTTTTTCTGCCACTTAGCAAAGTCTGCTTAAACTCAATAAGCTCACTATCTTTGGCTCCCTCCTTCTACCCTATTCCCTTTCTGTTCTCCTCTTCCTTTCGCAATCTCGCCTTCTCCTCCTCTGCCCTCTCTTCCTTCTGTACTCTCTCTCCCACCTTCCCATCCTTTGATCCCTCTCCCGCACTTTCTAACCCGCTTGACCTAGATACTGTACTAGGCCGTATGTACAACACCACAGGAGATCGACTAGTTATATATTAAATTTGGTACGTTGGGCGTGGTTTTCATTGAAAACGCATTTTAAATATATAATGTACACGTTATTCCTGTAGGTGATGCCATGGTAATGGGTATTTGCAATGTTAAAGGTGTCCTCACTGTATGAGACATAACAGCAGCTGTTTTATAGTTAAGAGTGTATTAACGCTGAGATTGCCCCATCTGACCTCTGGGTTCCCATAAATTGTTCAAAATGCTTTCTGAAAAATGTCTTCACCTTCCATTTTTTTCCCCGTAACTGAAATTTCTAATATCCAAAATAAGAGTTTGAACAAAATAAAAAATTCACTAACATGATTAAAGTTATCCTTTTGAATTGTCTTTTGTGTCTTTTAATGCCTTAATTAAAGCTTTTGTTTGAAGTCCTCAGCTTCTCCCAAATCCCTGAGCTTGGACTTGATATTTTGGCCTGGAATTTGCACTCAGCCGCGAAGTGAAGGCGTTTGCTGCTGGCTCCAAACTACGCTCTGCACAAGGGTCTCACAATCCCTGTGTCGAGAACTTCGGGTTTTCTTACCTTCAATTCAATGGAACTTAATGAGGATCACCTTGTTTGAACTGCTGTGATGTCAACAGGCTGTCTGAGCAGCCAATGAAAAGGCGGAATTCTCACAGACCACAAACAAGGAAGTGAATAAGCCCTTAAAATTCTAACATTTTAAAATGGTTAGAGAGACCAAAAGATAGATTGGGGTTCTCACTGGGTGGTGGGTGGGGGGGGGCGGGGGTGGGTGGGGGGGGCGGGGGGGGGGGGGGGGGGGGTGGGGGGAGGCAAACCTGAAATAAAGATGGACAAACTTCAAAAACAGCGCAGCCAGTTTCGGAGCTGTCAGTGACAGGCTGCAACTTCAGGAATTCTGCCTGCACATGCGACAAATCCCGTAGTTGCGGTCAGTTTCAAAGGTGGAATAACAACGAACGCTGCCAGTTCGCCATCATCCCGACCACAAATTCCGGGCCAATAACTGAGAGCTGTGACTCTGTCAGCTGTATTTTGATTGTGGGGTCTGAAGATATTCAGCACCCCTAATTCCCAGTACCATGCCATCAGCAGTACCAATCCAATATTTTTCGTTACCTCCTAGCTCTTTTTGCTAGAAGCTTTTCTTCAAGTAATTTTGAAAAATAAAAGGACAAATTTCAAAAGCTTTACTGAGAATTTATATTGAGTTTTTAAAAATAAAGTACAGAGAGGCCGAGTGTGTAAGAAAAAAAATAACTATTGTCATTGCACACCTGTTGTATTGGATGAGCAGAAAATTCCTTCAACTAAATATTGGGAAGACTGAAGCCATTGTCTTCGATCCCTGCCACAAACTCCATTCTCTAGCTGCCGACTGATCCCTCTCCCTGGCAACTGTCTAAAGCTGAGCCAGACTGTTCGCAATGTTGGTGTAATACTTGACCCCGAGATGAGCTTGCGAGCCATCACCCAAGACCACCTATTTCCACCTCTGGAACATTGCCCACTCTGCCCCTATTTCAGCTCATCATCTGCTGAAACCCTCATCCATGCCTTTATTACCTCTAGACTTGACTATTCGAGTGCACTCTTGGCTGGCCTCCCACGTTCTACCCTCCATAAATTTGAGGTCATCCAAAACTCTGCTGCCCGTGTCCAGTTCGCCCATCATCCCTGTGCTCACTGACCTACATTGACGCCTGGTTAAGCAACGCCTCGATTTTAAAATTTTCATCCTCGTTTTCAAATCCCTCCATGGCCTTGCCCCTCCCTATCTTGTAATCTCCTCCAGCCCCACAACTCTGAGATATCTGCACTCCTCTAATTCTGGCATCTTGAGCATCCCTGATTTTAATCGCTCCACCATTGGTGGCCATGCCTTCAGCTGCCAAGGCCCTAAGCTCTGTAATTCCCTCCCTAAACCTCTCTGTCTCTCTCCCTCTCTTTCTTTCTTTAAGATGCTCCTTTGACCAAGCTTTTGGTCACCTGCCCTAATATCTCCTTATGTGGCTCGGTGTCATGTTGTTGTTGTAACTTTTATGTTCTATAAACTTAAAGGCATGTATTAAACTATGGGGGGTGGGGGAATGAGACACAGACACGGGTCTGAAAGAAAGCAATGGAGAGAGTATTTACTTAAGTTTCAAAAAAAGGATGAGTTTTGAAGCCAACTGATTACCTGAACAATGTTTTGTTGACCAAAAGGATCAATGCTAATCGTGTACACCTGTGTGACAGAGATTTTAATTTCTGTCAGTTATGAGACAGAAAGATATAGACAGTTTCCCCTCATTCAAATTGATTTCTGTTTTTTTAAAAAGTTGAATTTTGAAAGCAAACAAAACCTCTTTGAGGGAAAGAAAGGAGAATAGGAGAGGGGGGGCAGAAGAGGGAAACTGGTTGAAGGTGAGGGGGCCTCGGGCCTCTCCGCTGACACTTGAGCGAGCGATTGGAGTGAAGAAGTGTGGATGAAGGATTAAGGGTGAAATGTGGCAATGGAACAAGGGAGAGGGGAGGATACAGTGGTTTGAGTGCATAGTTCAAAGCGGCAGAGTAGGGGTAGTGATGAGAATGAGGAGGAGTTGGGAAGTGAAATGCGTAATGATAAGGTGAAGGAGTAGAAGAAATAATGGTCAGGGGAAGTGCAAGTGTAAGTGGGGGAGGAGATGGAAAGGAAGACTAACATGACATGCAGCACTGACTATTAGTGGGTGACGAGAAGCCAGACAATTCCTCACCTTCAACATGTTTCCCTTTTCCTCTCCCATCTTAACTCATCAGTTTTCCTTAGAGGCTTTGCTTTCAAAATTCAATTTGTTTTGGGTTGTAGAATGTACTGTGTCTGTCTGCCTCCATGTCTGTTTCTCTCGGGTGTCAGTAATTAAAATATTTACATTTTCTGTGAGCTAAACATGGGTGATATCTGCTCCAAAGTTCTAAATTTTTTTTGAAAAATGAACTGCAATTAGGAGAATTCTATCTTTCTGCTTAATGTTTCCTGAAATTTACGGACAGAAAAATACAGTCCATCATTCATTCCCCTCCTTTCTCGCATGTAGATAGCCTCTTTTTTAAAAAAAAAACACTTTTAAAAAATGTGTCCTCCAGTTTTTCTCCAAATATTTTCAAAAACAACTGCTAGAAGCTGAAGAAAAATATTCCAGTAGTTCAGCTGACTAAATGATACTGACACATCCTTGAAAATTGGACTATTCATACTACATAACCTGCATTCAATTCGTAGAGTCGCTGCTCTGAGCAAAATTATGAAGACTAAGCCCAAGCTTTTGGGATAGGCTGATTCCTTCAAATGAAAATATTAAGGACACCAAATACAATTCAATATTACTGTGGAAATATACAATATTTTAAATTTTGTTTAAGACATTACTTTTGTGAGAAATTTCAATTACTGAGAGGAAAAAAAAATTTGTGGCATGACAGGTAATAGTTACAGGTAGGTGTTGACATTTTAACATTGGAATTCCCATTGTAAATGTTCGCATAGCTGATTTAATGGAGCATGCCTGCTACATAGAAGATATATATTACATATATATTAGGGCTGCCACACAATTAAAACAATTAATCGCGATGAATCATGCTCTGTCACTCTAGCAAATGCTCACATGCGCAGAAGGCCATAATGGCCGTGAGTGCGCAGAATTATGAAGAAATGCATGTTGTACTGAAGGCTGCAGATGACTCGGAGGTGATCACTGCATAACATCTCCGATTAACATGTTTTTTCAATAAAAATGAATCACAAAATAAATTAATGCATTAATCACATAAATTAACTGCGATTAATTGGCAGCCATAATAAAAGTGAAGCCCTTCAAAAGTTACATTTTTCTCTTTTTCTACTTGCGTTAAACCAGTTTAAAAAAAAAAAAAAAAAAAAAAATTGTATCTGCATAATTAGTTAATCACTTCATTAATAATTGGTAGAATATCTGAATGTAAAATCTGTTTACACAGTTTTATTTAGATTTAAGGTAAGCCGTACAGTGTTGGGAAAAACTGACCTCGCAAGGATTCTAGTAGCAATTAGACTTTGTGGAAAATAGATTTACGCCTGAGTAGCAACTCACCACTCGGCCTATTATTTTTGGTTTCTATTCAGATCAGTAGCCTCAAGCAACAAAAGCCATGAGAGAGTGCACAAGTCTCCATGATTATAGTTTAGAGCTTCTACAGATCGACCACTGAGTATGAGTTTGCATTAATACCAAAGACCTTTTTTTGTTTTATATATTCAGGGAAGAATGGACAGAAGCTATCCAAACAGTAGCAGATAGACTTCAAAGGCAAGAGGAAGATCGAATGAACTGCAGCTCCAGTCCCAATCTAGATATTACAGGGGAGGATGAAATGGACACCTCCCTTAGTCATCCCAAACGCAGAGTGGTAAGAGCAATTACTGCTGCTTATAAAATAAATAACTTTTATGTCTTGCAATAATTTTACAAAAACAACTTGCATTTATATAGCGCTCACCACATGCAGAAAGATGTCTATGAGCACTTCACTGTAAGGTTGAAAGAGATACAGGAAACTTTGGTTTATCCAGAGGTTATATGTCCGGAATACTCGATCTAACGGCAAAAATCAGGAGCCGTTTTCTATATGTTTTTTTAGTTCTCGTTGCTTTTTTTTTCCCCAGTCAAGCACTGCAAGTTCTGTAGCTATAGCAACAGCTTCAGCTAGAGATGCTTGCAGCTGCAGCCGACTATTTTGAAGCTGTTGCTAAGCAGCAGGGTTTGTTGATTCACACGGAGCTTCTCAGTTTCGTATGTTTAAACATTAACTCTGGTATGTCCGGCACTTTTGATGTTACGGCACCAGCTCGGTCCCGTCAGTGCCGGATATCAAAGTTTCCTGTAGTATGGACAGTGATCTTTGTGAAAGGGGAGGAGAATGGAGAGGCTATGATGGGGAACATTATATGTGACGTAGCTAACTACTGAAAAATAACAGCTGGGCTGGCCTCCCAGTTTGAAAATATTTTAGGTTCAGTAAGTGACTTTTTACTTTCCAAGGGCTGAGAAATTTTATTTTTTGGCAAATGGGTTTACTATCAATTTTAATCATAAATCATTATTCTGTAAAATACTTTTTGCTAAAGTTCAGATAGTCTGCACTTTCTTTTTTATATTAGATTAGTTTCTTCTATTGTACTTGAAAATATTCTTGGAGGTTATTGGATGGGTTGCAACAGATTACAAGGCAGTAATCCAATTAGAGGATTGAGATAATATAAATTGCAAGAACAAGTTGGCCGTGACCTGCTAGATACCCAGTATTTTTTTTCTATAATTTCTGCTTTTGATGTCACCATCTAGGTGAGTGCTGTAGGACCTCACAGAATATCAGGTTATTTTAGATCGCTGTTCTCTATCTATAATATATTAAAACTTCCATCTCACTTAGTACTTGAGAATCATGCTGTGCTGTTTTCATTCTATTTTTCTGTCACGCTTTTCATTTAGACTGATCTGTGATTTAGTTCTGCTAGCTTAGTCTATAAGTTGGTGCTCTGGTGGCATCTATTCATTATGATTGGCTGAGTGGATAATGTGATCAACCAGCTTTGATCCTCTCGGCGCCTTGCAATCAGTATGCCCAACTCCAGCAACAGCTCTCTATAGGTACATTTTCCCAACTTTACTAAGTCACTGCTTTGGTTTTTTTTGTCTCCGATTATCTTTTTTGGAGGCTTGAACTCCCCCCCCCCCCCCCCCCCCCCCCCAAGGCCTGTTGCCTGCTTTGTGTTGTCCCAATTCTTTGATTCCAATATTGTTGTTGTACTGTGTATTTTTTTAATTTCCTGCTCTTTTAATAGCCCTGTTGTGTGGTGCTTTCCATGTGCTTCCATTGTGTTTTTCTTTTTCCTACATTCAGTATCTTCATTGCAGTTTGTTTTATGTTTTCTCCCTGCTGTTTTTTTTCAACACCTGTTCCCCACCATCCTAAGTTTTTTGTTCCCCACTCTCCTTTTCTTTTGGAATTCCTCTTCCCTGTCTCTCTCTCAATTTCTGTTCCCTACTGTCTTATTTTTCTCCAACCACACACTCAAAATCTGCACAAGGTAACTCCTCACAATTACTTCCTCCACCCCTTCAACTACCAACTATTCTTCCTTCCCCTTTCACTGCTATACTCAAGTCCTAAAATGTTTCCTTATCAATGCTCACTTCACTAGCCCACTTAATTACTTCAACAGCCCTCTGAAAAGCTTAAACATCAAATAATCTCCAACAAGCGAGAGCCTAATCACCACCCCTTGACATTCAATGGCATTACCATTGCCGAATCCCCCAATGCCAACATCCTGGGGGGTCACCATTGACCAGAAACTTAACTGGACCAGCCACATAAATAGTGTGCCAACAAGAGCAGGTCAGAGACCGGGTATTCTGTGGCAAGTGTCTCACCTCCTGACTCCTCCAAGCCTTTCCACCATTTACAAGGCACAAGTCAGGAGTGTGATGGAATGCTCTCCACGTGCCTGGATAAGTGCAGCTCCAACAACACTGAAGAAGCTCGACACCATCCAGGACAAAGCAGCCCGCTTGATTGGTACCCCATCCACCACCTTAAACGTTCACTCCCTCCACCACCGGCGCACCGTGGCTGCAGTGTGTACCATCTACAAGATGCACTGCAGCAACTCGCCAAGGCTTCTTCAACAGCACCTCCCAAACTCTGACCTCCACCACCTAGAAGGACAAGGGCAGCAGGTGCATGGGAGAACCATCACCTGCAAGTTCCCTTCCAAGTCTCTCACCATCCTGACTTGGAAACAATCCAAGTTCCATCATCCCCGCTGATACAAAATCCTGGAACTCTCTCCCTAACGGCACTGTGGGAACCCTTCACCACACAGACTGTAGTGGTGCAAGAAGGTGGCTCACTACCACCTTCTCAAGGGCAATTAGGGATGGGCAATAAATGCTGGCCTTACCAGCAAAGCCCACATCCCAGGAACGAATAAAATGACCGGCTCCCGTTAAGAGTACTCCTATATCACAACTAATGCCACAACACATCCACTTCCACTTAGACTTACAACAACAACTTGTATTTATATAGCATCTTTAATGTAGTAAAACATCCCAAGGCATTTCACGGGGTGTTACAAGACAAAAATTTGATACGAGCCACATAAGGAGAAATTA
This sequence comes from Somniosus microcephalus, assembly GCF_052327205.1. Taxonomy (NCBI): domain Eukaryota; kingdom Metazoa; phylum Chordata; class Chondrichthyes; order Squaliformes; family Somniosidae; genus Somniosus; species Somniosus microcephalus. The sequence goes on from NC_140989.1 coordinate 33,031,466, forward strand.
GGGCAGGTGGCCAAAAAATTGGTCAGAGGTAGGTTTTAAGGAGCATCTTAAAGAAGGAAAGAGAGGTAGAGAGGCGGAGAGGTTTAGGGAGGGAATTCCAGAGCTTAGGGCCCAGGCAACTGAAGGCACGACCACCAATGGTTGAGCGATTAAAATCAGGGATGCTCGAGGGCAGAATTAGAGGAGTGCAGATATCTCGTGGGGGGGAGGATTTGGGTTGTCGGACTGGAGGAGATTAGAGATTAGGAGGGATGAGGCCATGGAGGGATTTGAAAACAAGGATGAGAACTTTAAAATCGAGGCGTTACTTAACAGGAGCCAATGTAGTTCAGCGAGCACAAGGATGATGTGAGTTAGGACATGGGCGCCTGAGTTCTGGATGACCTCAAGTTTAGGGTAGAAATAACTTAAAAATAACTATTCTCTGACCTGCTGTGAGCAACACTATGGAAGATATACAAATGTACGGCAAAATATAAAACAATGTTGTTGTTTTATTTTACTGTTAAACTTTCACGCAACGTGTGATTTTTAAATTCTGATCAGTTACAAACATGCACTAACCCTGAACTGTAACAGTTTAACCAATGACACTGATGTTTGAAAATCCCTTCTTGCTGCTGTCTGCAAGAAATGCATTTAGTTCTCTGTAGCAAAGAGTGACTGCAGACAAAAATTCAGATTTTAGCATTGTTTAAAAACAATGTGATGTATACATGGACTGGTTTGCATCTAATGTGCTGTATACATGGAATGGACAATCCTAATAGCTTTCCTATGAATGATACGATCAGGTACAATCGTGAAATATAGATAAATGTTACATGGTTTATTTTCTTCCTTTTCTCCCCCAACATCATCTACTTTAGGATTGCTAATAATTACAAAGGAATATTATTTCAATAACCCCACTCTACTTGCATCCTTTAAATAAAAACTTGCTGTAACTATGTTCTGAGCATGGCATGGCCATGCCTCTACACTATTCTACAGCAGAGAGAATGGTATAATTTTAAAACCGTGCTAATCAGCTAGAAAAAAGCAATTTAAACAGGAGAACTGGTCTAGATCAGTTTCTTTTTAATTTCCCACTTTTCTCAGCCAATCAAAATAAAATAATTTTATGTGATACCTCATCCTTACTTTATCCAGGAACTGACAACTTTTCCCAACTAAAATAAGGACAGTGACAACTCGAACATAAGACATGGTTGTTAACAGTGGCTCCTATCATTGATTTGTCCAAGATGTGAAGAAAATTGAGCTTTTCTTTAAGAATATTATGCAGGAAATTACATTTCATCAGAAAAGGGTACTCGTGAAGTTACTGCATTGTATTTAAAGATGACGGAACTTCAATATTGCAATTTCAATTAAAGCCGTTGCTTGAAAAGGAAGTTTTTAAAAAGTGATGTTGAGTTATTTATCCCAAGTTCAATATTACTTATTTGTTTGCTGACGTAGTTTTTATATGTTTTGTACTTTGACTCACATAGGTCACTCAGGAGATCATCGTCTTAAGTTAGGCCATTAGTTGGAAGGCCATACAGCAGCTGAGCATAAGGGGCAGAGAGAGCTCGAGATCAGTGATCTTTCTCTCTCTCTCTCTCTCTCATTAAATAACATTGCTGTTAGTTGATTACTAATTGGAAAGAGGAGCATGGTGTGATGATCAATGTTCCCCGTCATTTTTTTTTGGGTGCGTGGCCTCTTTAAAGGGCTGCATGGCCCATTCAAAATACCGCGCATGTGCGATTATTCCTATTTAAAATCCGGTCTGCCGGCTGTGTGGGGGCTGCTGAGAGCTGCACAGCTTAAACGGAACATTGATGATATATTGAGACTACACACTTTAGAGCACATTTCTCAATGAAAATGATCCCTAAAAGTATGGCAACAAATCAGATACTTTAAAAGAATTTTTTTTAATGCACGTGTGCATGCACGCACATAAACAGGTACACACACAGAGTTAAAAACAGAAGATTGTGCAAAAGGCTTACTTTTATATTATACTTCTATTGAGAAGTTTTGAAATATCTGTTAAAACTAGTATGTATTGGTTGGACTCCTGGTTAGCTGATGTCAGCTGAGACACTAGAGGTAGTACAATTAGACTCTATCCCCACCCTAGGGATGAGAAAAAATAACTGGTCACTGCTCCTAGTCACTATCTAGCAACCTCTGCTGGAAAGATGGACATCATGATAAAATAATCATATTCATAATCAAGTTCCATATCAAGGTTCAAATATGAAAATTGGCCAATTATGAGGTACCAGAAAGCAGCTACCAAAAGAGTCACTTTTTTGGGGAGAGGAGATGGAAAAGGTTAGAGGTACTGCTTCACTAAAGGAAGTTTCAACTATTTTTCACTCAGTTTCAATATTGATGCCTTATATAAAAAAAAAATTATGGTTGATATCACAAAGCATGGAGTAACAAAACAAAATGTGTATATCCCAATCTATTGTGCTATACCTACCCCATTTAATCAAAAATTCTGCAAATTTTCTTCCTCCCTCCCGCCCCCCCCCCCCCCCCCGCCCGCCAAAAGGTAAAACGAGCAAAATTCCAGAATGCATATAGAAACATAGGAGCAGGAGTAGGCCATTCGGCCCCTCGAGCCTGTTCCGCCATTCAATGAGATCATGGCTGATCTTCCAAATTCACTACCCTGTCCCTGCCTTCTCTCCATATCCCTTGATCCATTTAGCCTTAAGAAATATATCTAACTCCTTGAATATATTTAATGAATTGGCCTCTACTGCCTTCTGTGGTAGAGAATTCCACAGGTTCACCACTCTCTGGGTGAAGAAATTCCTCCTCATCTCTGTCCTAAGTAGCTTACCCCTTATCCTTGGACTGTGACCCCTGGTTCTGGACTCCCCGGCCATCAGGAACATCCTTCCTCTGTCTAGTCCTGTTAGAGTTTTATAAGTTTCAATGAGATCCCCTCTCATTCTTCTAAACTCCAGCGAGTATAAGCCGAATCGACCCAATCTCTCCTCATACGTCATTCCTGCCATCCCAGGTATCAGCCTGGTGAATCTTCGCTGCACTCCCTCCATGGCAAGAACATCCTTCCTCAGATAAGGCGACCAAAACTGCACACAATACTCAAGGTGTGGTCTCACCAAGGCCCTGTACAACTGCAGCAAGACATCCATGTTCCTGTACTCGAACCCTCTCGCTACGAAGGCCAACATACCATTTGCCTTCTTAACCGCCTGCTGCACCTGCATGCTTACCTTCAGCGACTGGTGCACAAGGACACCCAGGTCTCGTTGCACTTCCCCTTCTAATCTATTGCCATTCAGATAATAATCTGCCTTCCTGTTTTTGACACCAAAGTGGGTAACCTCGCATTTATCCACGTTTATACTGCATCTGCCATGCTTCTGCCCAATCACCCAACCTGTCCAAATCATACTGGAGTTTCTCTGCATCCTCCTCACAGCATACACGCCCACCCAGCTTTGTGTCGTCTGCAAACATGGAGATATTACATCTAGTTCCCTCGTCTAGATCATTAATATATATTGTGAATAGCTGGGGTCCTAGGACCGATCCCTGCGGAACCCCACTAGTCACTGCCTGCCAGTCGGAAAAAGACCTGTTTATTCCAACTCTTTGCTTGCTGCCTGCCAACCAGTTCTCTATCCAAGTCACTACCTTGCCCCCAATCCCATGTGCCTTAACTTTACACGCTAATCTCTTATGCGGGACCTTATCGAAAGCCTTCTGAAAGTCCAAATACACCACATCCATTGGTTCTCCCTTATCTATTTTACCAGTTACATCCTCTCAAAATTCCAGTAGATTAGTCGAGCACGATTTACCTTTTATAAATCCATGTTGACTTTGTCCGATCCTGTCACTGTTTTCCAAGTGCTGTGCTATTACATCTTTTATAATGGACTCTAGCATTTTCCCCACTACCAATGTCAGGCTTACCGGTCTATAGTGCCTCGTTTTCTCTCCACCACCTTTTTTGAATAGTGGGTTAACATTAGCTACCCGCTAATCCATGGGTACTGTTCCAGAGTCTATTGAATTTTGGAAGATGACCAGCAATGTATCTACTATTTCTAGGGCCACTTCCTTAAGTACCCTAGGATGGAGATTATCAGGCCCTGGGGATTTATCGGCCCTCAATCCCATCAATTTTCCTAACACCATTTCCCTACAAATACTGATTTCTTTCAGTTCCTCCCTCTCATTAGACACTATGTCCCCTGACATCTCTGGGAGGTTATTTGTGTCGTCCTTTGTGAAGACAGAACCAAAGTATGTATTTAATTGCTATGCCATTTCTTTGATCCCCATTATAAATTCCCCTGATTCTGACTGCAAGGGACCTACGCTTGACTTCACCAATCTTTTTCTCTTCACATATCTATAAAAGCTTTTACAGTCAGTTTTTATGTTCCCTGCAAGCTTACTCTCATACTCTCTTTTCTCCCTCTTAATTAATCCCTTTGTCCTCCTTTGATGAGTCCTAAACTGCTCCCAATCCTCAAGTTTACTGCTTTTTCTGGCCAATTTATATGTCCTCTCTTTGGATCTTATACTATCCCTAATTTCCCTTGTTAGCCACGGTTGAGTCGCCTTTTTTGTTTTATTTTTATGCCAAACAGGGATGAACAAATTCTGTAGTTCGTCCATGCGATCTTTGAATGTTTGCCATTGCCTATCCACCGTCAACTCTGAGTGACATGCCCCAATCAATCCTACCCAACTTGCACCTCATACCATCGTAGTTTCCTTTATTTAAATTCAGGACCCTAGTCTCTGAGTCAACTACAGGAAACTTTGTGTTATCCGGAGGCTAAATGTCCGGCAAGCTCAAGCCACCAGCAAAAATCAGAAGCCGTTTTGTTCGTTTTTTTTTCTTCTCGTGGCTTTTTTTTCAACAGTCAGGCTCTGCAAAGTCTCTGTAGCTTAGCAACAGCTTCAGAGAGACGCTTCCAAGGTACGGGCCGACTTTTTAGAAGCTGTTGCTAAGCAACAGTGTTTGTTGTCAGATACGGAGATGAAAAGCTCCGTATGCTTCAACATTAATGCTGGTGTGTCCAGCAGTTTTGAGGGAACGGCAACAGCTCAGTCCCGTCAGTGCCGGATAGCACAAAGTTTACTGTACTTCTCTCTCCATCTTAATGAAGAATTCTATCATATGATCGCTCCGACCCAAGGGGCCTCGCACAACAAGATTGCTAATTAATCCTTTCTCATTACATAATACCCAGTCTAAGATGGCCTGATCTCTAGTTGGTTCCTCGACATATTGGTCCAGGAAACCATCCCGTATACACTCCAGGAATTCCTCCTCCACGGTATTGTTACTAATTTGGTTAGCCCAATCTATATGTAGATTAAAGTCACCCATGGTAACTGCTGTGCCCTTATTGCGCGCTTCTCCACTTTCCCTTTTAATGCCATCCCCAACCTCCGCATTACTGTTTGGGGGTCTATATACCACTCCCACTAGCGTTTTCTGCCAATTGGTATTTCTCAGTTCTACCCATACAGATTCCACATCATCAGAGCTAATATCCTTCCTTACAATTGTGTTAATCCCCTCTTTAACCAGCAATGCTACCCCACCTCCTTTTCCTTTTTGCCTATCTTTCCTGAATATTGAATACCCCTGGATGTTGAGTTCCCAGTCTTGGTCACCCCGGAGCCATGTTTCCGTAATCCCAGTCATATCATATTCGTTTACCTCTATTTGCGCAGCTGATTCATCCACCTTATTACGAATGCTCCTCTCATTAAGACACAAAGCCTTCAGGCTTGTTTTTTTAATGCTCTTAGACCTTTTAGAATTATTATTTACTGTGGCCATGTTTGATTTAAACCCTTGATTTCTCTGCCACCTTTTGTTTTTCTCCTTCCTGTCTTTTGCTTCTATCCCCGTTTCCCTTTCCTCCGTCTCCCTGCTCAGGTTCCCAACCCCCTACCATTTTAGTTTAAACCCTCCCCCAGAGCACTAGCAAACACTCCCCCATGGACATCGGTCCCGGTCCTGCCCAGGTGCAAACCGTCCGGTTTGTACTGGCCCCACCTCCCCCAGAACCGGTTCCAATGTCCCAGGAATTTGAATCCCTCCCCCTTGCACCATTCCTCTAACCACGTATTCATCTGAAATATCCTTCTATTTCTACTCTAGCACGTGGCACTGGTAGCAATCCTGAGATTACTACCTTTTGAGGTCCTATTTTTTAATTTTCCTCCTACCTCACTATATTCAGCTTTTAGGAGCTCATCCCGTTTTTTACCTATATCCTTGGTGCCTATATGCACCACGACAACTGGCTGTTCACCCTCCCCTTCCAAAATGTTCTGCAGCCGCTCCGAGACATCCTTGACCCTTGCACCCGGGAGGCAACACACCATCCTGGAGTCTTGTTTGCGGCCGCAGAAACGCCTATCTATTCCCCTTACAATAGAATCCCCTATTACTATAGCTCTACCCCTCTTTTTCCTCCCGTGTGCAGCAGAACCACCCCTGGTGCCAGGAAGTTGGCTGTTGCTGCCTTCCTCTGATCAGCCATCTCCCTCACCAATATCCAAAGTGGTATATCTGTTTGAGAGGGGGATGACCACAGGGGACTCCTGCCTACGCCTACTACCCTGCCTGGTGGTCACCCATTCCCTTTCTGCCTGTGCAACCTTTACCTGCGGTGTGACCAACTGATTAAACATGATATCCATGACGTCCTCAGCATCGCGAATGCTCCAGTATGTATCTATTCGCAGCTCCAGCGCCGCAATGCGGTCTGTCAGTAGCTGCAGCTGGATACACTTCCTGCACACATGGTCGTCAGGGACACAGGAAGTGTCCCTGATTTCCCAGATAGCGCAGGAGGAGCATACTATGGGGCCGAGCTGTGCTGCCATTACTTACCCTTTAATTAATTTAAATTAAATTTAAATCAGATCAATCCCACCAATTACACTCCAGGTATAATTAAATGGTATACTCCGGGCCCTTGTTTACCAACAGTCCCCGCTACACCACAGAGAGCTTAGAAACTACAAACCACAGAGTTTAAGTTTGGGGAAAAAAGGAGAAAGAGAGAAATACTCACCAACCAATCACTTACCTGCTTTCTGGTGACGTCACACTTCGATTACTTTTTACTTCTCTCTCTCCCGCTCTGAGATTGGTAAGCCTACCTGCTGCCGCCGCTTCGGTTTAAATTAGTGCCGCCGCCGCTTCACCCAGGTCCGCCGCCGCTGTGGGGCCTACCTGCTGCCGCCGCCTCAGTTTAAATTAGCACCGCCGCAGCTTCACCCAAGTCCTCCGCCGCCGCTGTGGGGCCTACCTGCTGCCGCCGCCTCGGTTTAAATTAGCTCTGCTGCCTCCGCCGCCGCTGTGGGGCCTACCTGCTGCTGCCGCCTCGGTTTAAATTAGCTCCGCCGCCGTTTCACCCAGGTCTGCCGCCGCTATCATGCCTATTTAAGTTTGCGTTTTGTATTATACATGCGAGGCCACTTGCCTTCCTTTGCATGAAATTTTCACAGTTCTAGCATTTGAGAAGCGCAGGTTCCACACAGCATTCAATTATCTTTATTTGTACTTAGCCCCTTAAACCTCACTCATTTTTAACCTCACTCATTTTTAACCAGATATGCAACCTGTTCTTTTTTAGATGTGTTAATTGTCGCAGCATGAACTGGTTTATCTGGAAATCTATACAGTTAAGCCTTGTTAATTTTATAAGTTAAATATTCCCTCTAGTTCTGCACTTTCAGTACAAGCTAAATAACTTGCTTGTGCCTAGAGTATCCATTCCTTTCAGCCTCCCAAAACCTTAGATTATGCCTACTCCCAGTTTCTTTTTATCTAATGAAAACAAGTTCAGGTTTGTGAGTCTCTCTTCATAACTTTGAGCCATGAGTGCTTGAATGTTCCTCATAATTTTTTTGTTAACCCTCTTCAGTGACTCAATGTTCTTTTGAAGTTGGGGTGCCCGAATTTCACGCAGTATTCCAAATGTGGCTTCACCAATGATCAATGTAAGGATAAAGTCATTTGCTTCAACTTCTAGTGAAATGCTGTTGTACTGTACCTCAGTACATGATGTGCTTTGTGGATAATAGTTTCACATTGAGCATATACTGTTGCTGATTGATTAATAATCGCCATCAAATCATTTTCCTCTTCAACCTTTATAATGGACATTTCAAAACAGGGTCCATTGATTGGGAAGAAAATTCATTTCCTGTTCCAGTGTGCACAACTTTACATTTTTCCACCATCCGTCTGCCATTTGTTATCTGACCAACTTAATTATTCCAGATCCCTTAAAATGCTGTCAGTCTGTTTTATAATCACCAACAGCAAATGTATCACTTATGCATGTTGTGACCAGCAGGGGACTCAGAATAGAACCATGCAGAATGCTGCTCCCTTACCAGAGCTTTTACTATTTATAATCACCTTCTGTTTTCTAATACTGGGTCAGTTTGCAATCTCGCTATCTCATTTGCTGTTATTTCTGTGACCCTTGATCTATCTTTAACCATATATATGGAATTTTAACAAACCTCTTCTGAAATCCAAGTGAGTTATAGCAACCAACTTGGAGAATTGTAGTGGGCATGTGAGGCGCAACCTGTGCATAGAATCGCTCGGCCCATCGGGTCTGCGCCGGCTCTTCCGAAAAGCAATCCAGTTAGTCCCACTCCCCGGCTCTTCCCCATATCCCTGCAATTTTTTCTCCTTCAAGTATTTATCCAATTCCCTTCTGAAATCTACGATTAAATCAATTTCCACCACTATATCAGGCAGTGCATTCCAAATCCTAACCACTTGTTGCGTAACTACCATTTCCTACCGACTCCATCCCTCTCCTTGACAAGTGTCCTGAGGCTGAACCAGACTGTTCGCAACCTTGGTGTCATATCTGACCTCAAGATGAGCTTCCAACCACATCTGCGCCATCACTAAGACGAGCTATTTTCACCCCTGTAACATCACTGACTCCGCCCCTGCCTCGGCTCATCTGCTGCTGAAACCCTCATCCATGCCTTTGTTACCTCTAGACTTGACTATTCCAATGCACTCCTGGCCGGCCTCCCATCTTTCACTCTCCATAAACTTAAGGTCATCCCATGTGCTGCCCGTATCCTAATTCGCACTAAATCCCGTTCATCCATCACCCCTGTGCTCGCTGACTGTCTGACAACGCCTCAATTTTCAAATTCTCATCTTGGTTTTCAAATCCCTCCATGACCTCGTCCCTCCCTATCCTCGCCCCTCCCTATCCCTGTAACCTCCTTCAGCTCTACAGCCCTGAGATCTCTGCGCGCCTCTAATTCTGGCCTCTTGAGCATCCCCAATTTTAATCACTCTACCATTGGCGGCTGTGCCTTCAGCTGCCTAGGCACTAAGCTCTGGAATTTCCTCCTGAATCCTGTCCGCCTCTCTCAAACCTCCTTAAAACCTACCTCTTTGACCAAGTTTATGGCCACCTGCCCTAATGTCTCCTTATGTGGTTCAGTGTCAAATTTTGTTTGATAACTCTCCTATGAAGCACTGTGGGACATTTTACTTTGTTAAAGGTGCTATATAAATGCAAGTTGTTAATTTTAATTTGATTCCCTTGGTTCTAATTAATTACTGATTATTTATATATTTACTATTGTCCCTTGGTTTAAAATACTTAGCACCTCCTTCCCCCTCTGCACCGAATTCCCACTCTGCCACTCCGCTTAGCAGATTCACCCAACTCTCACCAAGCTCTGTGCTCAAAGGCCAATATATTCCAATGAAACAGCCCATAGGATAAAAGTGGTGCACTATAATTTGAAAGTTAAAGGGAAATAACAAGAAAATAACTTTAAAAGCATATTACACAATCTTACTTGCATCTGCCATCTTCAGTATAAAAGAAAAACCCACTCACAAACTTAAAAAAAACACTCTATAGAAGAAAGTTAAAGATATTTGAAGAAAGAGTAGCAGTTTTACGACTGAGCTGCGAAAATGTATTTTTTGTGAAATCAGTGCTAAATTGTCAGAGGTTTAACATGCAGCTCATGTACATTAATGAAATAAGATAAAAAGGATGTATCAAGCTTGGTTGCTAAAGAATTTTCCTTAAATCTCTTTTGTTAGTGCAGCTCACTTGTCTCTCAGAGGTGACATGTTTTTCTTTTATTCTATTGATCAACTCTGATTAAGAGTGATGATGCAATCTGTTGGGTATAATTAGTTGCCTACTCTGAATGGTTCGCAGGTAGCTTCAGGCAGCTGTTAAGCTACCTTGTGTGTTATCTGGGGAAGCTCTGTCATTGCTTTGACATCTGAAGTGACAAAAAGTACTGTGTAAATTGCTTTGGCACAATATTGTCCAGTACCTAGTCTCCACTGCAAATTGTTTTGGCACTGCTTTGGTTTGGACCTACTGTCAGCTGCTAAGTGAAGCAAACAATCCTGCTTTCCTGTCAGAGCTATTAGCACTATTGCTGCACTTACCCTGATCATGTGACTTGACCAGAGGCTGAATGGAAGTTAATGGCATAATTAGTCACTACAGAGGGACTGAAATGATTTTGAACATGAGATAATTTCAAAATGATTAATTAAAAAAAAGTTGAAAAGAACTGATGCTTTAAGGAAGTTTTAACCGTGTTGTTACAAACCGGAAGATAGACATTTGCTTTTATCTAATTAAAATAATACTTTTCCCCTTCATTTCCCCAAGTAGTAATGTAATTTGGGATTAGAGTTTGAAAGTTTATTATAGCATTGTCTGTCTATCAATCTAGCAACAATGCAATTGCCAAGTGTAACTTCAAAAATGCATTGTCATATTTCATTCAGACTTAAGTGTCATCCTGTCATCAGACACATTGGGGGTTTCTTTTGAAGAGTGACTGGGCCCAGCAGTTCTGTCCTGTACATGTATATATTATCACAAATGTTGGTTAATTTGCTATCAAATTCTTTTAGGTTTTCATGAAATTTATTAAGTGACACATCAGTCTCTGGATCACCGAAGAACAAAAGAAAGATTTGAATGAGGAAAAACCCATTCAGCCTCAAATCTACTTCTACAACCCAAACTTTTTATTCAGACTCATTTAACAAAATGTTGCCAGTTCCCACCTACAGGATGTCCAGTAACTGGTTTATCTTTAAGATCACATTTATATGTCCTGTCATCCTTGGCATCACATCCCACAAAGCTTCCACTCTAAATTTCATTTTGCATGTTTTCTTTTAACCTGCCCATAGTTTTCCATTGTAAATTTGTAGCAGCAGCTTCACACAGAGGCTTGTTTTTTTTTATTCCCTGCCCCCTGCCTTCTCTGCAGTCCAATTCATCAGGGAAAAAAAACTTGTTCATTCATCTTTGACATGCCATGTAGTAAGCACTGCAGTTGGAAAAAACCGCAGTTGTTCCTCCAAGAGGTGCAAATTCCCTATCCTGTATTTTACGAGAATGCTCCCACTTGGCATAAGCTGCTTTAGCACTCACCTGTATCATAAAATCTTACAGCACAGAAGGAGGCCATTTGGCCCATCGTGCCTGTTTTGGCTTTTTGAAAGAGCTCTCCAGCTGCTCCTCCTCCATAGCCCTGCAATTTTCTCCACTTCAGCTATTTATCAAATTTGTTTTTGAAAGTTGCGATTGAATTTGCTTCCACCACCCTTTCAGGCAGCGCACTCCAGATCATAATAACTAGCTGCGTCATTTTATTTCTCCTCCTCTCATCTCTGGCGCTTTTGCCAATGACCTTAAATCTGTTTCCTCTGGTTACTGGTCCTTCTGCCAGTGGAGGGAGAAAAATATTTTTGCAACGCTCAGTTTGTCCTCAGGGTATAGACTTAATTTCGTTAAAGTATAACTAGTTTTTGAATTTCTATTGTTTTTCAGGAAAACAACTGTGTTGAATTCAACATATGAAGTGTTGAATTAAAAATCTGTATCCACTGCAAAAACCTATCCAATAATTTTGTGTCCGTTTCCTTCTAAATGGATGCATCTATTTTGGATTAATTCTGTTAGAACTTTCAAAGATAATGAAGCACCTCATTTACAGCAATGACTAGATTAGTGATCACCAATGCTGGGGTTTGTAAACTTTTTGGACAGGAAACATTTTTCTTTTCCAACCCACTTCCACTCGCAAGCCTTTTTTCATTGTGTTTTTTGATTTTCTCTCTAACCGCACCATTACAATCCAGACATTTGTTTGCCATGAGAAAAGCTATGGAGAAGATGCATCTGAGCACTAAATTTTGGAAGATGTTGTAACATTTGCATAGGAACCTAAAGCTATATTAGGTGGGATAATTAGATGCAGCCAGCGGTAGCAGTAATTTCAAGATCACAAAATAAATGCCCAGAAAGCACTGTAAAGATCGGCATCATCTATTGGGTCCTTTGGGCTAACTTATGAAAAAGTGAAACGAGTAATAAATCTTTCAAAAACTTTTATTTCAAGCATGTTATTGAAATTGTGCTGTGCCTTTTGTCAAAAATAGGCCCTGAATTTCCTTGATGTCTGTTGCCCCTTTAGAATGGCAGAAAATAACACCATTTGCCAGCATGAGGAATAGTATGGAATTTTCCTGGGTAAGTTCATTTGCATATGAAGTGGCGTAATAGTGTTTTAAAGATGCTGTGAGCAGTGTAGGTGCTAGGAAATTTTATTGCAGAAGTGGTCGGGCCTCTAAAAACTCAATTCTTTATCAGAGCACTTGAGGTCAGCAAGGGGGAGCTGCGGAGATTCTTTCTGCAACCCCTTGGCATTTTATACTCCATGGGAATGTTCCATTTTCATCTGAAGTGCCTCTTGCCAGAACCATGACCAGCTACAGGCCAGCTGTGTCCAAGAAGCACCATGACAGGGAATCAAAGGGCTGTGTATTTTCCACAAGAAAACCTGCAAGCTCTCTCTTGAAAGAGGTGGACAACAGGGGGGGACAGACTCCTAGTTATGCAGCAAGCCATCCAGGAATGTCAGCCTTGCCTCATGGAGGAAGGTAGCCTAGGCATTCGATGCCAATTCCCTCACACCGAGAACTGCACAGCAATACCAGAAGTTGTTCAACGGCATGACCAGGGCAGGCAAAGTAAGGTCCAAAGCACTTTGTCCCTTTCTTCCTTGAGCACCACCACACTCTCAACCCTTTTAAAGCAACAGTCATGCTACTAACTCTTCACACTCTGCTCTGCTTAAGGGCACCAACAACACCCTATCCCGCACTATGGCCACATACCTCCGCAACACAGAGCAGCTGCCTTGCACCACCTCATAACACTTTGTTCCACTAGGACATACCCAAATCAAACCCTCTCTCACCTTGCTTCCCGCATTACTCTTTCCACACACTCCTTAACTGCAAACCTAACTCGTTTAATTATCTACAAAAGCAAAATACTGCAGATGCTGGAAATGCGAAATGATAACAGAAAATGCTGGAAATACTCAACAGGTCTGGCAGCATCTGTGGAGAGAGAAACCGAAACCTGAAACGTTAACTCTGTTTCTCTCTCCGCAGATGCTGCTTGACCGGCTGAGTATTTCCAGCATTTTCTGTTCTTATTTCATTTAATTATCTTGTTGCAGGAAAAGTTTTTTTTAATTCATTAATAGAATGTGGGCGTCACTGGCAAGACCAGCATTTATTGCCCATCCCTAATTGCCCTTGAGAATGTGGTGGTGAGCCGCCGCCTTGAACCACTGCAATTCATGTGGTGATACTTCATTGTAGCGGTTTGGTACAACTGAGTGGCTTGCTGGACCATTTCAGAGGGCTGTTAAAGAATCAACCATATTGCTGTGGGTGTGGAGTCACATATAGGCCAGACCGGGCAAGGACGGCAGATTTCCTTCCCTAAAGGACATTAGTGAACCAGATGGGTTTTTATGACAGTCCAGTAATTTCATGGTCACCATTACTGATACTAGCTTTTTAATTCCAGATTTTATTTATTTAACTGAATTTAAATTCCCCAGCTGTCATGGTGGGATTTTGAACTCCTGGCTCCGGACCATTAGTCCAGGCCTCTGGATTACTAGTCCAGTGACTTAACCACTCTGCCACTGTACATAATGGCACGTAATGTTCAGAAGCGGCTCAGCACCAGCATGACCATTCCCACCTGAAGACCCCTGATGCCCACTCCTCACAGGAGCAGAAAGCCTTGGGGCCATGGATGCCCTGTATGTCCATCACTACAGGTGATGCTGAGGCTGAGAACCTCTCAACACCTATATCCTTGCCGTGGCAGACCATAGCATTATCACACACACTCAATCTTCCAACCTCTTCCTCATCTCTCCATCTTGAGGGGAGAATATTCTCACCTTCTGCCATCCAACCCTGCAGATGTTCTGCAAGTACAGGGGCCTCCAATGGCAGAAGAGGTCTCTGAGGAAGAAGAGGTGGTGAACTGGAGCCCATCCTCAGCAATGGATAATAAGTGGTAATTCCAGAGAAAGAGAGCAGACAGCAGGCCACAGTACAGAGCCAGCAGACTAATTCCACCCCATCTCATGGAGTTCCACCTAGGAAAATGTACATGGGGAGAGTCATGAAGTTTCAGTGGTAGAATCTTCTAGCATGGAGGCGGACGAAGATTGCAGATATTGAGGAGAAGGCGGTCAATGGCTTCCGAGTCGTGGGACCCAGAACTCATGGGATCTCACCTGGAAAAAAATGTTTGAGCAACATTGTTCAAATGTGCAGGGTCTTTGATAATCCAGTTATCAGGTGTGACAGTTGACTTTACATCTCTTCTGCAACTCGAAAGGTTTGTCTTCCTTGCTGGAAACAATGCAGCAAGTGGCATCTGCATTGACATCTGCAACAGAGCCCCAGATAAGAAGCAACTAGGGACCACTCTTAGCCTCTGTCTCCATAGAAGGAGAGAATGCATCACTGGAGGCAATTGGGGACAGAATGGAATGCAGCATTATTCACAGCTTCCAGATTGTGGCAATTGCCATGTCTCAGGGCTGGACTGATCTGATAGCTGCCATTAGACTAGCCATCCAAAAGATCAGTCGGGCTGCAGATCCTGAGCCCAGTGGAATGGCAGTGGCTGAAGTTCTTGTCGCCAATACTGCCGCCTCTCAGGACATGAACACGTGCCAGGACTCTGACATAGAAACATAGAAGCTAGGAGCAGGAGTAGGCCATTCGGCCCCTCGAGCCTGCTCCGCCATTCAATGCGATCATGGCTGATCATCCAAATTCAGTACCCTGTCCCTGCTTTCTCCCCATACCCCTTGATCCCTTTAGCCTTAAGAAATATATCCAACTCCTTCTTGAATATATTTAATGAATTGGCCTCTACTGCCTTCTGCGGTAGAGAATTCCACAGGTTCACCACTCTCTGGGTGAAGAAATTCCTCCTCATCTCTGTCCTAAATGGCTTACCCCTAATCCTTAGACTGTGACCCCTGATTCTGGACTCCCCGACCATCGGGAACATCCTTCCTGCATCGAGTCTGTCTAGTCCTGTTAGAATTTTATAAGTTTCAATGAGATCCCCTCTCATTCTTCGAAACTCCAGCGAGTACAAGCCCAATCGACCCAATCTCTCCTCATACGTCATTCCTGCCATCCCAGGTATAAGCCTGGTGAATCTTCGCTGCACTCCTTCCATGGCAAGAACATCCTTCCTCAGATAAGGCGACCAAAACTGCACACAATAGTCAAGATGTGGTCTCACCAAGGCACTGTACAACTGCAGCAGGACATCCTTGTTCCTGTACTCAAACCCTCTCGCTACAAAGGCCAACATACCATTTGCCTTCTTAACCGCCTGCTGCACCTGCATGCTTACCTTCAGCGACTGGTGCACAAGGACGCCCAGGTCTCGTTGCACTTCCCCTTCTCCCAATCTATTGCCATTCAGATAATCTGCCGCCTTGTTTTTGAAACCAAAGCGGATAACCTCGCATTTATCCACGTTATATTGCATCTGCCATGCTTCTGCCCAATCACCCAAATCATACTGGAGTTTCTCAGCATCCTCCTCACCGCACACACGCCCACCTAGCTTTGTGTCGTCTGCAAACTTGGAGATATTACATCTAGTTCCCTCGTCCAGATCATTAATATATATTGTGAGTAGCTGGGGTCCAAGGACCGATCCCTGTGGTACCCCACTAGTCACTGCCTGCCATTCGGAAAAAGAGCCGTTTATTCCAACTCTTTGCTTTCTGTCTGCCAACCAGTTCTCTATCCAAGTCAATACCTTGCCCCCAATCCCATGTGCCTTAACTTTACACGCTAATCTCTTACGCGGGACCTTATCAAAAGCCTTTTGAAAGTCCAAATACACCACATCCACTGGTTCTCCCTTATCTATTTTACCAGTTACAGCCTCTCAAAATTCCAGTAGATTAGTCAAGCACGATTTACCTTTTGTAAATCCATGTTGACTTTGTCCGATCCGGTCACTGTTTTCCAAGTGCTCTGCTATTATAATGGACTCGAGCATTTTCCCCACTACTGATGTCAGGCTTACCTGTCTGTAATCCCTGTTTTCTCCCTACCACCTTTTTTGAATAGTGGGGTAACATTAGCTACCCTCCAATCCATGGGTACTGTTCCAGATTCCATCAAATGTTGGAAGATGATCAGCAATGCATCTACTATTTCTAGGGCCACTTCCTTAAGTACCCTAGGATGTAGATTATCAGGCCCTGGGGATTTATCGGCCTTCAATCCCGTCAATTTCTCTAACACCATTTCCCTACAAATACTGATTTCTTTCAGTTCCTCCCTCTCATTAAACCCTATGTTCCCTGACATCTCTGGGAGGTTATTTGTGTCCTCCTTTGTGAAGACAGAACCAAAGTATGTATTTAATTGGTCTGCCATTTCTTTGTTCCCCATTATAAATTCCCCTGATTCTGACTGCAAGGGACCTACGCTTGACTTCACCAATCTTTTTCTCTTCACATATCTATAGAAGCTTTTACAGTCAGTTTTTATGTTCCCTGCAAGCTTACTCTCATACTCTATTTTCCCCCTCTTAATTAATCCCTTTGTCCTCTTTTGTTGAATCCTAAACTGCTCCCAATCCTCAGGTTTACTGCTTTTTCTGGCCAATTTATATGTCCTCTCCTTGGATCTTATGCTATTCCTAATTTCCCTTGTTAGCCACAGTTGAGTCACCTTTTTTGTTTTATTTTTATGCCAAACAGGGATGAACAAATTTTGTAGTTCATCCATGCGATCTTTGAATGTTTGCCATTGCCTATCCACCGTCAACCCTTTGAGTGACAGTCCCCAATCAATCCTACTCAACTCGCGCCTCATACCATCGTAGTTTCCTTTATTTAAATTCAGGACCCTAGTCTCTGAGTCAACTATTTCACACTCCATCTTAATGAAGAATTCGATCATATTATGATTGCTCCGACCCAAGGGGCCTCGCACAACAAGATTGCTAATTAATCCTTTCTCATTACATAATACCCAGTCTAAGATGGCCTGATCTCTAGTTGGTTCCTCGACATATTGGTCCAGGAAACCATCCCGTATACACTCCAGGAATTCCTCCTCCACAGTATTGTTACTAATTTGGTTAGCCCAATCTATATGTAGATTAAAGTCACCCATGATAACTGCTGTGCCCTTATTGCACGCTTCTCTAATTTCCCTTTTAATGCCATCCCCGGCCTCCACATTACTGTTTGGAGGTCTATATACCACTCCCACTAATGTTTTCTGCCCCTTGGTATTTCTCAGTTCTACCCATACAGATTCCACATCATCAGAGCTAATATCCTTCCTTACATTGTGTTAATCCCCTCTTTAACCAGCAATGCTACCCCACCTCCTTTTCCTTTTTGCCTATCTTTCCTGAATATTGAATACCCCTGGATGTTGAGTTCCCAGTCTTGGTCACCCCGGAGCCATGTTTCCGTAATCCCAGTCATATCATATTTGTGCAGCTAATTCATCCACCTTATTCCGAATGCTCCTTGCATTAAGACACAAAGCCTTCAGGTTTGTTTTTTTAACGCTCTTAGATCTTTTAGAATTATTATTTACTGTGGCAATGTTTGATTTAAACCCTTGATTTCTCTGACTGCCACTTTTGTTTTTCTCCTTCCTGTCCTTGTTTCCCTTTCCTCTGCCTCCCCGTTCAGGTTCCCACCCCTCTGCCATTTTAGTTTAAACCCTCCCCCAGAGCACTAGCAAACACTCCCCCATGGACATCGGTCCCAGCCCTGCCCAGGTGCAAACCGTCCGTTTTGTACTGGTCCCACCTCCCCCAGAACCGGTTCCAATGTCCCAGGAATTTGAATCCCTCCCCCTTGCACCATTCCTCTAGCCACGTATTCACCTGAAATATCCTTCTATTTCTACTCTGACTAGCACGTGGCACTGGTAGCAATCCTGAGATTACTACCTTTTGAGGTCCTATTTTTTAATTTACCTCCTAACTCCCTGTATTCAGCTTTTAGGACCTCATCCCATTTTTTACCTGTATCGTTGGTACCTATATGCACCACGACAACTGGCTGTTCACCCTCCCCTTCCAAAATGTTCTGCAGCCGCTCTGAGACATCCTTGACCCTTGCACCCGGGAGGCAACACACCATCCTGGAGTCTCGTTTGCAGCTGCCAAAACGCCTATCTATTCCCCTTACAATAGAATCCCCTATCACTATAGCTCTCCCACTCTTTTTCCTCCCGTCCTGTGCAGCAGAACCACCCCTGGTGCCAGGAAGTTGGCTGCTGCTGCCTTCCGCTGGTAAGCCATCCCCCTCATCAGTGTCCAAAATGGTATATCTGTTTGAGAGGGGGATGGCCACAGGGGACTCCTACACTACCTGCCTGCACCTACTGCTCTGCCTGTTGGTCACCTTTTCCCTTTCTGCCTGTGCAACCTTTGCCTGCGGTGTGACCAACTGCTTAAACGTGATATCCACAACGTCCTCAGCATCGCGAATGGTCCAGTATGTATCCAATCGCAGCTCCGGCGCCGCAATGCGGTCTGCCAGTAGCTGCAGCTGGATACACTTCCTGCACACATGGTTGTCAGGGACACAAGCAGTGTCCCTGAGTTCCCACATAGCGCAGGAGGAGCATACCACGGGGCTGAGCTCTCCTGTCATGACTTACCCTCTAATTAATTCAAAATAAATTAAATCAAATCAATCTCACCAATTACACTACAGTTAAATGATATATTTAAGGGCCCTGGTTTACAAACAGTCACCGCTACACCACAGAGAACTTAGAAAGTATAATCCACAGAGTTTAAGTTTAAAAAAGAGAGAAATACTCACCAACCAATCACTTACCTGCTTTCTGGTGACATCACACTTCAGTTTCCCTGAGCACAATGCCTTCAGGTTATCGCGGGTGAGACTGGGCTGCCCGCCAGAGATGCAGCTAGCGGCAGCTCATTAAGTGCCAGCTGCCATGAGCAGAGGGCCACTTCAATCTCATGACCCTTTTGTACAGCATGTGAAAGCCACCAATCTCGTGCTCGCCTGCCCCTGAGGTGGCTATTTTAAGTAGCAACAAATGAAGGAGTAGGAAGGGACATCTAGTCAGCAAAGGGAATCAGAGTGCAAATACAGAGTACTGTTAGTTTCACATGGAAAACATGTTTTTTTTCATTACTGTATATTTTGAACTTTGTTGTTCATGGATATTAAAGTAATGTTTGAAAGGGAGCATTCCGCTGGCGATGGACATTTCTTCTCTGGATAATGAATATTGACACAGTCCTGTTGGGACATCGAGGACTGCTTAGCAGTCATGTGTTAAGCATGGTAGTGGTCTTTAGGAAGATCACTTTCTTGGCAACTGGTACAGAAGGAGGGGACGGTGCAGTTTGCCACCATAGCCAATCGGTGCTTCAACACTTCCTGCACAGTCCAATTTTAGATGGCCCTTGCAGCAGCCAGGGATGATCACTCCAAATGTTCATCCTCCAGAATTCCTGTGTTCTGCAGCTCTCTTTCCTTGGGCAACACAGACTCCTTGGCATCAAAGCCGAATTGATGGCCTTCAGTGCAAAATTGTGCAGAGCGCAGCATCCTATGATGATCCTTGCGACCCTTTGGGGCATGTACATATTAATCCAAGCCTGGATGCTATCCAGGTCTTGTTGTAGGCTGTCGTGAGCTGCTTCTTCATCAGAGGAGTTGTGAATAGAGTTGAAAACTGGAATCATCACCAAAAGACCACATTGCTGACTTTATGATGAAGGATAGGCCATTAATGAAGCAGCCAAAGATGGTTGGGCTGAGGACGCTTCCTTAAGGAACTTCTGCAATGATGGATAAACGGGTCTTTTTCAGGATGGCAGGCTGTGACTGGTGGGGTACCGCAAGGATTGGTGCTTGGGCCCCAGCTATTCACAATCTATATCAATGATTTGGGTGAGGGGACTAAATGTAACATTTCCAAATTTGCTGTTGATACAAAGCTAGGTGGCAGTGTCAGTTGCGAAGAGGATGTGAAGAGGCTTCAAGGGAATCTCGACCGGCTCAGTGAGTGGGCGAGAACATGGCAGATGGAATATAATAATGTGGATAAATGTGAAGTTATCCACTTTGGTAGAAAAAACAGAAAGGCAGAGTATTTCCTAAATGGTGAAAGATTGGGGAATGCAGATGCTCAAAGGGACCTGGGTGTCCTTGTACATGAGCCACTGAAAGTGAATGTGCAGGTGCAGCAAGCCATTAGGAAGGCAAATGGTATGCTGGCCTTCATTACAAGCGGATTTGAGTACAGGAGTAAAGAAGTCTTACTCCAATTATATAGGGCCTTGGTGAGACCACACCTGGAGTACTGTGTACAATTTTGGTCTCCGTACCTAAGGAAGGATATACTTGCCATAGAGGGAGTGCAACGAAGGTTCACAAGATTGATTCCTGGGATGGTGGGACTGTCATATGAGAAGAGATTGCGTAAACTAGGCCTGTATTCTCTTGAATTCAGAAGAATGAGAGAGGATCTAATTGAAGCATACAAAATTATTACAGGGATTATCGGATGGATGCTGGGAGAATGTTTCCCTTGGCTGGAGAGTCTAGAACCAGGGGCCACAGCCTCAAGATAAAGGGTGGGCCATTCAGGACTGAGATGAGAAGAAATTTCTTCAGAGGGTGGTGAATCTTTGGAATTCCCTACCCCAGAGGGCTGTGGAGGCTCAGTCATTGGGTATATTCAAAACAGGTCAATAGATTTCTGACTAGTAAGGGCATCAAGGGATATGGCGATGGGGCTGGTGAATGGAATTGAGGCAGAAGATCAGCCATGATCTCACTGAATGGCAGAGCAGGCTCGAAGGGTTGAATAGTCTACTCCTGCTCCTGTTTCTTATGTCCTGGGTCTGTAATGACTGGCTTCCAACAACCACTTTCCTTTGCATCATGTATGAATCTAGCTAATGAAGGGTTTTCCTTTTGATCCCCATTAACTTCAGTTTTGCTAGGGCTTCTTGGTGCCGCCCTAGGTTGTCTGCTGCCTTGAAGTCAAAGGCAGCTACTACCCCCCTCCCCTTTAGCATTCAGCTCTTGCACCCATGTCTAGATCAAGGTTGTATGAACTCTAGAGCTGAGTGGTTCTGGCAGAATCTGAACAGTGCATCAGTGAGCAGGTTATTGGCAAGTGGGTGTTGCTTGATGGCACTATTGATGACTTCTTCTATCACTTTGATGATTGGGAGGATGCTGATGGGGCAAATCTAACCTGGCCAATTACTGCCCTGAAGATGGGGATGTTCATGGAACCTCCTCCTCCTGCTAGTTATCCACCACCATTCTCGATTAGATGTATAGAGCTACAGAACTTTGCTCTAATTATTTTTTCATTTATTCATTCACAGGATGTGGGCGTCACTGGCAAGGCCAGCATTTATTGCCCATCCCTAATTGCCCTTGAGAAGGTGGTGGTGAGCCGCCTTCTTGAACCACTGCAGTCCATGTTGTGATGGTGCTCCCACAGTGCTGTTAGGTAGGAAGTTCCAGGATTTTGACCCAGCAACGATGAAGGAACGGCGATATATTTTTAAGTCAGGATGGTGTGTGACTTGGAGGTGGTGATGTTGCAAAGAATAGTAGTAAGTCTGAGGATTGGGAGAGCTATAGAAACCAGCAAAGGATGACCCAAAAATTGATAAGGGGGAAAATAGAATATGAGAGTAAATTAGCAAGAAATATAAAAACAGATTGTAAGAGCTTCTACAAGTATGTAAAAAGGAAGAGAGTAGCAAAAGTAAGCATTGGTCCCTTAGAGGCTGAGACAGGAGAAATAATATTGGGGAACAAGGAAATGGCAGAGGCTATAAACAAATATTTTGTATCTGTCTTCAAAGTGAAAAATATACACACAAAATACACCAAAAATAGTGGGGAACCAAGGGGCTAATGAGAGCGAGGAACTTAAAGTAATTAATATCAGTAGAGAAAAAGTAGTTGAGAAACTAATGGGACTAAAAGCTGACAAATTCCCTGGACGACATCCTAGAGTTCTAAAAGAGGTGGTTGCAGAGATAGTGGACGCATTAGTTGTGATCTTCCAAAATTCTCTAGATTCAGGAAAGTTCCCAGTGGATTGGAAGGTAGCAAATATAACCCTCAAGAAAGGAGGGAGAGAGAAAACCGGGAACTACAGGCCAGTTAGCCTGACATCAGTCGTCGGGGAAAATGCTGGAATCCATTATTAAGGAAGTGGTAACAGGGTACTTAGAAAATCATAACATGATTAGGCAGCATTAACATGGTTTTATGAAAGGTAAATCATGTTTGACAAATTTATTTGTTTTTTGAGGATGTAACTAGTGGGGTAGATAAAGGGGAACCACTGGATATAGTATATTTGGATTTCCAAAAGGCATTCGATAAGGTACCACATAAAAGGTTGTTAAGCAAGATAAGGGCACATGGGGTGGGGATAAGGTATTAGCACGGATAAAGGATTGGTAAACAGAGTAGGGATAAATGGGTCATTTTCAGATTGGCAGGCTGTAACTAGTGGGGTGCTGCAAGGATCAGTGCTTGGGCCTCAGCTGTTTACAATCTATATTAATGACTTGAATGTGTCCAAGTTTGCTGCTGATACAAAGCTAGGTGGGAAAGTAAGATGTGAGGAGAATGCAAAGAGCCTGCAAAGGGATATAGACAGGTTAAGTGAGTGGGCAATAAGGTGGCAGATGGAGTATAATGTGGGGAAATGTGAGCTTATTCACTTTGGTAAGAAGAATAGAAAAACAATATTTTTAAATGGTGAGAAACTACTAAATGTTGGTGTTCAGAGAGATTTGGGTGTACAAGAAACAGTTAGCATGCAGGTATAGCAAGCAATTAGGAAGGCAAATGACATGTTGGCCTTTATTGCTAGAGGATTGGAGTACAAGAGTAAGGGAGTCTTGCTACAATTGTACAGGGCTCTGGTGAGACCACACATGGAGTACTGTGCACTGTTTTGGTCTCCTTATTTAAGGAAGGATATACTTGCTTTAGAGGTGGTGCAACAAAGGTTCACTAGATTGATTCCTGGGATTAAAGGGTTGTCCTATGAGGAGAGATTGAGTAGATTGGGCCTATACTCTCTGAAGTTTAGAAGAGTGAGAGGTAATCTCATTGAAACATACAAGATTCTGAGGGGGATTGACAGGGTAGATGCTGAGAGATTGTTTCCCCTGGCTGGAGAGTCTAGAACGAGGGGGGCATAGTCTCAGGATAAGGGGCCGGCCTTTTAAGATTGATATGAGGAGGAATTTCTTCACTGACGGTTGTGAATCTTTGGCATTCTCTGCCCCAAAGTGCTGTGGATATTCAGTCATGGAGTATATTCAAGGCTGAGATAGATACAATTTTGGACTTGAGGAATTAAGGGATATGGGAATAGGGCAGGAAAGTGGAGTTGAGGTCGAAGATCAGCCATGATCTTATTGACTGGCGGAGCTAGGGTTGCAAAATTCTGGGAATTTTTAAGAGGAAACTTTCCATGAGAATTTATAGGAATTTTGAGTTTTTTTGCACACTGATGGTTTTTGTCTCTGACCCTTATATTATCTTTGTCATCAAAATAGACATACTGTTCCATACAAATAAAAACAGGCTTTCAAAACTTTATTTAGGTTATAATTTTGAACTTTATTGAACCCCCACAAAAAAGACCCATCTAAAATAAAATAAAACGAGCGTCCGCTTATTTAGCCTGTAATTTGTCCTTTTGAGTCATCTTCTCATCATTGCTCCTCCTGATGCTCTGACTCTGGCTCTGACGTGTCCATTTCCTCTTCTGTGTCACTGTCTAGCTGTGTGGTGGACACTTCTGTATCTGGCTCCATAAGTTGCAGGTTCGCCTGGATAGCCACCAGTTTCTGCACTCTCTTGTTAGCCTGTTGCGCACCTTTGTATGCGTATTCCCAAAAAGTGACCAGTTTCGTTCAGAGGCCGCTGACGAAGGTGGGATTTGGACTATTACCGATGCAATGGGTGACAGTGCTTCAGATGCACAAAGTCCCTTCCACCAGGTATGTGCACTGATATGCTTGCATGATTCCCATATCCCGTCCCCATTCCAAAAACCTTGCTTGGTAGAGAACTTTGCCAGACTTCCCAGAACTTTGCCCACGTCCAGATTGAGGTGGCGTGAGGGTAGAAATCGCACTGAGCGCTGTTGATCTGTTCTCCAGAAAGTATTGGTCTGCCAACATGCTTTGGGTCCAGCATGTATGCTGCAGCATGAATCGGCTTGACACAAAATTCTTGATGCATCTGTATGACTTGAACAATTGCCTTCTCCTCTGCTTTGAGCAGCAGGGATGTGGGTAGGGCAATGCTGATTTGTTCTTTTAAATCAGCAAAAAGCCTGAGAACATCTGACAAGACAGCGTCATCTCCTTCAATCTGAGCAATTGCAGATGCTACTGGTAAGAGTAGTTTAAGGCTGCTAACCACTCTCTCCCAAAACACATCATCCAGCAGTATTTTCTTGATGGTGGTTTCCATATCCCCAGACTGGGATATTGCCATTTCTTGCAGTGACTCCTTACCCTCCAGGAGGCTGTTGTACATTATGACAATGCCACCCCATCTAGTGTTGCTGGGCAGCTTTAGTGTGGTGTTCTTGTTCTTTGTTGTTTGCTTGGAGTTGTAAGTTGCTGCAACTACGTGTTTTCCCCTGACATACTTACAACTTGCTTGGCTCTCTTGTACAGTGTTTCCATGGTTCTCAAACCCATGATGTCCTTGAGGAGCAGGTTGAGCCCATGAGCTGCACACCCAATAGACATAATATGAGGGTAGGCCTCCTCCACTTGAGCCCAAGCAGCCTTCATATTTGCAGCATTGTCAGTAACTACTGCAAAGACCTTTTGTGATCCAAGATCGTTGATGACCGCTTTCAGCTCATCAGCAATGTATGTGCCTGTGTGTCTGTTGTCCTTCATGTCTGTGCTCTTGAAGAACACTGGGAGAGGAGTGGAGATGATGTAGTTTATGATGCCCTCTCCTCGTACATTTGACCACCCATCTGAGATAACTGCAACACAGTCAGTCTGCCATCTCTATCGTTTCTTTGAGCTTTCCTTGGACTCTGTTATACTCGGCCTCCAGCAAATAAGTAGACAAAGCATGTCTGGTGGGAGGACAGTATGCAGGGCAAATAACATTGAAAAATCTCTTCCAGTACACATTAGTTGTGAGCATGAGGGGTGAGCCTGTCGCATATACAGCTCGAGCAAGGCACTCATCTGCATTCTTCTGGCTGTGGTTATCCATTGTATCAAAGAACCTTCCAAGTGGGCCAGGAGTTGCTGCTGATAAGGAGCTTGATGCTGAATGTGAACCATCATCTTGAATGAAAGCAGAGGAACTCTGGGCTGACTGGTGTGAGCTTTGAATGAAGTTGTTGCATTTGGATAAATGCTGCTGCATCTTTGTGGCATTCTTTACATATGGCTTTGTACAGTGTCTGCACATGTACACAGTCTTTCCATCTTTAATACCTGGGGTAAAATGCTTCCACACATCAGACGGTAAACCTGGCATTGTTCTATGCAGAGAAATAAAGGGCATTCATCTCTGTCAAACTGCGGTTGATCAGCACGATTGCAACAAAGTGAGTAAATTTTTTTCTGATGCTCCATGTGATGGAAGCATGACCTGTGCACGCACGACGCTACATCACCAATAGAGGGAGCTATCCACTCATCCAACCAATCAGGACACATTTGTTCACAGTCACACACAAAACTTGTAATTATTAAAACAAGCCAAGTAAGGAGATAAACATACATTGAAGAAGAAATTCCTTAATAATTAAGATTCCATCTCTCTTAGTAATTTTAAGAGAGGACCTGTGGAAAAAAATGAAAGAAATACAAAAAAAAAACAGTATTATGCTAGCATGTGCTTTTTTGGGTAAAATTCCCAAGCTAAACGTCCCGTGGAAAATTTCTGGAAATTTACCGGAAACTTTCCACCCCTTCACAACCCTAGGCGGAGCTGGCTTGGGGGTGGGGCGTATGGCCTACTCCTACTCCTAATTCTTAAGTTCTTATGTTCCCATGCGCCTGCTGCCCCTGTCCTCCTAGGTGGTAGAGGTCACAGGTTTGGGAGTTGCTGTCGAAGAAGCCTTGGTGAGTTGCTGTAATGCAGCTTGCAGATGGTATACACTGCAGACACAGTTCGCTGTTGGTGTTGGGAGTGACTGTTTAAGGTTGGTGGGACCGCTTAGTTCTGTCTATAGACTATTCTTTTGGTATTTAGCATGCAGGTAGCCCTGTGTTGGAGCATTGCTAGATTTGTACCTAATTCTTAGGTATGCTTGTACTTCCTTCTATACACCACATTGAACCAAGGTTATTAACCTGGCTTGATGGTAATCAGAGTGATGGATTTACAGGGCGATGAAGCTACAGATTGTGGTCGTATGCAATTCTGCTGTTGCTGATGGCTCACAGTTTTGGGATGCAAATATGACCTTAATCTGTCCCACTTAGCACTGTAGTAGTGCCATACTACACTTTGGAGACGAGACTTTGTCTTCACACAAATTGTGTGGTAGTCACTTCTGCCAATGCTGCCATAGTCAGACGTATCTTTGTAAGTTGGCGAGGGTGACATTCAGTAGGTTGCTTACTTGAGTTGGCTCCCTCGCCACTTGATGCAGGCCAAGTCTGGTAACTCTGTCCTTCAAGACTTGGCCAGTATGGTCAGTGGTGGTACTACCCAGCCACCCTTGGTGGTGTACATTGAAGTCCCCCACCCAGAGTAAATTCTGTGCCCTTGCTTCCCTACGAGCTTCTTCCAAGTATTTCTCAACATTGAGGAGTAATGGCTCAACTGTTGAGAGCAGAGGGGGCCAGTAATGTGGTGATCAGCTGGAGATTTCCGTGGCTCTGTTTGACCCGAAACCATGAGACTTAAGGTTTAGATTCAATGTTGAGAACGCCAAGAGCCACTCTCATTGACTGTATATCATTGTGCCCCCACTTCTGTGGGTTTATCCTGCCAGTGGAACTGGACATACCCAGAGATGGTGATGGAGGAAGTCTGGGACATTGGATGCTAAATATATATTTTTTTAAAATTAAAATTCATTTGTAATGTTGGCATCGCTGACAAAGCTGGCATTTGTTGCCCATACCTAGTTACACTTAACTGAGTGACTTGCTAGGCAGTTAAGAGTCAACCATATTGGTGTGGGACTGGACTGAAATATAGGCCAAGCCAGGTAAAGACAGCAAGTTTCCTTCGTTAAAGGAAATTGGTGAATCAGTTGGGTTTTTATGATAATTCGACAGCTTCATGGTCACTTTTTTTAAAACTGATACCAGCTCTTTATTCCTAAATTTGAATTGCCATGCTGGGATTTGAGCACACATTCTCTAGATTATTAGCCCAGCCTCCAGATGTTAGTGAGGAGGACTTTGCAGGCATGATCCAGTCATATGCTTATACAATGCTTGATAGTTCTATCTGATTTTCTTTTTCTTATTGAACTTTGTAGTGATGGTTGCTAGACCACTTAAGAGTGAATCACAGTGTGGAACTGGAGTCATATGTAGACCAGACCAGGTTGGGGTGGCAAATTCCTTTTCCTGAAGGATATTAGTGAACCAAATGCGTTTTCACAACAATCTGGAAGCCTTTATGGTTATTTTGTCTGTTGCCAGCCCACAAATTACCAGATTTATTGACTTCACAACTTACTACTGTGGGATTTGAACTCATGAACTCCGGGTTGCTAATCCAGTACCATAATGTCTAGAATACTCTTGCCTGTACCACCTGCATGTTTTGAAATAGAACTTGGTTCCCTTCTCTGTAACGGGGGATTTTATGGGAGGAAGGGCGGTGTTAGCAACTTGCAAAATAAGCTTACAGGTGCAGTGAAGGTATAATAAATACCATAAAGATTGGGTACTGCTGAGGCTCCAATAATCTGTCATATGCAACTTTGTGATTTTTAGTTTTATTACTTATTTTTTGTTATGTAATCATTTTATTCTAGAACATAGTATATGTCTGGTATGACTATTTGCTAGTGCAAATGGGAAATGAAATCTGGATTTTGGGAGCAGAGAATTATTCAGAAATTTGCTACACTATATAAAAGTAACTTTTAAATCCAAAATTTAAGTCATTTTAAAAACTGGGATAGTTTCTATAGCAATGGATCAAAATAATAAACCTCTGCAGACTCAGAAAATTCAGGGTAAAATATAGACCCTGTCTCAGCCACTCCATGCCACCAAATTGATAATTAAACACGAGTGAACATAGTAGGCCATTCTGCTCCTTGAGCCTATTCCACCATTCCATTAGATCATGGCTGATCTGTACCTCAACTGTATTTACCTGCTTTTGATCCATATCCCTTGCTAACCTTTAACAAAAATCTATTGACCTCAGTCTTGAAAGTTTTAACGTACGCAGCATCCACGGCCTTTTGGGGGAGAAAGTTCCATATTTCTGCTACCCTGTATGAAGGTTCTTCCTGATTTCACTCCTGAATGACCTGGCTCTAATTTTAAGATTATGCCCCCTTGTACTGGAATCCCTCACCAGAGGAAATAGTTACTCTTTATCCTATTGAATCCCTTTATCATTTAAACACCTGGATTAGATCACCCCCTCAACCTTGTATAATGAAGGGAAGACAAACCAAGTTTATGCAACCTGAAATCTGAGATTGAGGCATCAATTTTCATTCTCAAACACTGGTTTTACTTGCATAATAAGCACTGACAGAATCTTGGTAGATGTTCAATGGCTCCAAATTTGACAGTAGGAGCAGGAAAGTTGAAAAAATAAGGGAAATAAACTATTTTAACCTTTAAAAGAGAAAAATGATTAGAATATATTGTATAAGAACATAAGAATTAGGAGCAGGAGAAGGCCCCTCGAGCCTGCTCCGCCATTCAATAAGATCATGGTTGATCTTCGACCTCAACTCTACTTTCCCGCTCGATCCCCATATCCCTTGATTCCCCTGGAGTCCAAAAATCTATCTATTTCAGCCTTGAATATACTCAACGATTCAGCATCCACAGCCCTTTGGGTTAGAGAATTCCAAAGATTCACAACCCTCTGAGTGAAGAAATTCCTCCTCATCTCAGTCTTAAATGGCCGACCCCTTATCCTTGACTATGCCCCCTAGTTCTAGACTCTCCAGCCAGGGGAAACAACCTCTCGGCATCTACCCTGTCAATCCTCCTCAGAATCTTGTATGTTTCAATGAGATCCTTTCATTCTTCTAAACTCCAGAGAGTATAGGCTCAATCTCTCCTCATAGAACACCCCCCTCATCCCAGGAATCAATCTAGTGAACCTTCATTATACCGCCCTTATCTTGCGTAGCAACCTTTTTTGTGGCACCTTATCGAATGCCTTTTGGAAATGCAAATATACTACATCCAAAGGTTCTCCTTTATCTACCCTGCTGGTTACACCTTCAAAAAAATTCTAATAAATCTGTCAAATACCTTGTATGTGTCTGGACTTGGTCGAACATAATAAATGGATTTTTGTTGTTGCAGCCATATTTGGTGTCTGATTCAAACTGTCTTACATGGATGTCTCTGAATATAGGTAGGAGAGTATATGGAGAGGTTTCTTGAGGCAGCAGGTCATTGAACTCAGGAGAGGGCAAGGTGAGTTGAGATTGAAATTACCAAGGATGAGGAGTCATTCAGTGCAGAAGTTGGGGAGGAAAAGTGGGAGGGTGTCTAGGGGCGAACCTTGAGATGGGGCTGGGAGCGTATTAGAGAATGAGGACTTTAAAGGAGAGGCAAGACTGGTAGAACAAGGTTAGCTGCTTGAAGGAGATGGTGTGGCTTGGTGATGAGGACCACTCGGCCACCGTAGCAGTTTGAGTGAGGCAGGTAGTGGAATGTAGAGGCACGCTTGGCAGGCTTCAGTAAGAAGCAAGATATTGCCACCCTTGAGCTAAGCTTCAGCCAAAGCCATGATGTTCATGTCCAAAGTACGGTTGTGGACAGCAAGAACCTTGTTCGCGAATGAACAGACATTCTGAAGGGAAATGCAGAGAGGAGCAATCATTGTTAATCTGATGGCAGAGTCTGTGGGAACAGTTGTGGGTGGGGTAAGCGGGACAGGAAGCCAGTTAGGGGGACAAGCCCCCAGTGGGCTGCTGGATTGGAGGGTCGGTGATGGAGGAGGATGGGATAGTTTTGGGAAGATTAAAGTAATAGGACAAAACAAGGAAGAAAGGTTGGAGCAAGAAAAAGTTACTAGGTGAGCAGAAGCAAAGTGCTCACATTTTATATTTAAAATGTATTCGTTTTTATTTTTCTGTACATTGTTAATACAATAATAAAGTTACACTTGACATCTGAGGAGTTTTGTTACTTTACTGGATATTTTCCCCAGTATCATGCTGTGTAAGATAAAAACTTATAAAACTGATAGCCCCAATGAGACAATAATTTTCCTGACCTTGTTCGTATTCTAAAGGTTAATTACCCATTTTGAATTAGTTTGAATGCAGTTCAACCAGGCTTCTTGCTTTTCATATGTGGCAACTAGTTCTATCTATCGAGTTCCACTGTGGTACAGTTTTTGTTGACACTTTTTTCCCTCATTTTATTTACAGACTATGAATGACTTTGATTATTTAAAACTACTGGGAAAAGGCACTTTTGGAAAAGTAATTTTAGTCAAGGAAAAGGCAACTGGGAAATATTACGCAATGAAGATTCTAAAGAAAGAAATTATTATTGCAAAGGTAGGCACAAATGGTTTACTTTTCAGAAGCAACACTGAAAGATTGAAGATGTTAATATTCTTGTAGTTGGAATTGTAAAGTAGTGATTAAGTTTTCAAGCGAAATAGAAAAATACAAGCAACAACAGTAAAATTTTATATAATACTTGGTAGAGTTTATAATTGCTTTGTTTACCAATATTATATATTGATCAATGCTACAAAGGTATTCAAATACATTAAAATGTGTGTTGCTGTGTTTTTTGCCTCCCAGGTTGTAAAGTACTTATGAATACAAGTGCAGAATTTCTGTTAGTTAATTGTTCAGTGACTTTTATATATACCATAATAATTTTTGTTACTGGACTCGTCAAATAATTTTTACTTTAATATCGAGCATCTGCATCAAAAATGAACTCCATGCAAAAGTGGAAACAAAGCTTTAAAGACGTACACCAGTAGGTGCATGGGGAGGAAACAACTACTTTACCTTTTGCTAACTCCAACTCTGACAAGTACTTTGTCCTCCACTCCTGATGGTTATCTTGCACTGTGTTCTGGAGAAGTATTATAGCAGTGCTCAAGGTGACAGCATAACATAGAAACAGAAGATAGGAGCAGGATTAGGCCATTCGGCCCCTTGAGCCTGCTCTGCCATTCAATGAGATCATGGCTGATCATCCAAATTCAGTACCCTGTCCCTGCTTTCTCCCCATATCCCTTGATCCCTTTAGCCTTAAGAAATATATCTAACTCCTTCTTGAATATATTTAATGAATTGGCCTCAACAGCCTTCTGTGGTAGAGAATGCCACAGGTTCACCACTCTCTGGGTGAAGAAATTCCTCCTCAAAATTGCAAAAATTGTTTATACCAATCTGGCATAAAAGGAAATCTAAAAAGGTGACTCAACCGTGGATAACAGGGGAAATTAGAGACAGCATAAAATCCAAAGATAGGGCGTATAAAATAGCCAAAAAAAGCGCCAGAGCGGAAGATTGGGAACAGTTTAAGATAGAGCAAAGGAGGGCAAAGGGCATGATCAAGAGGGGCAAAATAGCTTACGAAAACAAGCTGGCGGAAAATATAAAAACTAACTCCAAAAGCTTTTATAAATATATCAAAAGGAAAAGACTGGTGAAAACCAAAGTTGGTCCATTGCAGTCAGATACGGGGGAATATATAATGGGAAATAAGGAAATGGCAGATCAACTAAATGCATACTTTGGGTCAGTCTTTACGAAGGAAGACACAAAAAACCTCCCTGGGATATCGGGAAAAATAGGGACATTGGCAAAGGAGGAACTGACGCAAATCAATATCTCTAAGGATATGGTGTTAAGGAAGCTAAAGGGATTGAAGGTGGACAAATCCCCAGGGCCTGATAACATGCATCCTAGGGTACTGAAGGAGGTGGCCCTAGAGATAGCGGATGCACTAAGGATGATTTTTCAGAATTCATTAGACTCGGGAACAGTGCCGATGGATTGGAGGGTAGCTAACGTTACCCCACTATTCAAAAAGGGGGGTAGGGAAAAAGCAGGTAATTACAGACCTGTAAGCCTTACATCAGTTGTGGGCAAAATGCTGGAGTCCATCATTAAGGATGAAATAGCGGAGCACTTAGCAAATGGGGACAGGATAGGACAGAGTCAACATGGATTTACAAAGGGTAAATCGTGCTTGACTAATCTATTGGAATTTTTTGAGGGAGTAACTGGTAGAATAGATGGGGGAGAGCCAGTAGATGTGGTGTACCTGGACTTCCAAAAGGCCTTCGATAAGGTCCCACATAAAAGATTAGCATGGAAAATTGAGGCTCATGGGATAAAGGGGAAAGTTTTGGCGTGGATAGGGAACTGGCTGTCAGATAGAAAACAGAGAGTTGGAATAAACGGCTCATTTTCTGAATGGCAGGCAGTAACAAGTGGGGTACCACAGGGATCTGTCCTGGGCCCCCAGCTGTTCACAATTTACATTAATGACCTGGATCAGGGAGTCGGATGCAGCATTTCCAAATTTGCAGACGACACTAAACTAGGAGGGGGGGTGGGCTCAGAGGAAGAGACCAGGAAGCTCCAGAGCGATTTGGACAGACTGGGCGATTGGGCGGATAAATGGCAGATGCACTATAATGTGGACAAGTGCGAAGTTATCCACCTTGGGTGCAGGAACGGGAGGGCAAATTATTATTTAAATGGCAATAGATTGGGAGAGGGGGAAGTACAGAGAGACCTGGGTGTTCTTGTACACCAGTCACTGAAGGCGAGCATGCAGGTGCAACAGGCGGTCAAGAAGGCAAACGGTATGCTGGCCTTCATAGCAAAAGGGTTAGAATACAGGAACAGGGATACCTTGCTGCAGCTGTACAGGGCACTGGTGGGACCACACCTCGAGTACTGTGTACAGTTTTGGTCGCCTCATCTGAGGAAGGATGTTCTTGCCATGGAGGGGGTGCAGCGGCGATTCACCAGGCTGATACCAGGAATGGCGGGAATGACCTATGAGGAGAGACTATGTAGTTTAGGGATGTACACACTGGAGTTTAGAAGATTGAGAGGGGACCTCATAGAAGTGTATAAAATTCTGACAGGTCTAGACAGACTGGATGCAGAAGGAATGTTTCCCTTGGCGGGTGAGAACAGAACTAGAGGACATAATTTAAGGATAAGGGCTAAACCATTTAGGACAGAGATGAGGGGGAATTTCTTCACTCAGAGAGTGGTGAACCTGTGGAACTCATTGCCACAGAGGGCAGTGTACGCCAGCTCATTAAATATATTTAAGAGGGAATTAGATATATTTCTACGGGCAAAAGGGGTTAAGGGTTACGGAGAGAAGGCGGGGACGGGATACTGAATTAAAGGATCAGCCATGATCTCATCGAATGGCGGAGCAGGCACGAAGGGCCGAATGGCCTACTCCTGCTCCTATCTTCTATGTATCTATGTATCTATGTATCTCTGTCCTAAATGGCTTACCCCTTATCTTTAGACTGTGACCCCTGGTTCTGGACTCCCCGACCATCGCGAACATCCTACATCTAGTCTGTCTAGTCCTGTTAGAATTTTAAGTTTCAATGAGATCCCTCTCATTCGTCTAAACTCCAGCGAGTATAAGCCCAATCGACCCAATCTCTCCTCATACGTCATTCCTGCCATCCCAGGTATCAGCCTGGTGAATCTTCGCTGCACTCCCTCCATGGCAAGAACATCCTTCCTCAGATAAGGTGACCAAAACTGCACACAATACTCAAGGTGTGGTCTCACCAAGGCCCTGTACAACTGCAGCAAGACATCTTTGTTCCTGTACTCGAACCCTCTCGCTATGAAGGCCAACATACCATTTGCCTTCTTAACCGCCTGCTGCACCTGCATGCTTACCTTCAGCGACTGGTGCACAAGGACACCCAGGTCTCGTTGCACTTCCCCTTCACCCAATCTATTGCCGTTCAGATAATCTGCCTTCCTGTTTTTGCCACCAAAGTGGATAACCTCGCATTTATCCACATTATACTGCATCTGCCATACATTTGCCCAATCACCCAACCTGTCCAAATCATACTGGAGTTTCTCTGCATCCTCCTCACAGCACACACGCCCACCCAGCTTTGTCTCATCTGCAAACTTGGAGATATTACATCTAGTTCCCTCATCTAGATCATTAATATATTGTGAATAGCTGGGGTCCTAGCACCGATCCCTGCGGTACCCCACTAGTCACTGCCTGCCACTTGGAAAAAGACCCGTTTATTCCAACTCTTTGCTTGTCTGCCAGCCAGTTCTCTATCCAAGTCAGTACCTTGCCCCCAATCCCATTTGCTTTAACTTTACATGCTAATCTCTTATGCGGGACCTTATCGAAAGCCTTCTGAAAGTCCAAATACACCACATCCACTGGTTTTCCCTTATCTATTCTACCAGTTACATCCTCAAAAAATTCCAGTAGATTAGTCAAGCACGATTTACCTTTTGTAAATCTATGTTGACTTTGTCCGATCATGTCACTGTATTCCAAGTGCTCTGCCATTACATCTTTTATAATGGACTCTAGCATTTTCCCCACTACAGGAAACTTTGGTTTATCTGGAGGTTGTATGTCCGGAAGCCTCGATCTAACGGCAGAAATCAGCAGCCGTTTTGTTAGGTTTTTTTTCTTCCCCTAGCATTTTTTTTAAACAGTCAGGCTGTGGAAAGCCTCTCTGTAGCTTAGCAACAGCTTCAGAGACGCTTCCAAGGTACGGGCCGAGTGTTTACAAGCTGTTGCTAAGCAACAGTGTTTGTTGTCAGATACGGAGATGAAAACCTCCGTATCCTTCAACATTAGCGCTGGTCTATCTGGAAGTTTTGATCTAACGGCACCAGCTCGGTCCCGTCGGTGCCGGATATCGCAAAGTTTCCTGTACCGATGTCAGGCTTACCGGTCTATAATTCCCCGATTTCTCTCTCTCACCTTTTTTGAATAGTGGGGTAACATTAGCTACCCTCCAATCCATGGGTACTGTTCCAGAATCTATAGAATTTTGGAAGATGACCAGCAATGCATCTACTATTTCTAGGGCCACTTCCTTAAGTACCCTAGGATGTAGATTATCAGGCCCTGGGGATTTATCGACCTTCAATCCCGTCAATTTCCTTAACACCATTTCCCTACAAATACTGATTTCATTCAGTTCCTCCCTCTCATCAGACCCTATGTTCTCGACATCTCTGGGAGGTTATTTGTGTCCTCCCTTGTGAAGACAGAACCAAAGTATGTATTTAATTGATCAGCCATTTCTTTGTTCCCCATTATAAATTCCCCTGATTCTGACTGCAAGGGAGCTACACTTGACTTCACCAATCTTTTTCTCTTCACATATCTATAGAAGCTTTTACAGTCAGTTTTTATGTTCCCTGAAAGCTTACTCTTATACTCTATTTTCCCCCTCTTAATTAATCCCTTTGTCCTCCTTTGCTGAATCCTAAACTGCTCCCAATCCTCAGGTCTGCTGCTTTTTCTGGCCAATTTATATGTCCTTTCCTTGGATCTTATGCTATCCCTAATTTCCCTTGTTAGCCACGGTTGAGTCACCTTTTTTGTTTTATTTTTATGCCAAACAGGGATGAACAAATTCTGTAGTTCATCCATGCGATCTTTAAATGTTTGCCATTGCCTATCCACCGTCAACCCTTTAAGTAACATTCCCCAATCAATCCTACCCAACTCGTGCCTCATACCATTGTAGTTTCCTTTTGCAATTCCCTACCCAATGGATAGCAGAACACACGCCCTTGCACAGCAGCACAAAAAATAATTACTCCCAACAAACAAGTGAAGCCCTCACACAACCAGAAAGCAACTTTCACAGCTAGGGTGGAGTGACTCACACTTTGTGAAAGTACAGTGTTGGGTAAGGCAGGAGTTGGCTCAGTTCACAATTAAGCTGGATGTGTAGGATACTATCAGCATAACACCTCCCAGCTGGCTTCTTAACCACCCAAACCAAAATCAGTACATCAAAAATGTATAGAATTCTATTAAAAGCTATACCAATTTGAACCCATAATCACCTAAAGATGTACAAACTACCCAGACAACTTTCAACTTTCATACATGCTGACATTAACCATATTTCGCTCATTGCTCTGCACTATGCCAAAATATATATCATTATAATATAAATTGACAGTATAATACAATATATACACATGTAACAGTGCAAATCAGTTAAGAGCCTTGAGAAAATTGTTTTACAGGCAGCGTAAAGTAGGATTACTGCACCTTTATACTTAACCAGAATTGTCCACCTCAACGTGAACAGTCTTATTTGGTACCTTTTTGTTGATGACTGCAATCCAAAGCCACTCTAATGAATTTTCCAATGTGGTCTACCACTGAATAGTGGGACACAGGTCTGTACTTGCTGTTCCTACATGGTGAGCTCTTGATTTCAATTACCCCATTGTGAGAAGCTGCCAAGTGGCGGCCAAGCATTTGTTGCTAAATTAACAGCCAGTCACTCTACGGCACTTGCGCGCTCCTTCTAATAATTGGCTATGGATTGGGATTAGATTAGTGGCAACCTGTATTAACAAAAACTTTATACTTAGCTTACATACTCGTTGGAGAAAGTGTGCAGTGGGAAGGAACCAGAGAAAAGTAAAATGTTTGGGGGATCAGTTTGATTTCGCTCTCCCACAGTCAGACATTTACTAAATTTGTAAGCTTTATTTGAAATGTGATGACTTAATTATGCAGTGGTGCAATACACCTATTCAAGTAGAAATTTAGGTATAGCATAGGCTGTGTCATAATTATTTTATTTACATTAGCTTCATTTATGTATGCTTTCATTGCTGGCAAGCTTGGATTAATGCACGGACCTACAGGGCCCATGCCCCGTTGCCCCAGTGAAATATGGGCTCTCCACCAGGGGCCCCATGCAAATATGTCATCCTCGGTAAAACTCATCATAATGTAGAAAAACTGCATACAATCATTGGATTAAAATATTCTGGCATTTACAAGTTCTGCTTTATTATTACTGCAGTGTGTAAACATTCTGCAGGCCTATTTCTTCATCCATTTTACTACACATTTGTGAATTAATGAATCCGTGTGGGGGTGGGGGGGGGGGTGTAGAGACTGTGTGGGGATGCGGAGGGAACCCAGGAATTCTTAATCTATCTGATGTAATTTGTGTATGTACCACCTTGACCATTGCTCCTCATTCTGCAGCACACCTCATTCTACAGCACTCTTATGACTGTCTAAATTGCGATGCTGCTGTGAGGGTGGGACACTGTTGCCCTCGCACAACAAATGTCATGCCAACTAATGACCATTTATAGCTCTTTAGACAGGAAACATAGGTTTATAATTTTAAATTTATAAATTTTAAATTTAAATGAAATTAAAACAGCCATTTGTAGTCTGCTGCCTTGAATATAATACTAAGTGCTGGTTATACTAAATTGGATGCTTGTTTTTAATTTTAAAATAATGAATGATGCACTTAAATATACTAATCTTATTTTGTGGTTTACTAATATCCAGCTCACTGAAAGTATTGCCGTGGGAAAATTTATAAGAACATAACATAAGAAATAGGAGCAGGAGTAGGCCATTCGGCCCCTCGAGCCTGCTCGGCCATTCAACAAGATCATGGCTGATCTTCTACCTCAACTTCACCTTCCTGCACTATCCTCTCATCCCTCAATTCCGAAAAATTTATCAACCTCTGCCTTGAATATACTCAATGACTGAGCATCCAAAGCGCTCTCTGGTAGAGAATGCCAAAGATTCACAACCCTTTGAGTGAAAAAATTTCTCCTCATCTCAGTCCTGAATGGCCTACCCCTTATTCTGAAACTGTGACCCTGTGTTCAAGATTCCCCAGCCAGGTGAAACATTTTCCCAGCATTAACCCCGTCAAGCTCCTTAAAAATTATATGTTTCATTAAATCACCCCTCATTTTTCTAAACTGTAGGGAATATAACAACAACTTGTATTTATATAGCACCTTTAACATAGTAAAACGTCCCAAAGGGGCTGCACAGGAGTATTGTAAGATGAGAAATTTTACACTGAGCCACATAAGGATAAATTAGGGCAGGTGACCAAAAGCTTTGTCGAAGTTTTAAAGGAGGAAAGGGGTAGCGAGGCAGAGGGGTTTAGGCAGGGAATTCCAGAGCTTAGGGCCTAGGCAACAGAAGGCACAGCCACCAAAGGTTGAGCGATTTATAATCAGGGATGCTCAAGGCAGAATTAGAGGAACACAGATATCTCTGGTTGTGGCATTGTGGGGCTGAGGAGATTAGCGATGGGAAAGGGTGAGGCCATGGAGGGATTTGAAAACAAGGATGAGAATTTTGAAATCAAGGTGCTGCTTAACCAGGAGCCAATGTAGGTCAGCGAGCACAGAGGAGATGGACGAACAGGACTTGGTGCGAGTTAGGACACGGGCAGCTGAGTTTTGGATGACCAAGTTTACGTAGGGTGGAATGTGGGAGGCCAGCCAGGAGTGTGTTGGAATAGTCAAGTCTAGAGGTAACAAAGTCATGGATGAGGGTTTCAGCAGTGGATGAGCTGAGGCAAGGGCGGAGACGGGCGATGTTACGGAGGTGGAAGTAGGCGGTCTTTGTTATGCTGCGGATATGTGGTCGGAAGCTCATTTCAGGGTCAAATACGACACCAAGGCTGCGAACAGTGTGGTTCAGCCTCAGACACATGTTAGGGAGAGGGATGGAGTCGGTGGCTAGGGAACGGAGTTTGTGGCGGGGACCGAAAACAATGGCTTCGATCTTCCTAATATTTAATTGGAGAAAATTTTTGCTCATCCGAAATTGGATGTCGGAGAAGCAGCCTGACAATTTAGAGACCGTGGAGGGGTCGAGAGAAGAGGTAGTGAGGTAGAGCTGGGTGTCATCAGCGTACATGTGGAAACTGGCTCTGTTTTCGGATGATGTCGCCAAGGGGTAACATGTAGATGAGAAATAGGAGGGGGCTAAGTAAAGATCCTTGGGGGACACCAGAGGTAGCGATGCGGGAGCAGGAAGAGAAGCCATTGCAGGTGATTCTGTGGCTGCGATTAGATAGATAAGAATGGAACCAGGCGAGTGCAGTCCCACCTGGCTGGACGACGATGGAGAGGCGTTGGAGAAGGATGGAGTGGTCAACCGTGTCAAAGGCTGCAGACAAGTCAAGAAGGACGAGGAGGGATAGTTTACCTTTGTCACAGTCACAAAGGATGTCATTTGTGACTTTGATAGCTGTATCAGTACTGTGGCAAGGGCGGAAACCTGATTGGAGGGATTCAAACATGGAATTGCGGGAAAGATGGGCATGGATTTGGGAGGCGACCATGGATTTGGGAGGCGACAACGTGTTCAAGGACTTGCAAGGAAAGGGAGGTTGGAGATGGGGCGGTAGTTTGCAAGGACGGAGGGATCAAGGGTTGGTTTTTTGAGGAGAGGGTTGATGACCTCAGATTTGAGGGAGAAGGGGACAGTACCCGAGGATGGAGAATGATTAATATCAGCTAACATAGGAGCCAGAAAAGGAAGTTGGGTGGTTAGCAGTTTGGTGGGAATAAGGTCGAGGGAGCAGGAGGTGGGGCTCATGGATAAGATGAGCGCAGAGGGGTCATGTGGGGAGATCGGAGAGAAACTGGAGAAAGATGTGAGTTCAGGGCTAGGGCAGAGGGGAAGTTTGGCCCAATGGGCTAGGGGAAGGAAGGGAAGTGGCAGAGGCAGCTGAACGGATGGTCTCAATCTTAGAGACAAAGATGTCCATGAGCTCCTCACAGTTGTTATCGGAGGTGAGGGTGGAGGAGACAGGAGAGAGGGGTTTAAGAAGATGGTTAGCAGTAGTGAATAGGAGCCAGGGTTTATCTTTGCATTCCAGAATGATTCTGGAATAGTGAACAATTTTGGCAGACGAGAGCAGGACCCGATAATGCTTTGTGGTCTAGCCAGATCTGGCGGTGAATGGCTAAACCAGTTGTCTGCCATATCCGTTCAAGCCTGCGTCCCTTGGACTTAAGGGAGCGAAGATGAGAGCTGTACCAGGGTGAACGGCCAGGGTAAGAGAGGGTAATTGTTTTAATAGGGACTAGGGCCTCGAAGGTGGTGGTGAGGATGTGGTTGAGCAGATCGGTAGCTGCAGAAATGTCATGGTGAATGCCGCGCCAGAGGCTGGACAGTTGGGATTTCATAAGTGCAGTTGTAAGAGAGTTGGGAGAGGTTTTTCCAGGGGCGGACACAGAAGGAAGTAGGGGCGGTGGAAGGGGGATGTGGGTGGAGAGCGACACGAGAAAATGGTCAGAGATGGCTTTATCTGAAATTGACGCGATGGGAGTAGCGAGGCCACAAGAGATGGCAAAGTCGAGGGGGTGGCCGTGAATATGGGTTGGGGAGTTTACATGGAGGGAGAGATTAAGATAGGTTAGGAGGCTAGTGAACTCGGAGGAGAGAGAGCATGATGAATTGAGATGGAGGTTGAAATCACCGAGGATGAGAAGTCGTTCGGTGCTGAGGGAGGAGAACAGAGAAGATATCTCAATAATAACATTTTTATGGTACTTGGTTGGGCTGTAGAGAACAAGAATTTTAAATGAGAGGTGAAAGGGGTGGAATAAGGTGAGATGCTCAAAGGAGAAACTGCTTGAGGAATAGGGGGACAGACTGATTTGGTAATGAGCCACACTGTCACCACGGCGGTCTGAGCGGGGCAAGTGGTGGAAGGTACAGCCAGGTGGGGAGGCTTCATTTACGGGTAAGGTGTCATCACCCCTCAACCAAGTTTCCGTCAGGGCCATGATGTCGATGCAATCATTCACGATAAGCTCATGGAAGGGAAGGGCCTTGTTCGCAAGTGAACGGACATTCTGGAGGGAGATACGAAGAGAGTCAGTGATGGTTGCCCCACTGCCAGCATCCACAGGGTCAGCGCTGTGGGTGTTGAGTTGGATGGGGAGGAGATTGGCAAGATTTGCCCCCAGTGGGCACGCTGGGCGGGAAGGCCGGCAAGAGAGTAGGATGGGACAGTTGGTGTTGCTGCTCATAAGGCGGCAGCGACGGTGCCACGATGGGCCCTTCGTAGGATGCCAAGAGAGGCACAGAGGGAAGTTGTGGGCTTATCTAAGAGGGAGTCCAGCCTGGGACGGCAGCAGGAGAGCAGGAAGGTCGAAGAGTAATGAAGGATTGGGTTAGGGATTTGGGAGGGCAGTGTATCCGAGAGAGAAGAGATGAAAGGAAGCATGACGACAGGAGAGTGCGGTCAGGGAGGGATAGAGAGAAAAGGAAAATAGGGGGGAAAAAATGGAATTGCTCGGGTCCGGAACAGCAGCCAAAGTGTGCACGAGAATGGACAGGGGAAAAGCTCAGGTTACATAGGCCTGTTTAAATGTTGGAATACATATTTCCTGGTAGCAGGGAACGGGTTGGGGACAATAGTAGGGAGCCCAGGATCAAAGTCCGAGGCCCCATGGAAGGACAAAGCCGCGTAAGCAGGATGGGGCCGGTATGGAGCATCGACGAACCACTGTCCAAAGCAGGTGAGTGAAGTCAAGAAGCTGTTTGAAGGGTAGAGAGTTTGAGGATGGAGGTTGTTGCTGTAAGAATGAGAGTCGGTAGCGATGCAGAAAGATGAAGGCTAAAATTGACGCAAGTTGGAGGTCACCATAGATTAAAGCAGCGGAGTAAAAGTAAAACCACAAGCCAGTGACTAGCAAAGCTGAAAACCAGTAGAACAAGTCACCGGATAGCAAGTGCCTTGCGGTACCCCGCTATTTACAGCCTGCCAACCTGAAAAAGTCCTGTTTATTGCTGCTCTCTTTTCTGTCCATTTAACCAATCCTCAATCCATGCTAATATATTACCCCCAATCCCGTGAGTCCTA
The DNA here is from genome assembly GCF_052327205.1 of Somniosus microcephalus. Lineage (NCBI taxonomy): Eukaryota > Metazoa > Chordata > Chondrichthyes > Squaliformes > Somniosidae > Somniosus > Somniosus microcephalus. Next base: position 33,074,042 of record NC_140989.1, read on the forward strand.
ATTTTGTGTAATAACCTCTTGTGTGGCACCTTATAGGCCTAGTCTACTCAATCTTTCCTCATAGGGCAATCCCCTCATCCCAGGAACCAGTCTAGTGAACCTTCGTTGCACTCCCTGTAAGGCAAGTATGTCTTTCCTTGGGTAAGGGGACCAGAACTGTACACAATACTCCAGGTGTGGACTCACCAATGTCCTGTATAATTGTAGTAAGACTTCTTTACTCTTGTACTCTAATCCCTTTGCAGCAAAAGCTAACATACCATTTGCTTTCTTAATTGCTTGCTGTACCTGCATGTTAACTTTCTGTGATTCATGTACAAGGACACCCAGGTCCCACTGAATACAAACGTTTCCCAGTCTCTCAACATTCAAAAAATATTCTACATTTTTGTTTTTCCCTACCAAAGTGGATAACTTCACACTTCCCCACATTGTATTCCATTTGCCATGTTCTTGCCCACTCAGTTAACCGGTCTATATCTCTCTGCAGCCTCTTTGCATCCTCCTCACAGCTTACTTTCCAACATAACTTTGTATCATCAGCAAACTTGTTACTCAGTCCCTTCACCTAAGTCATTAATATAGATCGTAAATAGCTGAGATCCAAGCACTGATCTTTGCTAGTTACAGCCTGCCAACCTGAAAAAGCCCTGTTTATTCCTACTCTCTGTTTGCTGTCCATTAACCAATCCTCAATCCATGCTAACATATTGCCCCCAATCCCATGAGTCCAAATTTTGTGTAATAATCTCTTGTGTGGCACCTTATCGAATGCTTTTTGAAAATCCAAATACACTACGTCTACTGGTTTCCCCCTTATCCATCCTACTAGTTATATCTTCAAAAAACTTTTAACAGATTTGTCAAACACTATTTCCCTTTCATAAAACCATGTTGACTCTGCCTAATCATATTACAATTTTCTAAGTGCCCTGTTACCATGTCCCTAATAATAGATTCTCGCATTTTACCTACTACTGATGTCAGCCTAACTGGCCTATGGTTCCCCGTTTTTTTCTCTTCCTCCTTTCTTAAATAGCGGGGTTATGTTTGCTACCTTCCAATCCTTGGGGACTATTCTAGAATCTAGGGAAAGGCTGGAAGATTAATACCAATGCATCTACTATCTCTGCAGCTACCTCTTTTAAAACCCTAGGATGCAGGTCGTCCGGTCCTGGGGATTTGTTGCCACTTAGTCCCATTAATTTCTCCAGTACTATGTCTTTACTTATACTGATTTCTTTAAGTCCCTGATTCGGGCAGCACGGTGGCATAGTGGTTAGCACTGTTGCCTCACAGCGCCAGGGACCCGGGTTCGAATCCAGCCTCTGGTGACTGTCTGTGTGGAGTTTGCACATTCTCCCCGTGTTTGCGTGGGTTTTCTCCGGGTGCTCCGGTTTCCTCCCACAGTCCAAAGATGTGCAGGTTAAGATGATTGGCTATGATAAATTGACCCTTAGTGTTAGGGGGATTAAATACGTGGGGTTACGGGGATCGGGTGGGATATGTGTTGGTGCAGGCTCGATGGGCCGAAATGGCCTCTATCTGCACTGTGGGGATTCTGTGATTCTCTCTAGACCCTTGGTTCCCCATTATTTTTCCGGAATGTTTTTTGTGTCTTCTACCATGAAGACAGATACAAAGTATTTGTTTAATGCCACTGCCATTTCCTTATTGCCTATTATAATTTTTTCTGTCTCTGCCTCTAATGGGCCCATGTTTACTTTCACTAATCTCTTTCTATTTACATACCTATAGAAACGATTATAATCTGTTTTTATGTCTCTTGCTAATTTATTCTCATACTCCCTTTTCTCTTTCCTTATCAATTTCTTGGCCCACCTTTGCTGAATTCTAAAATCCTCCCAATCCTCAGGCTTACTATTCTCTTTGGCAGGATTATAAACCTTTTCCTTTAATGTAATACTACCTTTAACTTCTCTTGTTGGCCACGGTTGGACCATTTTTCCTGTGAGGTTTTTGTGCCTTAAAGGAGTGTATATTTGTTGTAAATGATGTATTAATTCTTTAAATGCTAGCCATTGCTTGTCTACCATCATATATTTTAATGTAGTTTCCTATCTACCTTAGCCAACTCGCTCTTTATACCTTCGTAGTTTGCTTTGTTTAGATTTAAGACCCTAGTTTCGACTTCACTAAATCACTTTCAAACTCTAAAATTCTATCATATTATGGTCACTCTTCCCTAAAGGCCCCTTTACTACAAGATTATTAATTATCCCTTTCTCATGACAAAGATCATTGATCTGTGAAAACTATGATTGTGTGTTTATAAGTTCTGTAATTTTATTTTCTAAATATTTGCCTTTTTAACTTTCTTCAGTATGTTCTGAAGTATTCTATATCTAACACTACCAATTTTACCTGTATGTCATTACCTGTAACAGAAATATGGGGTTTCAGTAGTTGTGTTTACTGAGCCTCTGGAATTTCTTCCTTTTTGAATCCTGAGAAATCTACCTGCTCGTACTTGTGTGTTCCTTAAGCAGGTGTTTAAGGAAAAGTGTTTTCAAATTGAATCATCAGTTGTTTAATATTTTTGGACAAGAAGTGTTTCTGACTGAACATCCTTAAGAAAAAGCTTAACAAAGCCTATCTCTTTGTTCCACTTTCTGTTCTGTAGGTGTTAATAGCTCATTAGATTTTTTAATTGTGAAAGTTCTAATTGTTTTATAACTTGCAATATTTTTGGTTCACATGTCTGGTTTAAATTGGGCAAACTGGTAACAAAACTAAAATGAAAGGCTTATTTTAAAATGTATGCTGAAGCTCAGCTACCTATACAGAGCTTGCACCTAAACATTGTTTTCCCTTTTTATTAGGATGAGGTAGCACACACACTTACAGAAAGCAGAGTATTAAAAAACACTAGGCATCCGTTTTTAACGGTAAGTACTATAAGACTATAAAGTATTTTTTTCTGCTGTTCAGACATTAATGGATATAAGATTTAAGTGTTGTGCTGTTTCTCTATTAAATTTATAACAAATTTCGGTACTAACCAGACCTACAAAGAATAATTGGTGCTTACAGTGACTGTTAGTTATATCTTATCTACACAATTGTATAGCAACATCTGTTCTGTATTGAAATTAATACATTGAAATAGGCACTGCACATGCAATCCTGAATTTGAAAATGTATTTACTGATAAATTTACAATGTAAAATTATGTAGTGTGACGAAGCTACCTGCAATTTCTGTAGCAGTAACCAGTTGCAGACGATGGCCAAAGGCAAAATAGAACCGGTCATAATGAAGTCATACTAAAAGAAGTAATTGATTTCTTGAGGCATTTTACATTTGAGCCTATTTATGATTTTTTTTTTTTAAGTTTATGCACATTGTCACTCCATTTGCAGTGTAAAATATGGTTGTAATTCATTCTATTAGATCAAATTTCACTTTTTTTGTAATAAAAAAACACAATTAGTTCCATGGTCTGTTAAAGAAACATAAATTTAATGGAAAAAGTAATTAGCAAACCTTTGTAAGCACACAACATAGTATTAATTGCATTCAGATACTTCAATCGCCTTGACTTGTTAGTGATGTCGTTATGATGAAAATGGTACTTTACTCTTCTGGCTATTTTGCTAACACAAGCAAAAGAAAGAGTTTGCGAAACATTTTCTGATAAAGACAGCGAGTGCCCTTTAAATTTTATATTTTCTGTTCCCTTTCATGAATCACAATAGTTTTGATATTTCTAACGAGCCTTGAAAATGGTCTACTTTACATTGTGAAGTGAACTAGCAATAACTGGTAGCAGAAGGCAGCCTCTGTGGAACTTATTTTTCATTTTCTTCATTATTCTATTACAAACCTATGAAGATCTGTGAGGGTAAAATCTCACTAGATAACAGGCAAATGAAAGTTGATCTAAGAGTGCCATAAGCTGTTTCCCATTTGCTAGCTGATAAAAGCATTTGGCACCATTCATCGCTATGTAGATGTATTAGAGATGTTTTGAGAATGCAGCTGAAGTTAAATGCAGCTTTTTAATATTAAAACCATTAGCAGCAGGCACTTGCTATAAAAACTATCAAAACTAAATAATTCACATAATTCTCTGTACACTTGTGATTCTTTTTATTACAGTCTTTGAAGTATTCTTTCCAAACTAAAGATCGTTTATGTTTTGTCATGGAGTATGTGAATGGTGGAGAGGTAAGCCTGAATTTAAAGAGAACTATGATGAACAGTGCAGTGTTCTATATTAATTTTGCAATTGTTAACTATACTGATTTCTATTTTTTCTTGTCTAAGAAAATAAATTGGGGTGGTTTTGTTGTCCTTCAAACTTGAATCAGTTTGTAATAGAGCAAGATAATGAATATATTGAGCAGAAAAAAAAACTCCTTCCCTACCTGTCACCAATGCTCGTCCCACTCTGGGCAGATGGAAAATCATTGTGGCAGCAATGTGATATAGTTGATAAAACTTTTTAAACAGTTTTGATATCGAAGAGTCAGTCTGATTGTAAAAGAAATGAATTAACCTAGTGCAGATACAGTCATAAACCCAGATAATTCAGCATCAGCTGTATATTAATTCATCTTTCACATGGTCAGGGCAGTAAGCCAATACACCCAATGATGTCAGCCGCCTACCATTTAAACAAAAAGATTTTTCAAGTAAACAGCACAAAAGAAAAGAATGTTTGAATTTTTAAAGGGTTACAATGTTAAAAGGTTTAATATTTTTCAAAACTGCTTTTTTGAAAGAAAGGAATGCTGCTTTATTGTGTTCATAAAGCATAGCATTTAAACAAAGTAATTACAGTTTTAATTTCATTTATTTTTAAAAGTTAACATATTCACACTGGAAAAGACTATCTTCAGTCTACACTTAGTTTATTTTAATATCTTCCATGACATCCTTCCCATAAGACAATGAGTTGTCAGTAATTTTCTGTTAAGCCTTTAACATGACTGCTCAAATAGTTTAGCACAATGACTATTCTATTTAGGTGAACACACACCTCTTTGTTCACCTTGATAAACCAACCAAACTTTTAAAGACTTTTTAACCTATGAGAGCCCTGCACCACAAATGTTGAGCTCTCCTTTTACAAGAAACTTTTGATTTACCGGCACCTAAATAACCGGAAATCTCGGTTAACCGGTAAAATTCAGGAGTAGGTTCAGGTCATTTTTATTACTTGCCTTCCTCCATCTGTTGCTGTGCAAGGGTGTGGCTGCAGCTGTTGCTAAGCTACAGAGACGCTTGCAACTTGTGGCCATTGTTCTGAACCTGTTGCTAAGCAACAGGGTTTGTTGCTTTATAGGAAGCTCTCAGCTCCGTATCTTTTACTATAGCTTTCGGTTATCCGGAATTTTTGATGAACTGGCACCACGTCGGTCCCGTCCGTGCCGGATAAAAAAAAAGTTTCCTGTGTCTACCATAACCAAAAGTTGACATGTTCTTTTTCTGTAATCTTAAGTATTTAATTAGTTCTGGCACTTTTCTCATTTGTATTGATTTTGATATGCTTTAGTTTCAGTCCTATTTCTTAGCATTTTATCCACGAAAGAAAGCTGTTTTTTTTTCTTGCTGATTTCTCCCAGCCAGACTGATTTAGCAACCTGTTTCCAACATTGGTGAAAAGATGGTTTCAAGCTTTGCCTAAAGAATAATTGCGGTACCTCATCTTTGGGTGTTAGCTACCTCTTTGAATCTCGAAGTCCTAGGCTTATTCGCTTGAAGCCCTCAAGTAATTCTTTGCTGATGTCCGCTTTAGTTTTTCCTCTTTAAAAAAAAAACTGTAGCACATATGTTAGTTTTACATCTATTCCAGGGATGGTTCTTGCTTTGAATTTGGGAGAGATTGGTTTTCATCTTGATGGAGCCTATGACATTAGGATCAAAGATGAAGGCCTAGAAATTCAGTGTCCTTAGCGCCGATTTTGCGGCGCTAGAGGGCCTAGCGCTGCAATTTGCGCCGGCGCCTAAATTGCCTGGGGCCCTTCCGCCGCGGTAGACCGGTAGCGCTGCGCCGGCACCGATGACGTCATCGGTGTGCGCAGCGTCCCGGTTGCCATGGTAACCCGCCCGAACTGGGAAATTGACTTGCGGCCGCCTCACCCGTGGCAGCCGCAAGCAACGTTCTGGCAGAGGTGCCTTGCACAAGTTTGCGCCGGCGCATTAAAGGCCCCGCGGCGGCCGGCCGCTTTCCCCGCCGCCCGCCTGGCCGCAGCTCCCTCCCCGGACTTCCCCCCCCCCCCCCCCCCCCCCCCCCCCCCCCCGGAACAGAAGCAAGCCCGGCACTTGTCCGAGGTGCCGGGCTCATTTTTAATAAGATTATCGCGGGCCGCGGCCGGGTGCAGGCAGGTCCTCCTTTAGGGAAGGAGGAGGCCTGCACTTCCCGAACCTGCCGCACCGCAGCGGGCGCCGCAGCGCCGGAATAGCGCCGAAATTCAGCGCATAGCGCCAGTTTTCAGGCGCTAACAGCTTTCAGCAGCGCCGGCAGCCGTTTGGGCGCAGAAGTAGTGAATTTTTGGCCCGACCAGCGCGACTTAGCTCCGGCACTAACTTCCGGCGCTAAAGCCGTTGCTGCGCCAAAACCCAATTTCTAGGCCGAAGTCTTCCTCCTCAAGGCTTTAGAATCAGTCTGGCTTCTAGGCAGATTTAATTGCACTAAAATCCTAGGGATTTGTACAGCTAAAAATCAAAAATTCTTTGTTGACCCCAGCCTCTCTATGGATCAAGAATCAGTATCATCACTACTGGTCATTTGTAACTCGAGATTCATCTGCCACACTGAATCCTTTGTATAGTTTCCTCTTGTTTTTCAAGCAGTAATGCATTCTGGCACCAGTTTCCAGCATGACTAGGCACTCACAGACTTTGGTACCACTGTTGGAGTCAACATCTATACTTGCTTTCCTTTCCCCTGCCACTGTTAAATATCATGGTGACATCAGGGCCATTAAACCTCACTTGGTTCTTTTTATAGGCGTAGTACAGCAACACTTCCACCAGCAAAAAGTCCCCATCTTGGAAATTTAAGGCCTCCTACTGTTAATCTCTATTTGTGTCTTTCATCCACTACACTAGCTTCCAAGGTTTCTATTCTTGATTTCGCTTATGTGGACTTCACAGACTTGTTAATCTGTTGACTTTACATAGGATATACGACACAGAAACAGGCCATTCGGCCCAACCAGTCCATGCCGGTGTTTATGCTGCACTTGAGCCTCCTCCCGTCTTTCCTCATTTAAATCTATCAGCATAACCCTCTATTCCTATCTCTCTCATATGCTTGTCCAGCCTCCCCTTAAATACATCTATACTATTTGCTTCAACCGCTCCCTGTGGTAGCGAGTTCCACATTCTCATCTCTTTGGATAAATAAGTTTCTTCTGAATTCCCTATTGGATTTCTTGGTGACTATCTTATATTGATGGCCTCTAGTTATGCTCTTCCCCACAAGTGGAAACATTCTCTCTGTATCCACTCAAAACCTTTTCATAATTTTAAAGACCTCTATTAGGGTACCCCTCAGCCTTTTTTCAAGAGAAAACAGTCCCAGCCTGTTCATCCTTTCCTGATATGTATACCCTCGCATTTTGGTATCATCCTTGTAAATCTTCGCTGCACCCTCTCCAGTGTCTCTCTATCCTTTTTATAATATGGCGACCAGAACTGTCCGCAGTACTCTTAAGTGTGGTCTAACCAAGGTTCGATACAGGTTTAGCATAACTTCCCTACTTTTTAATTCTATACCTCTAGAAATAAACCCTAGTGCTTGGTTTGCTTTTTTTATGGCCTTGTTAACCTGTGTCGCAACTTTGTGATTTGTGTATTTGTACTCCGAGATCCTTTTGTTCCTCTACCCCACCTAGACTTGCGACCTCCCTATTCTTCCTACCAGAATATACCTCATATTTATCTGTGTTGAACTTCATTTGCCAATTATATGCCCATTATCCTCTGAGTTTGATTAGTTTATTTAATATATCCCCCTTTTTATTTTAATTGCACTTCTCTCATTACTAATCTGATGATCCAATGTCATGTCCACCTGTTCTATCTCCCTGGTAAATACAGAAGCAAAATAATTATTTAATATTTCTGCCATCTCTCTCTATCGTTACTGTAATGTATGTACCTTTAAGGGGGAGAACTACTTTTTACAGCTCCTGTATCCTGTAGTACCGGCAGTGACCACATCTGTATATAAACCCTGAGTAGTGATCTGTACAGTCAGTTGCAGTTTGAACCCTCATTCAGTAAACACCTGTTGTACCGTTCTCTGCAGTCCTTTTCTTATTATTACACGGATCTAACATTGGCGACGACGCAGATTCGAACCTACCTGCAACTCTGCATCACCTCCCAGGGATTCGCTCCTGGAGAACAGTGGAAGGAGGTCGAGTCCAGAAGCACAGGCGTCGACCACGGGCAACCGCCCAGTCATCCAGCGGAGATTTGAGCATCGCAGGGGAGGCTGTCGAGAGCCAGGCTTGGCTTTCCAGTCACGGTGGTCCAGCGAAACAGGCTGGCAACAGGTACTGCGCAGACCCTTCCTGGACAGCGGCGGCTAGAGTCGACGGAGCGGCACAGAAAAAGGCCGAGCAGCGTCGACAGGGGAGAGAGAGAGGGCAGAGCGCACAAGGCGCAGCCGGTGTTCAGGACTGAGCGGCGTCAATGGGGAGAGAGACGAGAGAGAGCAGAGTGCAGCCGGTGTTCAAGGGCCAAGCAGCGTCAACGGGGGAGAGAGGCGCGCAGGAAAATGCGAGGTGCTGCCATTGCCACGAGGACCGCAGAGAGCGGCATTGGCAGCAGCGCAGGAGCCGCGCACGAAACCCACAGGACGTCGCCATTTGCCACGAGGACCGCCGAGAGCGGCGTTGGCAGCAGCGCGGGAGACGCCATTTTAAGCCGCAGCGGGGAAGAAAGGAAAGCGCGGGAGACGCCATTTTAAGCCGCAGCGGGGAAGAAAGGAAAGCGCGGGAGACGCCATTTTAAGCCAGTCTAACCACACCCAAAAATGCCGAAGAGTGGCAGTATCACAGCGTTCAACAATGAAGTCGAAGATTGGACGACATATGTCGAACGCATAGAAGTATACTGCAAGGCGAATGAAGTGCCCGATGACAAGAAAGCGCTGGTATTGTTGAATTCAATGGGTGCAAAAACGTATGGCTTACTACGAAACCTAGTAACCCCAGAGAAGCCAGTAGAAAAGGATTTTGAAAACATAGTGTCAATCCTACAGGACCACTTAAACCCCACACTGCTGCTGATAGCAGAAAGATTTAAGTTTCACAAAAGGAACCAGCATAAAGATGAAAGTAATGCTGAGTATTTAACAGAACTGTGCAAGCTATTGAAACACTGTCAGTTTGGAACGGGACTAGCAGATACTTTAAGGGAGAAGTTTGTGTGTGGGCTTCAAAGTGAAGGAACCCAGAAACGTCTTCTATCAGAAAAGGATCTTATGCTGGACAAGGCTTTCAGCATTGCAGTATCACACGAAGCAGCAGCACGGGGCGCTGCAGAGATACAACGGAGACCGCAAGAATATGGCACAAATGAAATGTCATACGGAACAGTGAAGTGCTATCGCTGCAGCAGAACAACACATGACCATAATGATTGCTGGTTCAAGGACCAAGTGTGCAGACAGTGTGGAAAAGTAGGACACATAGCAAGAGTCTGCAGGTCGGGAAAGAAAACCAGCAGCAAGAAATCTCCACAGGAGAAGTACAAGAAGGTACATAAGGTGACGGAGAGTAGTTCAGACGAACAGAAAAGTGATAGACTCCGGAAGCAAGGAGCTGGGTTGTCTGACACTAAATAATGTGATCAAAACGGAGGATCATCAAACTACCTGGGTCACGCTCAAGATAGCAGGAGTCCAAGTGAAAATGGAATTGGACACAGGATCAGCCCTAACCGTCCTAAACCGAAGGGACTACAAGCGGCTATTCTCACATATACCCTTGAGAGATACAAAGATTCTCTTGAAGACGTACACGGGGCAAAAAGTCTACCCCAAAGGAAAAATAAGGGTGAACGTTATATATAACGTCAAGGAAACACCAAAAATGGACCTATATGTATTGCCAGATGGAGGACCACCACTACTAGGATGTGAATGGATCCGGAAGATACAGCTAGATTGGCATTCCATACAAGCACTGACTGTAGATGCCAAAAAGGATGACGACATCACACCTGGACGACTGTCAAAAATGCTAACTGACTCACAAGAAGTGTTCCAGCAGGGACTCGGAACACTAAAAGGCATAACAGCGACGATCAAAATAGAGGAAAATGCAAGCCCAAAGTTTTTTAAGGCCAGACCGGTACCTTATGCGATCTGCCCAGCCGTCGAAGCAGAGCTGGAAGGTTTGGAACGTTCTGGAGTACTGTCCAAAGTGGACTGGAGCGAGTGGGCTACACCCATCGTTCCTGTAATGAAGAGGTCATTGAGTAATACACCTGGGGAACCAAAGAAGGTTCGCATCTGTGGGGACTTTGAGGTGACAGTGAACCCAGTCTTTCACACTGTACAATATCCGCTTCTGCGGATTGAAGATATTTTTGCCTTGCTATCTGGAGGGAAACGCTTCACTAAGATTGATCTGGCCCAGGCGTACCTGTAAATGGAGGTAGAAGAAGCCTCGAAACAGTACCTCACGATCAACACTCATAAAGGTCTCTACCAATAGAACCGGCTGGTGTTCGGGGTAGCATCAGCTCCGGCTATTTGGCAAAGGGCAATGGAACAAGTCCTGCAAGGGATTCCAGGGACCCAGTGTTATTTGGATGACATCCTGGTCACGGGTGAAAATGACAGTGATCACCTCGCTAACCTGGAGCAGGTGCTCACTAGATTGAAGGAATATGGGCTCCGAGCTAATCGCCACGAATGCGAGTTTTTCCAGAAGCAGATCTCGTATTGTGGTCACGTTATTGATAAAGAGGGGTTATATAAGCCCCCTGAAAAGATTGAGGTAGTAGTCAAGGCTCCAGCACCGGAAAATGTGTCACAACTGAGGTCGTTCCTCGGGCTGGTGAACTACTACCATAAGTTCTTGCCGAATTTGTCCACCGTACTACACCCACTGAACACCCTACTGCAAACGGGGGTACCATGGAAGTGGAGTGACGAATGTAAACGAGCTTTCCAGAAGAGCAAAGCATTGATCACATCAGAAGAGGTGTTGGCTCATTTCAACCCAGCACTACCAATTCGGTTGGCGTGTGATGCATCACCCTATGGCATTGGAGCGGTGCTGTCGCACAGATTCCCGGATGGCTCGGAGAGGCCAGTAGCCTTTGCGTCTCGGTCACTAAACTCAGCCGAGCGTAACTACGCCCAGATTGACAGGGAGGCCCTCAGCCTAGTGTGGGGAGTGAAAAAGTTCAATCACTATCTGCACGGGCAGAAGTTCACCTTGCTGACTGACCACCAACCACTTGTCTCCATCTTTAATCCAAAGAAGGGCGTTCCGGTGATGACTGCGCAACGGCTACAAAGATGGTCCCTTTTTCTAGGGGCGCACCAATATGAAATCGAGTATAAGGGCACGAAACAGCATGGAAACGCTGATGGGCTATCACTCCTGCCACTGCCTACTGCGGAGGAAGCACCAGCAGTGGATCCTGTCGAAATATTTCATTCGACTATAATTGAATGCTTGCCAGTAACTAATGCTGGTATAGAGAAGGAGACCCGAAATGACCCGACATTGTCTCGGGTATATGATTTGACGGTGAAGGGATGGCCAGCACATGGCGACTCACTGTTGCCAGCATTCTCATCCAGAAGAGAACAGCTGTCAGTATGCCAGGGGACCTTGATGTGTGGATCCCGAGTGGTAATTCCACCCAAGTTAAGGGAGAGAGTGCTCAATGAGCTTCACGAAGGTCATCTGGGAGGGGTGAAAATGAAAAGCCTTGCTAGGGCTTATGTGTGGTGGCCGGGGATCGATCAGCAAATCGAGGACCTGACAAAAAGCTGCTCAGGATGCCAGAAGGTCCAAAATGCACCACCACATGCCCCTCTACACCCATGGGAGTGGCCCTCATCTCCATGGCAACGGGTGCATATTGATTTTGCTGGTCCATTCATGGACTCGATGTTTTTAATAGCCGTGGATGCGCACTCGAAATGGCCTGAGGTCATCAAAATGTCCTCCACCACCACGGAGAAAACTATTGCAGTCCTACGGACCATTTTTGCCAGGAACGGCTTGCCAGAGCAGATTTGCTTTGATAACGGACCACAGTTTGTGTCCGAAGAGTTTCGAAGATTTATGAAAAGGAATGGGGTAAGGCATTACACATCTGCCCCGTATCATCCAGCCACAAATGGATTGGCTGAGAGGTTCATACAAACCTTTAAAAAAGCAGTAAAGGCCATGTGCGATGATGACATTCCACTGCAGCATAAGGTGGACAATTTCCTGTTAGCCTACAGAAATGCGACACATGCAGTCACCAACCAGGCCCCGGCCATGATGTTCTTTAACCGAAGGTTGCGATCTCGTCTGGATTTGCTCAGACCAAATGTATGAAGAGATGTTGAGAGTAAGCAATTCCTGCACATCAATGAGAAGCCGACAAGGAGCTTCAATGTAGGGCAACCAGTCTTGGCCTGCGACTACCGAACAGAGAAATGGCAACCAGGAACGATATGCACACGGCAGGGGCCACTAATGTACACAGTGGATGTTGGGGAGAACATTGTGAGACGCCATGCTGACCAGATCCTAGAGTCACAGGAACGAGTCAACCCCATGTCTCGGCCATACGTACCTGGTGAGGAACCCGACGTACAGGTCGCATAGCAAAATACTGCAGATGTTGGAAATCCGAAATAACAACAGAAAATGCTGGAAAAACTCAGCAGGTCAGGCAACATCCGTGGAGAGAAATTTGAGTTGACGTTTCGGGTCGAACCCTTCCTCAAAACTGGAAAGAAAAGAAAACGGATCGAAGGCAGTACAGGTCGCATCTACCTCAGAAACAATAGCATTGGAAGCTGATGAATCAACTAACGACGGTGTTAGAATCGCCTCCGCACCAAGAGCGAGACACTCGGGAAAGGCGTTACCCAGAAAGAATCAGGAAGCCTCCCCAAAGACTGAATTTATAAATAGACTATTTTCAGTTAATGTTGCATGTTAAAAGTGTTAATTGTAATTAGTTTGATATTTAATTGTTAAATGAGTGTTATGGTACTGTTAATCTAAAAGGGGAGGAATTGTAATGTATGTACCTTTTAAGGGGGAGAACTACTTTTTACAGCTCCTGTATCCTGTAGTACCGGCAGTAACCACACCTGTATATAAACCCTGAGTAGTGATCTGTACAGTCAGTTGCAGTTTGAACCCTCATTCAGTAAACACCTGTTGTACTGTTCTCTGCAGTCCTTTTCTTATTATTACACGGATCTAACAGTTACCTGTGGTATTATCCTGTCTATAATGGCCCTATTCCCATCCCAACCTTCCTTTTTTTTATTGATATGCCTACAAAATATTTTACTATTTTGTTTTATGTTCCTCTTTGCCTTCTAATTGTTTTTTTGACATCTCTCCTAATCTTTTCATATTCTCCTTTAACATGCACGCCCCTGCTGTCTGTTTACTTAATATGCCTCTTTCCTTACCCTCAATTGTTCCCTTATGGCTTTATTCATCCATGGAGTCTCATTATTGTTTAGTTTGTTCTTTCCTTTTAGCGGAATATATTTTTCCTGCACTCTGTTGAACACTGTTTTAAATGTTTCCCATTACTGTCCTACATTGTTGTTTGCCAATATTGTTGCCTATTTTCTTTCCCAAGTTCTATTCTCAGCCCCTCAATCAGCTTTTCTCCAATCTATTAACCTGGTTTTCAGCATACTTATGTCCTTCTCTATTATCATCTTAAAGCGTATTATATTATGGTCCGATACTTTTACTTCTCTTATCTGCTCTGGTTCATTCCCCATTACTAGATCCAATAGCGAATCCTCCCTTGGGCTTTTTACATATTGGGTTAGCAAGGAGTCCTGTACACATTGTAGGAACTCCATTCCCTTATCCACTTTGCCTACCTCTTCTGTCTAATTAATATTGGGATAGTTGAAATTCCCCATGATGATTATTCTATGTTTTTTACTCATTTCCCTAATTTGTCTGCATATTTCTTCCTCCACCTCCCTTCCACTATTAGGTGGTCAGTCGACTACGCCTATTGGTGTGATTGATCCTTTTTTATCTTTTATCTCTGTCCATATGGATTCTATTTTTGTCTTGCTGATATTTGCGTCACTTCTTTCTACTGCCATTGTTAACCAATTCTTAATAGGGATAACAGGCAGAAAACAAAGAGTAGGGATAAACGGGTCTTTTTCATGATGGCAGGCTGTGACTAGTGGGGTACCGCAAGGATTGGTGCTTGGGCCCCAGCTATTCACAATCTATATCAATGAGTTGGATGAGGGAACTAAATGTAATATTTCCAAATTTGCTGTTGATACAAAGCTAGGTGGCAGTGTCAGTTGCAAAGAGGATGTGAAGAAGCTTCAGGGGGATCTCGACAGGCTCAGTGAGTGGGCGAGAACTTGGCAGATGGATTATAATGTGGATAAATGTGAAGTTATCCACTTTGGTAGAAAAAACAGAAAGGCAGAGTATTTCCTAAATGGTGAAAGATTGGGAAATGCAGATGCTCAAAGGGGACCTGGGTGTCCTTGTACATGAGTCACTGAAAGTGAATGTGCAGGTGCAGCAAGCCGTTCGGAAGGCAAATGGTATGCTGGCCTTCATTACAAGAGGATTTGAGTACAGGAGTAAAGAAGTCTTACTCCAATTATATAGGGCCTTGGTGAGACCACAACTGGAGTACTGTGTACAATTTTGGTCTCCTTACCTAAGGAAGGATATACTTGCCATAGAGGGAGTACAACGAAGGTTCACGAGATTGATTCCTGGGATGGTGGGACTGTCGTATGAGAAGAGATTGAGTAAGCTAGGCCTGTATTCTCTTGAATTCAGAAGAATGAGAGGGGATCTCATTGAAGCATACAAAATTATTACAGGGCTTGATGGGGTGGATGCTGGGAGAATGTTTCCCTTTGCTGGGAAGTCCAGAACCAGGGGCCACGGCCTCAGGACTGATGAGAAGAAATTTCTTCACACAGAGGGTGGCGAATCTTTGGAATTCTCTACCCCAGAGGGCTGTGGCGGCTCAGTCATTGGGTATATTCAAAACAGAAGTCGATAGATTTCTGACTAGTAAGGGCATCAAGGGATATGGCAATAAGGCCAGTGAATGGAATTGAGGCAGAAGATCAGCCATGATCTCATTGAATGGCGGAGCAGGCTTGAATGGCCTACTCCTGCTCCTATTTCTTATGTTCTTATAAGTACAGCTACTCCACCTCCCCTTTTTCCCTCCCTGTCTTTTCTAAATGTTATACCCTGCAATGTTTAATTCGCAGTGCTGATTTTTCTGTAGCCATGTCTCAGTGATGCCTACTATGTCTGGTTCCTCACAAAGCATGATTGCCTCCAGCTCCACTGTTTTATCACGGCCACTGTGTGCATTGCTGCACAGACAGTTTAACTCATTTTTAATGGGATTTCTTCTCACTTTATGTTTAACCATCTTTTTAGACTCCTGTTCTGTAACTCTCTTTATTCGCTTGCCATCAATGTCCTGCCTTACTTTATTCTTTCCTATGCTTTCTTTTCCTGTTTTGCTTACATTTAGGCTGGTTACGTTTCTTGTAGATTCCTCCCCCCATCTTACTAGTTTAAAGCCTTTGCAATCTCCCTATTTACCCTTTCCGCTAGGACACGGGTCCTATCCCGGTTCAGGTGGAGCCTGTCCCATCGGTACCGCCCCCTTCCTGTCCCAGAGCTGGTGCTAGTGTCCCATGAAAAGGAACCCATCTTTACCACACCAACCCTTTAGCCACGTGTCAATTCTCCTGATCTGTCTGCTTCTATACCAATTTGCACATGGCTCGGAAAATAATCCAGAGGTTATTACCCTCAAGGTCCTGCTTTTTAATTTAGATCCTAACTCCTGATGCTCTTTCAGCAGAACCTCCTCTCTGTTCCTACCTATGTCATTTGTTCTAACATGAACCACGACAACTGGATTTACCCCCTCCCTTTCCAAGTTCCTCTCCAGCCGCTGTGAAGATGTCCCTTACCCTGGCACGGGGTAGGCAACACACCCTTCAGGATTCTCGTTCTTGGCTGCAGAGGACACTATCTATCCCCCTAATTATAGCATCCCCTATTACTACCACATTTCTATTCTGCTCTCCCCTCCCCGCTCTTTACCAACCCCCTGCTGGACAATCTTCTGAGCCACGGTGCCTTGGTCTGCATTGTGGCTGTCCTCCCTGCAGTCTTTCTCCTTGTCCTCACAGGTAGCTAGTGATCATGAGGCTGAAGAAAATATATTTTCTTTATCACGAGTACTTCCGTTTTTAATCACATCTAGGTGTTGGCTAAATCATAATCCGCACTCCAGGTTGTGGGCGCAGTTCAGCTTTGCCAGTTTATTAAATAATTCAGTACATTCCTTATCTCCGGCATTTGGCATTAACTTTAGTTTATCCTTTCAGCACAAAGTAAAGTCCTTTTCTGAAATAAGGATTCAAAACCCTTTTTCTATAATCCCATTCCCTGTGGATGTTATTGCCTACTGTCTGTCATGCTTGATCTCATGGTAAAGATTTATGGAATATACCATGGATCAGCGAGATAAGGAACACCACCTTGCTCATTCAGCGGCTGACCCTTTTGTGTTCCTAATGATTCTCTTTCAGATGCAATCACCTGAGGTAAGTAGCTGCTCTACAGAATGTCATTTTTCCCTCCTGAGACGAGCCTGGATACTAGTATTGACTTAATAAATATTGCTGGTATTTAAATTTAGAGAGGGTTCTATTTGTGAACTTCAAAAAAAAATCAACTAGGAAAAGTTGTTTCAAGCAGCCTTGGCAGCAGCCATTCCAGTTAGGATCGACGATGTCTATGCCCCCCTGCCTTCCGAAGGTTCCTATTCAGAAAGGTAGCTGTTAACTTGTTCTCATGGTGCTACAAATGTGTATGGTGCCTTACCAAGCACACGAGATTATGTTTATACATGAACAGTCTATCTGGACTGACATGGGAAATACTTGAACTCCTGCTATTGCCAGGAATAAGATAGAGGTTAATGTGGATCGAACTAGTGAAATGCTGTCAACATGAATTCTGAAGGGGAAGATCCTGCTTTACCAACCTCCTTGACTTATTTTTGAAGAGGTGGCATGCCAACTGGACTCTGGACAGCCCGTTGTAACTAGTGTACGAAGAATTCAAAAATTCTATTGATATTGAATCCCGTGGTAGGACTGCAAATCAAGTAGGCTGCTTTGTTCCACATGGTGTTCAACATCAAGAGGGTTATTTTGGTGAAAGGGTGAAAACGGCCGCTACATGGGTGCTCTGCTAATAAGACACACCTGTTTGAAAGTCTGATTTTAGCACGCAATTTTAGTCCTAATTGCTGATTACCATAATTTGAACTTGCCTAGAGGTGCTAAAGCAGAAACCTGCAGGTTTAGCACTCAAGCGCTGTTTAGTCGCAATTTTCTTGGAGCAGTATATGTGGGTTCCACGCACCCAATTCTACTGAAGGTGTGGAGTGTGCTGACAGATACGCCGCGGCATGTTTCAGGATGGCTCAAGGGCCGAGTGAGAGGGCGCACAGGTTCTTGGACGTGGCACTGGAGGTCCTGGTGGAGGAGGTCCAGAGGAGGAGGGAAGGCGTCCACCTCGCCCTCCTGTCTCTCTCCTGCGGCTGCTCTGCCTGGCCTCATGTCGTCGTCCTTCTCCTATTCCTCCTGCCAACCAAGGGGGACCTCTAGCAAGATGCCGATGACCAAGTACTCCCTTTCTCCTGGTGACTCCTATAAGGTGTCCAATAAGGTAGAGTAATGCAGCTCTTTTGAGGTGAAGTCCTTGGAGAATTTCCAGAATAAATGTTGATCATGTTGGTGAAGTCTTTACAGTATCCCAGAATGTCTCCATATATGTTTCAAATGTCCTCTTCAAAGCTCCCGCGACAATTGAACAGTAACAGACTACCTTTAAGCAGTGCTCGGATTCCTCTGCAACAACTTGTTTACTTCCAATTAGCTGGTCGCTGTTTGTTCAAGTGCAAGCCACCAAAATGTCCTGCAGCCTCCTTAATAAGCACTAGCAGGCAATTTAAGTGGCAATCAGCCCCTTAACGATACTCCAGGTGACTGTTCTTAGCTCAAGCTTCAACTCCTTTACCAAGATGGCGCCTTGGGCTAAACCAGCATTTCGGCTTAAGACGCCATCTTGGCCACTTCTGAGGCTCTTTAGCGCCTAAAGTATCTGGGGAAAATCACCCCCCAAGTGTTTTAGCGGCTGCACCCATCTAGGCGGGTGGTGAGTTATCTGTCACACTCCCAACTTGAGCCTTGTAGACAGTTGAGATGCTTTGTGGGTTCAGAAGTGAGCCACTCATCAAAAAATACATAGCACTTCTGCTCTGTTTGTCGAGTTCTTGGAAGTGAGTAAGAAATTGAATGATGGGTAGAAAAAAAGCAGAAAAGCCACAAGGCTGATCCCTAACTGCAGAGGAGTGAGGTATGAGCAAAGACTGGAGAAACTTAGACCTTTTATTCTTGAAAGGAAGCAATTGAGCAATGACATTATAGAGGTATATAAAATAGTAAACAGCACGTAAAACGTAGATCTGGATAATTGCTTCAAACTAAAGTGCGATAGTAGGATAAGGGGCCACAGGTTCAAATTAGTTAAAAACAAATTTAAAACTGATGTCAGGAAGTTCTTGTTCATATGGAATATACTTCTAAGTGGAGTTGAAAACGTTGGCATTATTTAAGAAACAACTAGATGAAATAGAGAAAACAGTAGGGCCTTTCTGGATGAAAGGATTAAAATGGTTGGAATAACCATCCTAATCTGTGTTTATCTTGTTAGCTAGCCAGACAGCTAAGCTGCAACAGCAGTCTGCTGTTCATATTGGACACAGGAGCTAGGACCTCTTCCAAGTATCTTGTCCTATTCCACTTGGCATGGTTGAGCTTTGACGGGGCTGCTGTTTTTAGGAAATGCCGTGCTTGAATCAGAGTAACCTCAAAACTTTAAAAGCACCCAAAAGCCTAAAATCATTCCAAGCATGTTTTTAAAACAGTGATTTCAAACTTTCCTCTTTGGGGAATCCTCGGCAAATATCGGCACACTTCTGCAAATTCCCTGCGTTAAAACTTCTGAAAGACATTGTCAGTGTTCCAAAGATAGCCAGTGCTATTACTGCTGTCATTTATTAATAACTAGCTGAAGTGCCCGGCGGTGCCGAGGCTTTTTCGAGGGCATGTTGTTGTTGGAGAGAGAGAGAGAGCGACTGAGAGAGAGAGAGACTGGGGGAGAGAGAGAGAGCGACTGGGGGGAAGAGAGAGAGCAGGTGGGGGGGAAGGGAGGGGGGGAAGGGAGGAGGGGGGAAGGGAGGGCGGCGGGGGGGGGAAGGGAGGGGGGGAAGGGAGGGCGGCGGGGGGGAAAGAGGGGCGGGGGAAGGGAGGGGGGAAGGGGCGGGGGCAAGGGGCGGGGGGGGGAAGGGCGGCGGGAAGGGGGGCGGGGGGGGGAAGGGGCCGCTCTCGGAGCCCCCGCCCCGCACTCTCGAGCCCTGCTCTCCAAGCCCCAGCCGCCCCGCTGTCCGAGCCCCGCCCGAGCCGAGCGCGGAACACTCACCAAGGCCGAGAGCACTGTCGAGAGCCCCACCCCCCACCCGCCCGAGCCGAGCGCGGAACACTCACCAAGGCCGAGAGCACTGTCGAGTGCCCCGCCCGAGCCGAGCGCGGAACACTCACCAAGGCCGAGAGCACTGTCGAGAGCCCCGCCCCCCCCCCCCCGCCCGAGCCGAGCGCGGAACAGAGACGCCGCGTCTCACCTGCTCCTGCTGCGCGCGCACCCTGACCCTCGTGGCTGACGCCGTTGCCCTGGGTAACGTGACACCGGGGGGGGGTGAGGAGCTTAGCAGAAGCCCAATCACCTAGCTCGGGCGTGGCTGGGCAAGAAAGGCGCAGGCTTTCAGGCCTAAGAAAAAAAACGGGGAAAGGTAGGAAAAAGAATGTTCAGGTTAGAGAAAATATTTACAAATGAGTGATTTTTTAAAAAACAATTTAATAAATTCAATTTTATTTTGGTGGAAATGTATATTTGAAAAGAAAGACGCAGAAAGCAGGAAAAAGAATGGAAGCAAGATGGCGGCGACTCACCTCGGTTCAGAACGATAAGGCCCGCCCCCACACGCACCGATTGGTCGACCGTCAGGTCACCAAAGCGTAGGATTGGTCAATCGTCCCGTCACTCGACCGTAGGAGGGCCCGGCCGCAAGCCGCCGTACGATTGGTCGACCTCGAGGTCACTCTCGCTAATGAGCGGATAATGAGATGCTAATGAGCGGAATGTTGAAGGTTTTTCGGATACCGCGGGCGCGATTTTAGCCCGGCCGAAACGTAAATACGCTTAAAACCGTCTCGGAAGCGTAAGCTTTCTTTGGAGGTAACGCGCGCGTAGGTACGCCCTGTAACTTTCGAGCGTATAGCCCGCCAGACGCACACGCGATGACAGACAGACAGACAGAAGGACAGATGTACCGATTTATATATATAGATAGATAGAAATCAAATATCAAGCGATACAAAAAGGAATAGAATTCTTGAGAAGCTTGCCTCTTCAATCAGAAGGTTCTTTGATGTTCCTGTGTGTTGAATGAGTGAGTGGGAAGAATGTGCTTCCTTTATCCCGAGGTAGGTGCTAGCAAGAAGTTAGCAGTGACTTGAGAGCTATTCACCTATTCCTGTACTTTTGCTTGCATGCTGCTGGTGGAGGTAAAATCATCACGATGCCCACTGCTCTGAGACCTGTATTACTGCCAGGTCTCTGAATCGTTCCCTGATGATCAGCCCTGCCAAGCTTATCAAAAGTGACTTTTCTAACTTCCATATCACTTCCTGGATTTCAACACTGTAATATCAACATTGAGACATTCCCTTGTGCTTGCTTTCTGTTACCATGACATCATCTGTACAGATTCCACTGATACTGTGTGCTCCTTAATAGCATTCTGCAGAACAAACAACTGTTTACTCAGAGCAGTATCTAAATTGATGGTAGAATCCCTAACTCTAGCCTACCAAAACTACTTTTAATGTCTTGCAAAATGAGGCAAGTCGTTTGTTTACCAGTTCATACTTGTCTTCTGTTTCATTTGAGGGTCCCATGACTTCACCGAATCAGAAATTACAGAACAGGGGATGGCCATGTGGCCTATCTTGCCTCTGCCTGTTGGAATTGCAACTCGACTCAACAGGGTCTGTGTCTATGCTGTATACCACACAGCAAGAGCTTCACCCTTCACCTCTCACTTCTCTCCTCCTTCACCTGTGATTATTGACTCGCACTGTGTTCCTTCCCGAAACTCACTAATATCTTCTAAAGTCCGTGTCTATGCTGGCACTTGCTTTAAGTGATGCTGATGATGCAGGTGTTAAGGTGGGCAGGATGGTCCTGTATTACTGACGTCCTCCTCCTGGGCTTTTGACTTTTTTAAATTACAAAATGGTGACGCACAATAAATGGTGCAACATGGGCATTGTTAACATGTTGCAATGACAGTACATCCTATATTTTGTGCCAGAACGCAAACCCTCATTTGTGCCTCATTGAAATCCATGAGAAAAGATAATTGCACAGTAGATGTAGGTGATCGATCATTGCACAAACCAAGAGTATTGTCTCCATAGACGTCAGAAACCCCAAGGAATGTACAACATCGCAATCCATGATGACCTCTCATTATGGGCAAGGACTTTTATTTGCTGCACGCCAGCACCAGTCTTGGCATGGTGACTCTTGCAGGCCATCATCTGCAAAAATAAGAACAGTATACTGTACATTGCTTGGGATGTAATTTTGCACTTGGAAGTACATAGAAGCACTGTTCCCCCTAAGCTGCGCGTGTGCACTGTAGCTTTCAAAAGCTCTTTATAATAATATAATGGCCCAGAAATTCGGGTCGGAGGCTTCCCGCGGGTGCAAGCCCCCGACCTGTACTTACTTTGCGTGCCGGCCGTTGAGCTGTGGGCCCCCGTGGAATTGCGATCCTGGGCCGCCTCCAACTGCTGGCGCGCAGTGCTTGCGTATCCCAGGGGCGTAGTTAGTTCGATGCGTTCGCTGGGATCACGTGGGCCATGGCCAATGGTAGCAGGGAATGCTTCATTCATAAGTTTGACAGGAAGAGCTGTCAAACCTATAAATACTATAAGCCCCAAAACATCACTAAAACGTCAAATAAATTTTTTAAAAATCACATTTTATAAAATAACTATAAATTACATGAAATAACTATTAAACAATCATTTAACTTTTTGAAAAAATTAATTACATTTTCTAACGGGGCTAAAAATAAACTTACCTTTCTTTAAAGTATTTAAAAATAATAAACCTGTGGAAAAAATGTTTTAATTTAAATTAATTCACCACTTACCTTGTTAAAAGCAGGCCTTGCGACTGCTTTTTAAAGTCTAACTTCTGGAGACTTACCTTCCCGGAAAAACCTGGAAAAAAAACGTAAGTTCAATGCGCACGCGCTGCCTCTCCCACGCATGCGTTCCACCTCTTAACCCTTTCTTTCAGGGGAATGGAAGTGCCGGTTTCCCGTGCATGCGCGAAACCGGCACTTTCGTTGGGCCTACGTGTGAGTACCCCGTGCGTACTCGCGCGCTGGGACCCGAATTTCTGGGCCAATGTTTACTAAATCCTACAGGTATACTCTATCCGACAGCACAGCTGCACAGCATTCTTGATTGGGCAGCGCAGTTAAATAAATGGGAAATGCTGGAAATACTCAGCAGGTCAGGCAGCATCTGTGGAGAGAGAAACAGATGAAGGATCATCGACCTGAAATGTTGACTCTGTTTCTCTCTCCACAGATGCTGCCTGACCTGAGTATTTCCAGCATTTTCTGTTTTTATTTCAGATTTCCAGCATCTGCAGTATTTTGAGTTTGTAGTTAATTAAACGAGCCGTGCACTCACGCTCCCACGGCACTCTGAAGCTTCGTGCGCCGGGGACGCTGACTCCAGGCAGGCTGCTGTGCGGTAACCGTAGCTCACTGGCAGCAGTGTGATTGGCAGGCCTGTTCAGCCACTGCCGTGCGTTTGCAGGCTCTCTCAACCAGGGTGATGTGCCTCAATAAATCTGAGACTCAATGTTAGCGGAACAAAACAAGGCTTTTATTAACTTAGATGGTAACACACAGTGGAGAGGTGTCTTCCATCCAGAGGTCTGCAGTACTGGATGTGAGGCACGCTGAGCCTGCTTACATAGGGGCCAGGTATGGGCGGAGCCCTACACACAATACAATACAAGGTGAGGAAACGGAACTGAGGTAAGGGAAATGAAACTGAAACTAAACCACAGTCACAGGCACAATCACACAGAGAATACAGATGAGTGATGAATGGCATATTTCATCACACAGGGTTCCCCGGCCAATCATTGCAAAGAGAAGGCAGAACCCTCCCGACGCAAGTCAGTGGCTGGACTGGCCTGCCAATCACACGGCTGCCAATCACACTGGCCTGCCAGTGAGGGGCGGTTACCATGCAGCTGCCACCTCCAGTTAGCGTCGCTGGCACAAAGCTTCAGTATGCCGCGGGAGTGCGAGTGTGGCCCGAGGGGTTATTAGACAGTCAAAGAAAGGCAAGTCAGTAAGTTCCTCAGCAACCCGAGTGCTTGTTGGCACACAATCCTGGCCAGTAACAAGCGTAGTGTTAAGTTAAAGAAACATTATTTTACTAATCTACAGGGCTATTGGCCACACTGGTAAGTCCCCTGGAAGTCCTTTGGAGAGGCTAGAAATTGTATCGGATGTGGTTCCAACAGATCTCAGCCTTTGTTGGTAGTTTCTGTGGGGACTTGTTTGAGACGGAACTTCAATCTGCCCCAAAAATGACCCCCGATGTCGGGAATCTCCTCATTCTCAGCCTGGTTTATGCAAAGCAGCCAGTATGCCTGTATTAACTAGTCAAACAAGCCGTTGGTCAAAAATGCAAGCATTACCAGAAAATCCAGTCACCTTTTGTAAGTGACCTGATTGGCCCTTTAAACAAAACTGTTGTGCCAGTGATGTCAATGATTCTGCTACCCTTTGTTTATGGCTCAAATGCTTTTGGATCAACTGTTTGATTTGACGCTAGTTTTTTGGCCATTCACTTTGGGCCCCAATTTTAATAGGCAAAGGCTGAAACACTTCGCTTAAGAACATACGAATTAGGAGCAGGAGTAGGCCACTCGGCCCTTCGAGCCTGCTCCGCCATTCAATAAGATCATGGCTGATCCAATTACTCCACATTCCCGCCCACTCCCGATAACTTTTCACCCCCCTTGCTTACCAAGAATCTATCTACCTCTGCCGTAAAAATATTCAAAGACTCTGCTTCCACTGCCCTCTGAGGAAGAGCGTTCCAAAAACTCACGACCCTCTGTGAGAGAAAATTTCTCCTCATCTCTGTCTTAAATGGGCAACCCCTTATTTTTAAACAGTGACCCCTAGTTCTAGATTCTCCCACAAGAGGAACATAAGAATTAGGAGCAGGAGTAGGCCATACAGCCCTTGGAGCCTGCCCCACCATTCAGTAAGATCACTGCTGATCTTCGACCTCAACTCCACTTTCCCGCCTGGACCCCATATCCCTCGATTCCCTTAGAATCGATAAATCCCCAGGGCCTGATAATCTACATCCTAGGGTACTTAAGGAAGTGGCCCTAGAAATAGTAGATGCATTGCTGGTCATCTTCCAAAATTCTATAGACTCTGGAACAGTTCCCATGGATTGGAGGGTAGCTAATGTTACCCCACTGTTCAAAAAAGGTGGTAGAGAGAAAACGGGGAATTACAGACCGGTAAGCCTGACATTGGTAGTGGGGAAAATGCTAGAGTCCATTAGAAAAGATGTAATAGCAGAGCACTTGGAAAACAGTGACAGGATCGGACAAAGTCAACATGGATTTACAAAAGGTAAATTGTGCTTGACTAATCTACTGGAATTTTTTGAGGATGTAACTGGTAGAATAGCTAAGGGAGAACCAGTGGATGTGGTGTATTTGGACTTTCAGAAGGCTTTCGATAAGGTCCCGCATAAGAGATTACCGTGTAAAGTTAAGGCACGTGGGATTGGGGGCAAGGTACTGACTTGGATAGAGAACTGGTTGGCAGACAGGAAGCAAAGAGTTGGAATAAACAGGTCTTTTCCGAGTGGCAGGCAGTGACTAGTGGGGTACCGCAGGGATCGGTCCTAGGACCCCAGCTATTCACAATATATATTAATGATCTAGACGAGGGAACTAGATGTAATATCTCCAAGTTTGCAGATGACACACAGCTGGGTGGGCGTGTGTGCTGTGAGGGGGATGCCGAGAAACTCCAGTATGATTATGGCAGATGCAGTATAATGTGGATAAATGCGAGGTTATCCACTTTGGTAGCAAAAACAGGAAGGCAGATTATTATCTGAACGGCAATAGATTGGGAGAAGGGGACGTGCAACGAGACCTGGGTGTCCTTGTGCACCAGTTGCTGAAGGTAAGCATGCAGGTGCAGCAGGCGGTTAAGAAGGCAAATGGTATGTTGGCCTTCGTAGCGAGAGGGTTTGAGTACAGGAACAAGGACGTCTTGCTGCAGTTGTACAGGGCCTTGGTGAGACCACACCTTCAGTATTGTGTGCAGTTTTGGTCGCCTTATCTGAGGAAGGATGTTCTTGCCATGGAGGGAGTGCAGCGAAGATTCACCAGACTGATACCTGGGATGGCAGGAATGACGTATGAGGAGAGATTGGGTCGATTGGGCTTATACTCGCTGGAGTTTAGAAGAATGAGAGGGGATCTCATTGAAACTTATAAAATTCTAACAGGACTAGACAGACTAGATGCAGGAAGGATGTTCCCGATGGCGGGGGAGTCCAGAAGTAGGGGTCACAGTCTAAAGATAAGGGGTAAGCCATTTAGGACAGAGATGAGGAGGAATTTCTTCACCGAGAGTGGTGAACCTGTGGAATTCTCTACCACAGAAGGCAGTTGAGGCCAATTCATTAAATATATTCAAGAAGGAGTTAGATATATTTCTTAAGGCTAAAAGGATCAAGGGATATGAGGAGAAGGCAGGGACAGGGTACTGAGTTTGGATGATCAGCCATGATCTCATTGAATGGCGGAGCAGGCTCGAGGGGCCGAATGGCCTACTCCTGCTCCTATTTTCTATGTTTCTATGTAATCCAAAAGTCTGTCTATCTCAGCCTTGTATATACTCAACGACTGAGCACCCACAGCCCTCCGGGGTAGAGAATTCCAAAGATTCACAACCCTCCGAGTGAAGAAATTCCTCCTCATCTCAGTACTAAATGGCCGACCCCTCATCCTGAGACTATGCCCCCTAGTTCTAGACTCTCCAGCGAGGGGAAACAACCTCTCAGCATCTACCCTGTCAATCCCCCTCAATCTTATGTTTCAATGAGATCACCCCTCATTCTTCTAAACTCCAGAGAGTATAGGCACAATCTACTTGATCTCTCCTCGAAGGACAACCTTCTCATCCCAGGAATCAATCTAGTGAACCTTCATTACACTGCCTCTAAGGCAAGTATATCCTTCCTCGGATAAGGACACCAAAACTGCACAGTACTCCAGATGTAGTCTCGCCAAAGCCCTGTATTATTGTAGTAAGACTTCCTTACTCTTAAGAGTAGGGATTAATATTGTGGCGAATGTTTGAGAGCAAAACATTAGAAGAGAAATTCGTAAATTAACATCTTTATGCCACCATACTAGTAAACATTTCCAAGTCAGTCTGTTTGATTCTTCTGTCCAGGAAGAAAGATGAATGTTTATTTCTATTAAATCATGGCATTTCCTGGTTTTTGTTTTTAATTTGCTAACACAAATTGTATGTGTTTTTCTGCACTTGTGAAATAAGTGCTGCATTTCTGACATGGTACATGGGGTGTGTTGTCCCAAATTCACTATCTATTGAGCTAGTAATAAGTAGTCAGTTCAACAGTTATGGTGGAAAAACTCAGCAGGCCAGACAATATCCGTGGAGAGAGAAAGAGAGTCAACATTTCAGGTCGAAACCCTTCCTTAAGACTGAAAAAGCGCAGGAAATGAAACGGATTAAAAGGCCAGTTTGGGGGCTGGGAAATGGGGATGAAACCAAGTCTTGGCAGATACCTGATCAAACACGAGAAGGGAAACTGAAAGTAATGAAGATGAACAAGGTTGAAGAGCCAAACGGAGATCCCGTCGAAGAGAACTTCTTCAAGGTAGGCATTCCTAGAAGAGGTGTGGCAGTGAACCAAACACTAGTACAATAGCAAAATACTGCGGATGCTGGAAATCCATAATAACAACAGAAAATGCTGGAAAAACTCAGCAGGCCAGGCAACATCCGTGGAGAGAGAAATAGAGTCAACGTTTCAGGTCGAAACCCTTCGTCAAGACTGAAAAAACACAGGAAATTAAACAGATTAAAAGGCCAGTTTGGATTTCCAGCGTCTGCAGTATTTTGCTATCATCAACAATTATGGTTCTTAGTTCAGAGTGTCAAATGTCGGTCGGACTCGGTAAGTTGCATACATTCAGTACTTTATTGGTTAACAAGTTGTTTGATTAACTTGCAAGGAAAATGACATGGGACTCGCTTCCCTGTGTGCTAGCTTAAAACAATATTACCTGTTTGAAAATTGATCAGCCTTTGCACTGGTGGCCTACAACAAGTCCAGGACTTGAGGCTCCTCCCTTCTTGAGTGTGATTCCTAGGTTCTCGCTGCTCAACTAGCTCTTGGCTCCCTTTTATACCTATATTTTGCTACCTATGTGCTGCCCCCCCCCCCCCCCCCCCCCGGATAAGACCTAAGACCGTTTGCACAAGTTTGCTCTAATCAGTCATGAGACCTCTTGACAGTTAGCTCACAGCTTCTGTGATCATCACAACAGAATGGTCAAGGCATGCCGTGTGCAGATTTGGCCATTTTGTCTGAGATGTGTTCATCCTTAGCCAATCGGTATCCTTGGTCGCTTAGGGAATTCCAGAGGTCCCTTATTATGTGATATGCGACTGCTCAACCGTTAGACTAGATTGTCACCCTTATCTTGAGTTAATTATTGTTGTAGACTCGATCATCCTACAAGCTTGTCATCTTTTGCAGGCCTGATAACTGTTATTTGAGCAGCCCTAGGCCCCCAGCGTCAAGTGTTTGTTTATTTGAGATCTCACTGGCTACAGTTTTCGCAGTCATCGACCATTTTCTGAAGGCACCAGTTCATATTTCTACAGGGTGTGCTAGTTCAAGAAGACAACATTTATTAATGGAAGTGATCGAAGTTGAAAGTACCTGTTTTTGTTCAATTCTTTTTAATACTGTGAACTAAAGAACTGCAGCACTTTTTATTTGTTGGGTGTCTGGTTGCTTTGTGAATAATATTCTAATTACTTATATGGACATCCAGCACGTCCGCGCCATAGGAAAGCTGCTGCTTGTGCAACCGTTGCTATAGTTACATGAGGGATGGGCTAATACGTTGAAAACTTTAAAATTAGTACAAATTACATGAATAGATATGCCTCTTTCAGCTCACCTTGGGCTTTTGGATTGTTTGTCAACGTACAACCGTGTAAATGAGTGACATTTCTGAAGTGTTGATGCATTATTATGCAGTTCTTTTATATCCGTCATTTCTGACCAGTATTTTTTTTTAAATTTTGTACATGTTTGTAAAAGGTTTTAATTAATTCTACCGTAAACAAACTTGCAGAATGGGCATGTATATGACAAATGAATTTCAATATTGATAAGTGAGATGGTGCATTTTGGTAGGAGGAATAAGGAGGTCACCTACTCCTTGGAAAATAAGAGTCTAAATGGGGTAGAGGTGCAAAGGGATCAAGGAATATAGATTCACAAATCATTAAAAGTAGCAACGCATGTTAAAAAGGCCATAAAAGTGCAAATAAAGCACTGGGGTTCATTTCTAGAGCCATAGAATTCAAAAGCAGAGAAGCTATGTTAAACCTGTATCGAACCTTGTCTGATTGCCTCACGATTTGAGACGGTGGGGTGGCAATATGGCATTACTGTATATATGCTTTTAAGTGGCTGCTGTTGCTGCCGCTGTTGTAAAAGTTGTTGTAGTAAAATTTGTCCACGAACAAAATGGAGTTCGTGGCCCGCTCAGTGTACACAAAAATTAGAGGGAACATTGCATAGAAGTACATAATGTATCTATACTGTTCACCTCAACTACTCCCTGTGGTAGTGAGTTCGACATTCTCACCACTCTCTGGGTAAAGAAGTTTCTTCAGAATTCCCTGTTTGATTTCTTGGTGATGCTCTTATATTCCACAAATGGAAACACTCTGTGTCTACTCTATCAAAACCTTTCATAATTTTAAAAACCTCTATTAGGTCATTCTTCAGCCTTCTCGGTCAAGAGAAAAGAGACCCAGCCTTTTCATCCTTTCTGATGGGTATAACCTCGCAGTTCTGGTATCATCCTCGTTACATAATGGCTGTAGAATAGTATGTGTTGCTAGGCCTAGCAGAATGAAATTTCAGTTAACTACTTAGTTGATATTGGTAAAGCGAACTGAGTTAGGTTTATCTGTGTATAAGGATAGTGAGTCAACATTATGTAACTGGTAGAATAGATAAGGGAGAACCAGTGGATGTGTATTTGGACTTTCAGAAGGCTTTCGATAAGGCCACGCATAAGAGATTAGCGTGCAAAGTTAAAGCACATGGGATTGGGGGTAAGGTACTGTCTTGGATAGAGAACTGGTTGGCAGACAGGAAGCAAAGAGTTGGAATAAACGGGTCTTTTTCCGAGTGGCAGGCAGTGACTAGTGGGGTACCGCAGGGATCGGTGCTAGGACCCCAGCTATTCACTATATATATAAATGATCTAGACAAGGGAACTAGATGTAATATCTCCAAGTTTGCAGACGACACAAAGCTGGGTGGGCGTGTGTGCTGTGAGGAGGATGCAGAGAAACTGCAGTATGATTTGGACAGGTTGGGTGATTGGGCAGATGCATGGCAAATGCAGTATAATGTGGATAAATGCGAGGTTATTCACTTCGGTGGCAAAAACAGGAAGGCAGATTATTATCGGAATGGCAATAGATTGGGAAAAGGGGAAGTGCAACGAGACCTGGGTGTCCTTGTGCACCAGTCGCTGAAGGTAAGCATGCAGGTGCAGCAGGCAGTTAAGAAGGCAAATGGTATGTTGGCCTTCATAGCGAGAGGATTCGAGTACAGGAGCAAGGATGTCTTGCTGCAGTTGTACAGGGCCTTGGTGAGATCACACCTGAGCATTGTGTGCAGTTTTGGCCGCCTTATCTGAGGAAGGATGTTCTTGCCATGGAGAGAGTGCAGCGAAGATTCACCAGACTGATACCTAGGATGGCAGGAATGACGTATGAGGAGAGATTGGGTCGATTAGGCTTATATTCGCTAGAGTTTAGAAGAATGAGAGGGGATCTCATTGAAACTTATAAAATTCTAACAGGACTAGACAGACTAGATACAGGAAGGATGTTCCCGATGGCGGGGGTGTCCAGAACCAGGGGTCACAGTCTAAGGATAAGGGGTAAGCCATTTAGGACTGAGATGAGGAGGAATTTCTTCACCCAGAGAGTGGTGAATCTGTGGAATTCTCTACCACACAAGGCAGTTGAGGCCAATTCATTAAATATAATCAAGAAGGAGTTAGATATATTTCTTAAGGCTAAAGGGATCAAGGAATATGGGGAGAAAGCAGGGACAGGGTACTGAATTTGGATGATCCCCCCATGATCTCATTAAATGGCGGAACAGGCTCGAGGAGCCGAACAACCTACTCCTATCTTCTATGTTTCTATATTAACAGTCTTTTTCAGTTGTTTGTAAGCATCAATGACTCTCCCAGCCGGTTATAGTACTTCTGAAATATCCCCATTCTATTTTGCACCACACTTCAAGCAAGTTGCTGGATACATTCGGGCATAACATTGCTCTTGTGTGAAACTATTCAGATAAACATAGCTATCAACAGCAACTTTGTTAGATTGTCAGTAACCTTACATTGATAGAAATGTCTGTCATGCTCATGTGTACTAGTTGACTGTGATCCTCATTGATAATTTGGCACTTTCCTCACATCAACCACCTTTCAAGTGCTGTGTTGACACTGCATTCTCCTCTGACGTGATTGCTTCCCACACCTGCTTGAGCCTCTTTTGTACTGTATTGCCCTTCTGAACTATAGAGAGTTTTTATCATTCCCACACGCCATCCAAAAAGATTTACAGGACATCATCTGTATAGCAAGCCTTTTTATGCCTTGCTTCCTCCAGTACTGCTTCAATTTGCACACACTATAGCTGGATTGTAGTATTGAGCTCTATTTCTAGCATTTACACGCTTATTAAGGGGGCTATCAAATAATTCAGTGCTATTATTGAACCGTCGTTCTGCTTTGGGTGTTCAGTGATATGTAACACTCCCATGCTCCATGAGTAAACCTGTGCTTTCCTGCAACTGCATTTTTAAAAAAAAGTTGGCACTCAGTGAAGGCACAGTCAATATATTTAGATCAAATTAAACCCAAAGTAGTGTATTGGTGTTGAAACAGAAATTGCAGAAAACACTCAGCAGGTGAGTCAGCATCTGTGGAGGGAACAAATAAATTAACGTTTCAGGTGTAAACCTTCATCAGAATTAGATTTTTCTGTTTTGTTTCAGATTTGCAGCATCTGGAGTTTGTCTTTTGAGTGTCTTGGCGCTGCTGTGCTCCAAACTATCCTGAAGATATAAGTGCTCAAAATCCCACTGCTAAATTTAGCATTATTTTGGTGTTCCCCAATTTGTGTGTGAAGGTTGGAAAAATAGGGAAGAATGATAGATTATATACTGTTGACATCATCTTCATTGTTTTTTGAAAAGTTTAGCCACTTCACATAAATCTCTCTCTTGACTTAACTTTTTTCCTCGTTCTGGCCTTGCTAGGCATTGTGCTGTTTTATTGCTGAATGTTTTAATGTTGCTGCAGCTTTTTGGTGTTTCACTGTTGTTTCCTTCCTGCAAAGAACAAAGGGTTTGGTCCAGAAAAAGCCCTCTTAAATGGTTTCAAGTGATTCATCTCCTTTGTGAGATGACAGCAATGTATTTATACATGGACGTTAAACTTCTTTCAAACAATAAGGAAAACTATACCAATAGCAAGCACACTAACATTTCTCACTGCAGTAATTGCTGTTCTCAAAAAGAAAGTCATTCACCTCCTACATACATGCATTTAGTTATGTAATGTATACCCTACAAACACATGTACAATTTTGTTCATCACTCACTTTTGGAAAAGTTGGAAGTACTTTTATACTGGTGAATGTAACTGAGCGTCCATGCACACTATGCAGTAGGTCTCCTGAAAAGGTACAGATGAAATGTGAAAAATACTGATAGCTGTATATATGTGATGTATACCCAAATGAATCTACAAGATTCTTTGAGAGAACTGGAATTATGGTACGTAATATATATAATCCTTTTGTAGGGTTAGCCTAATGGGCCCAGTGTTCCTCAGTGTCTTCCATATACTTGATGAATACTGTACTGCAGACTATTTCTAAAGCATGTTCGCAATTGCTAACATCAGACTGCAAGGATCCTTCTTTGGATGCATATTGTGGTCACCAGACATCAATTTGCATTTAAAGAAAGTTGCTCAAAATAAAGATAGTTCCAGCATAGAGCAATAGGCCGCTGAAAATAATGTGTTCTCTTCAGCGAAGGTCTGGCCTGCGCTTCTCCCCTCCCCTAGGTACAGAATTTGCAGTCCCTTTCAAACTCTAGATCTCTCGCTGCAGTAAAAAAAAAATCTTAGGCGGTTGAAAAAGAGATTGAGTGTACTCCAAGACCAGAATTCAAATCCGCTCTGTCAATGGGGATGTTTAAAAATACTGCAGATGAGAGATTTCTGAGGAGATTTAAAATATTTTTTTCCTAAATCCTGATGTGTCCTATAAGGAAGCTAACTCTTGGCTTTAAGGATTTGTCCGGTTCTCCAATAGCTGTTCCTTTTTTAATGGAGGGGGCAGACAAGGGTAGCTCTGTCTTTAAGAGGGGATTTTGGACTCTGATGTAGAGGAGAGCAGAGAAGCGGCGAGAGAACTCATTTGTATGAAGTCTTGAGCTAAAATGACATCCTGTATTCAGCATGTTCTTGCCCCCCTTGTTTCTACTCTTTCTGCTTTTATTCTCTTCATTCCTTCATGTCTTTTTGTAAGTTATCTTTAGCATATTTTTAAATTTGAAAATAACTCTGTTGAAACAGAAAGATTCCCAAACATATACCAAGCCAAAGATAAAAGTACTAAATAGAAAAAAAGTGTTTGTGAAACGTTAGTGGAAAAACCTATGACAATAGCAGGTTATAGTTGCCAAATGTATCCAAAAATAAAATGGAGAATAAATGCATGTCACAAAGAATTGTGCGTAGATTTAGCTTGGGCCCTTCAGCCAGTCCAATGCTGTACTTAATCCAAGGCAACAAACTGTAAAGAAATTAATTGAAATGGCAATGTAATTTGCTAACATAGGATATACGGCACAGAAACAGGCCATTCGGCCCAACCAGTCCATGCCGGCGTTTATGCTCCACACGAGCCTGTTCCCGTCTTTCCTCCTCTAAATGAGACACAACCCTCTATTCCCTTTTCCCTCATATATGCTTGTCTAGTCTCCCCTTAAATGCATCTATACTATTCGCTTCAACCACTTCCTGTGGTAGCGAGTTCCACATTCTCATCACTCTTTGGGTAAAGAAGTT
This sequence comes from Somniosus microcephalus, assembly GCF_052327205.1. Classification (NCBI taxonomy): domain Eukaryota; kingdom Metazoa; phylum Chordata; class Chondrichthyes; order Squaliformes; family Somniosidae; genus Somniosus; species Somniosus microcephalus. The sequence continues at coordinate 33,107,992 of NC_140989.1, forward strand.
TTTTCTGAATTCCCTATTTGATTTCTTGGTGACTATCTTATATTGATGACCTCTAGTTATACTCTTCCCCACAAGTGGATACATTCTCTCTGTATCCACTCTATCAAAACCTCTCATAATTTTAAAGACCTCTATTAGGTCACCCCTCAGCCTTTTTTCAAGAGAAAAGAGACCCAGCCTGTTCATTCTTTCCTGATATGTATACCCTCGCATTTCTGGTATCATCCTTGTAAATCTTCTCTGCACCCTCTCCAGTGCCACTATATCCTTTTTATAATATGGCGACCAGAACTGTCCGCAGTACTCTAAGTGTGGTCTAACCAAGGTTCGATACAGGTTTAGCATAACTTCTCTACTTTTTAATTCTATACCTCTAGAAATAAACTAGATGGTTTGCTTTTTTTTATGGCCTTGCTAACCTGTGTCGCAACTTTTAATGATTTGTGTATTTGTACTCCGAGATCCCTTTGTTCCTCTACCCCACCTAGACTCGCACCCTCCAAATGATGTGACCACCCTATTCTTCCTACCAAAATGTAATACCTCACATTTATCTGTGTTGAACTTTATTTGCCCATTCTGCAAGTATATTAATGTCCTCCTGTAATTTGTTGCAGTCCTCCTCAGTATTGACTATCCCCCCAAATTTGGTGTCCTCTGCAAATTTAGAAATTATGTTTTTGATTCCAAAGTCTAAATCGTTAATGTAAATTGTGAACAGCAGTGGTCCCAGCACTGATCCTTGTGGAACACCACTACCCACCTGCCACTGTGAATAGCTACCCGTTACTCCTACTCTCTGCTTTTCTGTCCTGAAGCCAGCCAGCAATCCATTCTGCTACATGTCCCCTGACTTCGCATTCTCTGACTTTGTTCATCAGTATATTATGGGGTACCTTATCGAAGACCTTTTGAAAATCCAGATAAATTACATTTGCTGCATTACCATTGTGTACTCTCTGTTATCTCTTTAAAAAATTCAATAAGGTCGGTCAAGCAAGACTTTCCCTTTTGAAATCCATGCTGACTAGTCATTACTATGTTTTTGGTTTTTAGATGTTCTTCTATTGTCTCCTTTAGTAAGGATTCCATTATTTTTCCGACCACTGATGTTAAACTGACTGGTCTATTATTCCAAATTCAGGTCACGATGCTGATAAAGGAAAGTTCTTGTCCTCTGGAGTTTCCTTTACACTCTGGCACTACGACTCTCTTTGGGATTATTTCTGGCATTAAATCATCAAGACTAAAATGTTCCGGTCTTTCTTCCTCGATAACATCTTACCTGCATGTTTTTAACGGATCAACCTATTCATTTCAAGTAGCTTTGCTTGGAGTAACTCCTTCAGACATCTGATTTTCCTGTTTCTATCAACTTTTGATTTTATACCTCATGTCTTTGTGCTTATTTATTTCATTCACAAAACTCAACAACTCACCCTAGAGTGGAGGGAGCTGACACCCAGAACTTGGAGCAAAGCAGATGGCATTGGGAGAGGGGATTTGAAATCTGAAGGGAGAGAAACAGTAGCTGGGCAAGCGGCTGAGAGGGAGGAAGAATTTCTGAAGTGTGTTCAGATCAGTATGTTTCTGGCCCAACTAGGAAGGAGGCATTACTGGATCTGGTTCTGGGGAATGAGGTAGGGCAAGTGTCAGTAGGTGAACATAGTATCATAAGGTTTACATTAGCTATGGAAAAGGACAGGGAGCAATCTAGAGTAAAAATACTTAATTGGAGGAAGGCCAATTTCAGTGGGATGAAAACGGATCTAGCCCGGGTAAATTGGAATCAAAGATTGGCAGTTAAAACTGTAATGGAACAATGAGTTGCCTTTAAAGAGGAAATAGTTCGGGTACAGTCGAGGTATATTCCCACTAGGGGGAAAGGTAGGGCAACTAAAGTCAGAGCTCCCTGGATGACGAAAGAGCAAGATGAAGCAGAAAAAGAGCGCGTATGACAGATGTTGGGTCGAGAATACATCTGAGAATCCGGCTAAATATAGAAAGGTCAGAGTAGATGTGAAAAAGAAAATAAGAGGGGCAAAAAGAGGATATGAGAATAGAATGGCAGCTAACATAAAAGGTAATCCAAAAGTCTTCTATAGGCCTACAAATAGTAAACGGGTAGTAAGAGGAGGGGTGGGGCTGATTAGGGACCAAAAAGGAGACCTACGCATGGAGGCAGAGAGTACGGCTGAGGTGCTAAATGAGTACTTTGCACCTGTCTTCACCAAGGAAGAAGATGCTGCAATAGACATAGTGAAGGAGGAGGTAGAGGAGATACTGGATGGTTAACAATTGATAGAGGAGGTACTAGAAAGACTGGCTGTACTTAAAGTAGATAAGTCACCAGAACCAGATGGGATGCATCCTAGAACGCTGAGGGAGGTGAAGGAAGAAATTGCGAGGTAATGGCCATAATATTCCAATGCTCCTCAGAAAGGAGGTTGGTGTCAGAGGACTGGAGAATTGCAAATGTTACACCCTTGTTCAAAAAGGATGTAAGGATAAATCCAGCAACTACAGGCCAGTCAGTTTAACCTCGGTAGTGGGAAAGCTTTTAGAAACAATAATCAGGGACAAAATTAACAGTCACTTGGACAAGTCTGGATTAATTAAAGAAAGCCAGCATGGATTTGTTAAAGGCAAATCGTATTTAACCAATTTGATCGAGGTTTTTTGATGAGGTAACAGAGAGGGTTGATGAGGGCAATGCGGTTGACGTGGTGTTCCTGGATTTCCAAAAGGCGTTCAACAAAGTGCCACATAATAGGCTTGCCATTAAAGTTGAAACCCATGGCATAAAAGGGACAGTGGCAGCATGGATACGAAATTGGCTAAGTGACGGGAAACAGAGAGTACTGGTGAACAGTTGTTTTTCGGACTGGAGGAAGGTATACAGTGGTGTTCCCCAGGGGTCGGTTCTAGGACTGCTGCTTTTCTTGATATATGTTAATGACTTGGATGTGGGTGTACAAGGCACAATTTCAAAATTTGCAGATGTCACAAAACTTGGAAGTATAGTGAACAGTGAGGAGGAGAGTGATAGACTTCAAGAGGACATAGACAGGCTGGTGGAATGGGCGGACATGTAGCAGATGAAATTTAATGCAGAAAAGTGCGAAGTGATACATTTTGGTAGAAAGAATGAGGAGAGGAAATAAGGGGTACAATGCTAAAGGGGGTGCATGAAGAGAGAGACCTGGGGGTATATGTGCACAAATCGTTGAAGGTGGCAGGGCTGGTTGAGAAAGCGTTTAAAAAAGTTTACGGGATCCTGGGCATTATAAATAGAGGTATAGAGTACAAAAGCAAGGAAATTATGATGAACCTTTATAAAACACTGGTTCGGCCTCAACTGGAGTATTGTGTCCAATTCTGGGCACCACACTTTAGGAAGGATGTGAAGGCAGAGAGGGTGCAGAAAAGATTTACGTGAATGGTTCCAGGGATGAGGGACTTCAGTTACGTGGATAGACTGGAGAAGCTGGGGTTGTTCTCCTTAGAGCAGAGAAGATTGAGAGGAGATTTGATAGAGGTGCTCAAAATCATGAGGGGTCTAGACAGAGTAGATAGAGAGAAACTGTTCCCATTGGCAGAGGGGTCGAGAAGCAGAGGACACAGATTTAAGGTGATTGGCAAAAGAACCAAAGGCGACTTGAGGACAAACTTTTTTACTCAGCGAGTGGTTAGGATCTGGAATGCACTGCCTGAAAGGGTGGTGGAGGTGGACTCGATCACGGCTTTCAAAAGGGAGTTGGATAATTACCTGAAGGAAAAAAATTTGCAGGGCTACGGGGGAAGGGCAGGCAAGTGGGATTAACGAAGTGCTCTTGCAGAGAGCCGGCACGGGCTCAACAGGCCGAATGGCCGCCTTCCGTGCTGTAACCATTCTATGATTCTCATAGAGTCATAGAGTAATACAGCACAGATAGAGGCCCTTCGGCCCATCGTGTCCATGCCGGCCATCAAGCCCTGTCTAATCTAATCCCATATTCCAGCATTTGGCCCGTAGCCTTGTATGCTATGGCATTTCAAATGCTCATCCAAATGCTTCTTAAATGTTGTGAGGGTTTCTGCCTCCACAACCCTTTCAGGCAGTGAGTTCCAGACTCCAACCACCCTCTGGGTGAAAAAGTTCTTTCTCAAATCCCCTCTAAACCTCCCTCCCTTTACCTTGAATCTATGCCCCCTAGTTATTGACCCCTCTACTAAGGGGAAAAGCTCCTCAGCATCCATCCTATCTATGCCCCTCACAATTTTGTACACCTCAATCATGTCCCCCCTCAGCCTCCTCTGCTCCAAGGAAAACAAACCCAATCTGCCCAGTCTCTCTTCATAGCTGAAGCGCTCCAGCCCTGGTAACATCCTGGTGAACCTCCTCTGCACCCTCTCTAACGCGATCACATCTTTCCTGTAGTGTGGCGACCAGAACTGCACACAGTATTCCAGCTGTGGCCTAACCAGTGTTTTATACAGCTCCATCATAACCTCCTTGCTCTTATATTCTATGCCTCGGCTAATGAAGGCAAGTATCCCATATGCCTTTTTTACCACCTTATCCACCTGTTCCGCCGCCTTCAGGGATCTGTGTACCTGCACACCCAGATCCCTCTGACCCTCCGTCTTGCCTAGGGTCTTACCATTCATTGTGTATTCCCTTGCCTTGTTAGACCCCCCAAAGTGCATCACCTCGCACTTTTCCGGGTTAAATTCCATTTGCCACTGTTCCGCCCATCTGACCAACCCATCTATATCGTTCGGCAGACTGAGGCTACCCTCCTCGCTATTTACCACCCTACCAATTTTAGTATCATCCGCGAATTTACTGATCATACCCTTTACATTCATATCCAAGTCATTAATGTAGACCACAAACAGCAAGGGACCCAGCACCGATCCCTGTGGTACCCCACTGGCCACAGGTTTCCAGTCACAAAAACAACCTTCGACCATCACCCTCTGCCTTCTGCCACTAAGCCAGTTTTGTATCCAATGTGCCAAGGCACCCTGGATTCCATGGGCTCTTACCTTCTTGACCAGTCTCCTGTGCGGGACTTTATCGAAGGCCTTACTGAAATCCATGTATACCACATCCACTGCGTTACCCTCATCCACACACCTAGTCACCCCCTCAAAAAATTCAATCAAATTAGTCAGACATGATCTTCCTTTGACAAAGCCATGTTGACTATCCCTGATTAATCCTTGCCTCTCCAAGTGGAGACAAATTTTGTCCCTCAGGATTTTTTCCAGTAATTTTCCTACCACTGATGTTAGGCTCACTGGCCTGTAGTTCCCCGGTTTTTCCCTACTACCCTTCTTGAATAATGGTACTACATTAGCGGTTCTCCAGTCCTCTGGCACATCCCCTGTGGCCAGAGAGGTCCTGAATATATGTGTTAGAGCCCCCGCAATCTCCTCCTTTGCCTCACACAGCAGCCTGGGGTACATTTCATCGGGGCCTGGGGATTTATCCATTTTTAGGCCAGCTAAAACCGCCAATACCTCCTCCCTCTCGATGTTAATATGTTCGAGCATATCACAGTCCCCCCGCCCTATTTCTATGTCTACGTCGTCCTTCTCCATAGTGAAAACAGATGCAAAAAATTCATTTAGAACCCCTCCTACATCTTCCGGCTCCACACACAGATTGCCACTTTTGTCCCTAATGGGCCCTATTTTTTCCCTGGTTATCCTTTTACCCTTAATATACTTATAAAACATCTTCGGATTTTCCTTTATTTTGCTCGCCAGTGTTATTTCATGGCCCCTCCTTGATCTCCTAATTTCTTTTTTAAGTATCCCCCTGCACTTTTTGTACTCCTCTAGGGCTTCCTCCGTCTTTAGCCTTTTGTATCTACCAAAAGCCCTCCTTTTTTTCCTAATCCATTCCCGTATATCCCCTGACATCCACGGTTCCCTGTGGTTTTTGGAACCACTCTTGACCTTTATGGGAACATGTTGCCCTTGTATGATCTCAATCTCCCTTCTGAAAGCCTCCCATTGCTCCGATGCGGATTTTCCTACAAGTAGCTGATCCCAGTCCATTTTGGCCAGATCCTGCCTTATCCTATTAAAATCGGCCTTCCCCCAATTTAGAACCTTTATTTCCGGCCCATCCCTGTCCTTTTCCATGACCACCTTAAATCTTACCATATTATGGTCACTATCACCAAAGTGCTCACCTACTAGCACTTTTTCCACTTGGCCGGCCACATTCCCTAGAATTAGGTCCAGTACCGCCCCCTCTCTTGTAGGACTTTCTACATGCTGGCTCAAAAAGCTCTCCTGGATGCACTTTAAGAATTCTACACCCTCTGAGCCTTTCACACTTTGACTATCCCAGTTAATATTGGGGAAGTTGAAATCCCCCATTATTATTACCCTATTATTTGCACATTTCTCTGAGATTTGCCTACATATCTGTTCCTCTATCTCCCCCTGACTGTTTGGAGGCCTATAGTACACTCCCAGCAAAGTGCTTGCCCCCTTTTTGTTTTTAAGCTCCACCCATATGGCCTCATTAGAGGACCCAGCTAATATATCATCCCTCCTTACTGCAGTAATTGACTCCTTAATTAATATTGCGACACCCCCTCCTCTTATACCTCCCCCTCTGTCTCGCCTGAAGATTCTGTACCCCGGAATATTGAGCTGCCAGTCTTGCCCCTCCCTCAACCATGTCTCAGTGATAGCAACAATATCATACTCCCATGTGTTTATCAACACCTTCAGTTCATCCACCTTATTTGCAAGGCTCCTTGCATTAAAATAGATGCCATCCAGCCTTGCCCTTATATATTTGCCCTGCCTACCAAGCTGACTTGTTTTTTCCTCCATAATTGGCAGCACATCCCCCCCTACTTCAGCTCCCCCCTGTATCCCATCCCCCTGCCAAGTTAGTTTAAACCCCCCCCGACAGTGCTAGCAAACCTCCCCGCAAGGATATTTGTCCCGCTCTGGTTCAGGTGCAACCCGTCCGACTTGTACAAGTCCCACCTTTCCCAGAAGCAGGCCCAGTGATCCAGGAAAGTAAAACCCTCCCCCCTACACCAACTCTTTAGCCACGCATTCATCTGCTCTATCCTCCCATTCCTATACTTACTAGCACGTGGCACTGGGAGTAATCCAGAGATTACACCCTTTGAGGTCCTGCCCTTTAATCTGTTACCTAGCTCCCTAAATTCTTGATGCAGGACCTCATCCCTCTTTTTACCTATGTCGTTGGTACCAATGTGGACCACGACCACTGGCTGTTCACCCTCCCCCTCCAGAATGCCCTGCAGCCGCTCAGTGACATCCTTGACCCTGGCACCAGGGAGGCAACAAACCATCCTGGAGTCACGTTTGCGGCCACAGAACCGCCTATCTGTTCCCCTTACTATAGAATCCCCTACCACTATTGCTCTCCCACTCTTTTTCCCCCCCTCCTGGGCAGCAGGAGCACCCCCAGTGCCAGGAAGTTGGCTGCTGCTGCCTTCCCCTGGTGAGTCATCCCCCTCAACAGTATCCAAAGCGGTATACCTGTTTGAAAGGGGGATGTCCGCAGGGGTTCCCTGCACTACCTGCCTGCCTTTGTTGCTCCGCCTGATGGTCACTCCCTGTGCTGCCCTACCCTGAGGCGTGCACAACTCGCTAAACGTGGTATCTACCTGTTCTAGCTCATTTAAACTACTGCGAAACCACTGCATATTGTAGCAGTCCATTAAAATAACTGGTGATGCATCATGGGAATGTTAAGACCAGTTGCAGATAAAATTTGGAAAGTCACAAAGTAGTTTTTCTCTTTTTGAAGGTACTGCATTGGTTGTTTATAAATATACATATACAAATGTACTTGCAGATTACAATTTGATTCAAATGCTAACCACATCTGTTGTAAACTGAAATCTTTGGTGTATTAATTGTCTTCATTTTAAGATTTCTAGCATAATCAGCTGCCATTGGTAGGAAATCAGATGGGATTCATATATTACTGACGTATATAAATAACAGAATTTTTAAAAATTTATTTTAATATGATTTACATTGGGATAATGTGAAATACTAAATGTTTGAATGTCTGTAATTTGTGATTTGATTTCTTTATTATGTATATGTTTATGTATGTATATAAAAAGAAACACTTGTGTCAAGTGAGACAGACTTTGGATCCCAAATGTTTGCACATATCCTCAATGTTAGTTGATATTTCCTTTCTCAAATCTATCTAAAAAAACAGCTAGGCAATAATTGCATTTGTTTACTTGATTTCTGACAAATTGTGGAATTCAGGCAGTGATTTAAAGTTCTAGTCAGGACTACTTGATATATTGGCATATTGCATCAGATAGTGGGTAGCAAAGGTGTGCCCTTTAGGATCAGAGAATTGCTGCACTTTTAAGGTGGCATGTGTGGGAAGGGGAGGGGAGCTCAGAGCAGTGTCGTCGGTCTGCGAGAGTAAACAATCCAAGGAATCACTGAGAGCTTGCAGGGAGATGGCCCAAAAGGGCGGCTCCAGGCAATCTGTGTACACACGATTTTAAAACATTATTTAAATTTACAGTTAAAATTTCCTGCTTAACTTTTTAGCTTACCTGTACTTTACAAATATGGCTCACACTATTGGAGACTCAGAACCTTAGGTTGCTCCACAACAACACCTGATGGCCGAAGTTTACAACTACATGCAGACACATTGGACTCGATATTAACCCTACCCCACGACGGGGGGGCTCAAGTTCGGCAGGACCCCGAGTCCCCACCCTTGCTGGGTTTTTCAGCCTCCCATGTACTCTCCCCGCTTCCCCGTAAATATTGGGATCATTAACTCTCCTTATGTATTAACAGCTATTGTGTTGGCAGCTAGAGTGTTAATAACATTAAAAATCACTATCACAGCACCACCTGCAGGTAAATCTAATGGAAATATTTCAGACAGTTGACATAGGGGTTTACAATGTGTTTTGAAATGGCATGTTGTGACTCACCTACTATCTTTAATATATAATAGTCGGCATGTTTTGTCGATGAATAGTAATGCAACAGTGTGTTATGAGGCAAGACTAGAGAAAGTTGGGCTTTTAAACATTGAAAGAATGGATTTGAGAAGTGATCTTCCAGACATAAGATAGTATAGGGCAGAGGTTCCTAGGGCAGGGAGCATGAGGAAAACACTAGCCATAACTCATTAATGGGTAAAGCCAATATGTATTTTCACCATATGTGGTGACGGAGCACTCCCCTTAACTCTCATGCTGATTCCTGACTGAGCACTGTCTAAAACTCCGACATCCCCAGTAAATAATTTTAGTTACAGGTAATTTCAATACTCCTCTGATTAAATGTTTCTTTCAGTTAAATAAAAAGTTCTTTGCCCTCTGGTCTGTATATCTCTGCAGCATAATTTTTTTTAAGAAGTGCTCATGAGCCCTGGATTTGGGACTGATATCGGCTAATATTTTAAGTAAAGAGTAATCAATACATGGAATGGACCCCTGGATAAAGCAGTGGAAGCAAAAACCCTAAGAAGCAATAGGATGCTACAGTGGTGGGGCTTTGTGGCTTTTTGGATGAATGAACTTCCTCAACTGTAATTATCTTATGATATTGTGTACTAATAAATAATTAAGTACATTAAGAAACACCAGATTGATGAGGGTAATGAAATGTTGAAAGATCTTTGAGTCAAAGAAATTCGGCAGCCGACTATAATTGATAATTAGCATCTTGCGGTTGATATTACAAGTAGGGTGAATAGAGCAATGTAAAATTATATAAAAGTTACAACTGGGACATTTTTTATTCAAGATTTTTCTGAGTAAACCAATTGTATTTTGAACCAATTACATTTTCTTTTATTCAAGATTTTTGCTAGTTTTAACTTTGTATGTTGTCTTAATATTCCAAAGCAATAGAATATTGATATGCTTATGCACTTAAGATCATGGCCATTTAGCATATTTTTGCATCTCAACGCATCAAGGAGCAATAATCCAAAATTTGAGTATTTTTACTTGGCCACAAAATAGCACACTTTTGTATTCCATGCCTTCTATATAAAACAGTTATACTATTATAGATTTTTCTTAAAATAAATAAATAAAATTGTAAGTGGTCACAATTTAAAAATAATTAGTTTCAGATTGTTCTTTTTGTATTCCTATGTGTAAATCATTAAAAGAATCGGTATAAATTATTAAAATATATTTAAAATATAATGCATTTTGAGCCATTTCATTCAACTAGTGTTAATCATAGAAAAATGCATAATGCAGCATTTCTCCTTAGCAAAATGTTCACAGAATCTTATTAATAAATCTCAGAAAAGACTTAAATTGACTCAGTGGACCCTTTAGTTCCAATATGTGAAATTTGGTAGCTACAGCAGTAGATTAGTTAGGATGACTAATCCCTGTTTGACACATTCAGGTCTTTCTTATGCAAATTTTGATGGCAGGTCAATTAATACGGGACTGTTTGAAGGTAACAGTGGTAATTTGTATGAATGCCTATGACAGTGTGAACATACAGGTATTTGACAATGCAGCTCAACATCTGACAATATGAAAAGGATAATTAGATCGCACTGCTGCACTTTTTTTCAGGAGTAAGTAGGAGGTTAAATAGGCAGTGCACAGAATGTCTAGAACAAGATTGGTATATTGATTAAAAAGCTGATTTAGCAGCTCACATTTCCCCTTGGAAACTTTGAAAGATAAGCCAGCTGCCGTCTAGGAGCCATCAGTATCTACCAAGGGTACACTATCTATCATCACAATATGGTGATGAGAGGTGTTTTATGTTTGTGTTAATTTTCCCCACTAAATCAGTAATTATTACAATACTGTCCCCGCTGTTTACCCTGCAGCTGTTTTTCCATTTGTCGAGAGAACGAGTGTTCTCAGAGGACCGCACACGCTTCTATGGCGCAGAAATTGTCTCAGCTCTAGATTATTTGCATTCCGAGAAGATTGTGTACCGAGATCTCAAGGTAACAATGTAATCAGAATTTGTTTTCTTTTTTTTCACACTAGGAACATACTTGAAATTATTCATAACCTACTTGCAACAGCTGAACCTGCTGTTCCCACCACAGATTATCGTAATAATGGGCACAGTTGATTTCTTTTTAGAATTTGAAAGACCTTTTAAAATGTTACTTGCTTTTTAAAAAAAACTTTCTTGCCCACATTTTTGTAATTTATCTCCCCAAATTTTATTTCATTTTCGATGCATTCGGCTTGAACAATGGTAGTAGGCCGTGGCCTACTTCCACATCCTACCAACATTTCTTCATAAACAGTCAACCCTATAGGTTGAGTATGGATGAACAAAACAAATCTTCGTCCCTTCTTTCCTATCCTTTTTGCTTCTGAAGAAGTCTTGGTGATCTTGTTAATTCCCCAGCCAATACTGGTTGAAATAGGGAGCTTGCCTATATGAAATCTTGGATGCAAACTTGAGCACGGTATGCTAACACTGAGGTACTGTAATAATTTTATTTTTTTAACCTATCTAATAGCCATTTATTCAAATACAATGTGCATGCAATATTTAATGTATACATCAAAATTGTAACTGATATAGTTCAATTAAAACAACCTTGTATTTATATAGTGCCTTTACATAGAAAACACGTCCCAAGTGTGCTTCATAGAGGTATAATCAAAAAAATGGATAGTAAGCTAAAGAAGAAGACATTAGGATTGATCAAAAGTTTAGTCAAAAAGGTGGGTTTTAAGGAGGATCTTAAAGGAGGACAGGGAACTGGAAATGCAAAGGGGTTTAGGGAGAGAATTCAAGAGTATGGGGCCTAGACTGCAGAAGTCCGTGAAGTGGGGTCATCAATTTAAAATTGTCAATAAGAGAGAGGAGATAGGTTATGAAGAATTTCTTCAGAGATTTGTTAGAGCATGGAATGCTTTGACACAGAGAATGGTTGAGGCAGAGACCATTACTTCTTTTAAGGACAATTGAATAAATATTGGAAGCAGAGAAACATACAGGACTTTGGGGAGAGCAGGACAGTTGGCTAGTTTTAGATTGCTCTAACAAAAAGCTGGCACTTATACGATGGGCTTAAATGGCCACCTTTGTGCTCTAACTTTTTATGGCTCTAGTACAATTTCTATTGGTTGCAACAGGAGCTGTGTCACAGCCATGGCTAGTTTGCGTAATCCTTTTAGAAAGAGGAATGGTGTGTAAATTTGGAAAAGAAAAATTGGTGGGGAGGAAAGAGAAGGGAGGTTTAACAAGTTTGAGATAAAATTCTGCAAATATTCAAAAGATCTATGCCACAGGGATTGACTGCCATAATTGTTTGCTTCATTGTGTTATAAAATACATTGTTTAGTGCTAGCTAATGTTTAAGTGTGTGTTTTCTAATGGGATGGGTTGAATAAGGTTTTCTGGTTGTCGAGAGAAAATCATAACACATAATGGTTTATTATATATATGACTACATTTCAATTTGTAAGATGTATTGAAAATTTGAGGAGTCTCAGAAATATAATTTATGACATCAGCCTAAACTCTCTGTAATTTGTTGAATGAAAGAAAGGAATATTAAATACTTATGTGAAATTTAGTTTCTATAGATTGTTGTAGTCAGAAATGAAGTCCTTGCCCATCCTGAAGAGAGCTCTTCTGTTGCCCCAACACTGACCTCTTATGCTTCCCCCACTCCCATCACCCTGGTAGCTCTGCCTCCTGCCCTACGCTCTGGAATTCTCTCCCTAAACCCCTCTGCCTCTCCACTTCCCTCCTTAAAACCAGCCTCTTTAACCAAGCTTTTAGTCATCCCGTCAAATAACACTTTCTTTGGCTCGGTGTCCATTTTTGTCTGATTACGCTGCTGTGAAGTGCTTTGGGATGTTTTTCTATGTTAAAGGTGCTATATAAATGGAAGTTGTTGTATTCTGACTGTTGTGACTGTCTGTTTAGGTGACTAGAATAACAGAACATAAGAGCCGGTTGGGAAATGGGATTTCAGACTTATTAGATGATTAAACCATCTTTCATTGAGGGAACTTGGTCAGATGAAACCTCTCTTAGAGTGTGTTAAAATGTAATTTTTGCCATTTGTCCTAGGGGAGGGCAATGAAACTGCAAAAATTAGCTCTTATCTTAAAGTGAGTATTTTTTGTTCAAAGTAATCCTCCATTTTATAGAAGACAATATTAGCCTAAAGAAAATTTCTTAGAATTGTTTCCTTACTGGCATATGAATTCTCAAGCATGGTCTCCCTCTGTGCTAGGCTGCTTCAATGATATAGTTGACAGAGAACATCCCTGTGCAGCTCCTTTAGAAACAGCAGGGGCACAACTTCAAAACTGCCTGAGAGCTGTACAATGCCAGGAAGCCATGTTAGAACCTGTGCAAACTGTGACCCTTTCCTGTAGTGTGGTTTCTTGAGGTTTTAGGACTCTCAGGCCAGTTTAAAGGCACATTCCCTGCTGTTTCTAATGGAGTTACAGAACACTTCTCCATTGGTGTTATCACCAGAATGGCAATGCAGAGAAGGAGACTCCAATTTAGGTTCTCCATTCATGCCAGTAAGAATTATTTTTTTAAATCAATTTTATCAAGATTCTTCTGCAGCTGTTATTTTCTTCTATAAAATGGAGTGTTTTGAATGAAATGTACTCCTCTTGGATCCCTTCCCCTTTTAGTTCATTGTAGTAGGTTCTGACGACAGTTGGCATTACTTATTTTTGCAAAATAGTATACAAATCGATTCTTTAATTTTTTTTTGTAGCTGGAGAATTTAATGTTAGACAAAGATGGTCACATCAAAATCACAGATTTTGGGCTTTGCAAAGAAGGAATTACAGACGCTGCTACCATGAAGACATTTTGTGGTACACCAGAATACTTGGCTCCAGAGGTAGGATCATTATAATTAAAGCCACCAGATCTTCCCATCCTGATTTGTGGAGTTCTGCTGCATTATGTTTTCATAGTGATAGCCTAGCAGATGAGATACTGAAGAAAAGCTGCTGAAATGATTTCAAAATGTTAAATTTTAAAAGGGTACCAACTTTATTAAAAGATGTTTGGCTAATCTATTATCTTTTGTTTGCCAAACATATGACATAGTGACAAATCTTATTGTAGCGTGTCTTTACATCACTTGTGATATTATCATGAAGAAAATGATATAGAACTCTACACCCTGGCAAAATCCCTTTTAAAACTATGCAGTTATAAAATAGCTCTTCTGTAATTATTAAGTGTTTTTGATAAGCTAATTTTTAATTCTCAATAAGCCGAATACAGAACTGAGAAGAAAATTGTCCTGTGAAGAGTGAAAGAATGATTTTCACAATAAGATGGCAGCAGAATGTTACTTGTTGGAGATCTGAATGACCCTTTAGGGATGAAAATAATAATTATGGCTTCTTCAAACTGTAGTCATAGCTGCATTCTGAAATCAGTTCTGAGAGGCTTTCAGGAACACTTACTAAATAACATTTTGCTTTAGCATTTAGAATGGTTTGCTTTAACTGTTGAGAAAAGGAATTCAGTAGCCCTCATTTTGGCATGATATGTAATTTTTAGCCTTTTGATTACTTTCCATTAACAGTAAAAATGTAATTTTCTATCCCCTACTGTTTTCAAAAAATAATTTCTGTATTTTGGATACTAATTTTTATATACAAAATCAGAGCAGATTTACACAATGTACATATCTAGTTTCCTTCAAGGAGTAGTAAAATCCAAAAATTACTGTTCTTGCATGTTTTGATTTTGTAACAGGTTATCTCGTGTTCAGATTACCAAAAGCTAGTGGTCACGAAGTATGTTGTCTGATGTAAATGACAGAATACAATTTTACAAGTTGCATATTAAAAGTGGTCCTTTGACATAATATCAGTGATTTGCCAAAGAGAAGTAAGATGCAGGTTCATACCTGCAAATATCAATGAGGTGAATTTAGATCTAAGCTGTGCCAGGCAACGGGTAGACTGTAACCCACAAGGGGGGTTGGGGTTGGGGGGGTGGTGTGGAAGGGGGAAGTACTCAGAAGGCCAGTCAAGTCTACTCTTTCACACCTTCTAATGGCTGGTTACAGAGTGACACTGGCAGAGGACTGGAAGCAAGTTGCCTTCATGGTCAGTAAATGATGCATGGCTGGGGCAGACATTCAAAGAAAAGGAAATTCAGAAAATACAAGCAAACTTACTTGCTGACGATCATTTGGCTCAAGGCATCTGTGTAAATGTTGTTTTAAAGATTTTGTGAAATTCCAATTAATTCACTGTCTAAAACCTATGAAAATAATGCTACCTTTACATGTAGCATGTCAAAATGGTCCATGTGGTATGTGACATGCCAAGAACATTTCATTGAATTTGTTCAATTTGAGTCAGGCGTCAGTGCACAAGTAGCAACTGATGTAGAATATAATTTAAATCATGAATAGTGTTAAGATAGAAAGATCTATTTTTTTTCCCTAATGTAAACTGATGTGAACAATTTTAATTCTCTGGATTTCAGTTACCTGAAATGAAAGGCTTAACACACAATAAAGACTGCTTTTTGCTAGTCTAGTGTAGAGAGTGCATAAAACTTCAAACATGTGAAAATACATTTTAAGAGGCCTAACACTCAGTGGTGCCAACAAATAACTTAAGTGCTGGGTGATATTTGCATCATGATATGTTCTTGCAAAAAGTGGATGCTAAATAATGGCAGATGGTGACAGATGGAAAGAGTGGTACAGGTAGTTGTGAAACCCAAGAAAATGCTCTACAGAGCTGTTGTAAAATAGTAAAAACTCTCTTGTTGCCAGCATATATTCCGTTTTGATTGATAGCAGGATGCACCAAAGACTTTGTAGATTGTGAAATGTTTACTAGGTTTTACCAGTGGCTTTTAGTAAGGAATGCCCAGATGATGAGCCAAGCAATTAACTTTATCCTTCACTATTTTCTACCATGTCTAAAATATGTTGAGGTTAAAATTAAATTTCCAGATTTGCTCCAGCAGTTCTCAGTATTGCACTCTTTTCTTCCATTATCCAATGAAAGTAATAATTCAATCCTAATCATGTACAGTTTTTCACAGGAAAAAGATGGAAGGTAAGGAAAATGTTGTTCAGAACCTACAGGTTAGAAATCCTACAGATCCTACAGTTTATGAAATCCTTATACCTAACTTGCTCTGAAGCAAGCGTGTAATATAGCAAATATTCTGGGCATGAATCAGTTTGTTAATATTGGTATGCTAGTTCGTGCAGTCGGTCATAACCAAGCTGACTATAGACACGCCATAACCTTGCGATTGTGTTCTCCCTGTGCCAGTTTTTGCAGCTGTCTATTCATTGTCATTGTTCTATTCAGATTTTTCATTTGCAAGAGTGTTAGCATGTGAGAGGGCATATAGCCATGCCAGTGAGCAGAGCATGTTCAAAAAAATAAAATGTCATTCCTTGAGTTGAATTCGTTCTAAGTTACACAGGGCTGTGTCTTGGGAAAATGTTGCTTTAGATGTTTTCCTGGGTCAAATTTGATATCTAGTGAAAAAGACAGCCAAGCTTTAACATTGCCATAAGTCAGTGGCCCGTAATTTGCGGTCAGCAGCAAAGCAAAGGCGTTCACCGCTGGCCCTGAAGAAAACTGCCCACAAAGACCTTGTGATCTCTGTGGCGAGAAGTTCGGCTTTTTTGATGTGCAGTTGAGATCAGTGAAGTGTAGTGGGAAATCCATAGCGCGATGTTGCTGTGATGTCAACAAGCTGTCTAAGCAGCCAATCACAATCACCATTCCCACAGACCGGGAACCAGGAAGTGAAGAATCTCCTTTTATTCTACCTTTTAAAAAATGTTATAAAGAGCAAAACAAAGATTGGGGCTCTCATGGGGGAAAGGTAAACCTGAAATAAATATGAACAAATTAAAAAATACATTTTTTTTATAGTTTCTTAAAATTGTGATTTTTATTAAAATGAAGAAATTTGACACTCCACAAAAATAAAATTAGTTTTTCAGGGCCATAACGTTTGTTTAGCAGTCAATACGTTGTTAAAACTCCAGTTACATCTCTTCTAAACCAACCGGGTCTAACTTTTATTCGGGTATTTAACAGCAATATTACCATGGAAAAGCTGAAGTTCTTGTCGGTTTCACTGATTTCCCTGCTTTCATTTCCCTGTTTTCACTGATTGCCGGCTATGGAGGGTGGTGGCCACAACGCAGCCAGTGTCGGAGCAGTGAATGACTAACCGCAACTTCAGGATTTCCGTGTTAACATGCACATGCGCTAAATCCTGAAATTGTGGTCAGTTTCAAAGAGTAATAACAGTGAACGCTGTTCGTTCGCTGTTATTACCCACCGTAAATTCCGGGCCATTGTATGTTTCATTTGTTTTTGCAGTGCACCTCGGGGGATTATTTCTTTTAATCTTGCGTTTGCTTCACAGATGAGCCTTTATATTGACGGTAGTACATTAACAGGATTTGTGGAGGACAAAAAGATTAATTAAGAGGGGGGAAATAGAGTATGAGAGTAAGCTTGCAGGGAACATAAAAACTGACTGTAAAAGCTTCTATAGATATGTGAAGAGAAAAAGATTGGTGAAGTCAAGCGTAGGTCCCTTGCAGTCAGAATCAGGGGAATTTATAATGGGGAACAAAGAAATGGCTGATCAATTAAATACATACTTTGGTTCTGTCTTCACAAAGGAGGACACAAATAACCTCCCAGAGATGTCGGGGAACATAGTGTCTAATGAGAGGGAGGAACTGAATGAAATCAGTATTTGTAGGAAAATGGTGTTGGGGAAATTGACGGGATTGAAGGCCGATAAATCCCCTGGGCCTGATAATCTACATCCTAGGGTACTTAAGGAAGTGGCCCTAGAAATAGTAGATGCATTGCTGGTCATCTTCCAAAATTCTATAGACTCGAACAGTTCCCATGGATTGGAGGGTAGCTAATGTAACCCCACTATTCAAAAAAGGTGGTAGAGAGAAAACGGGGAATTATAGACCGGTAAGCCTGACATCGGTAGTGGGGAAAATGCTAGAGTCCATTATAAAAGATGTAATAGCAGAGCACTTGGAAAACAATGACGGGATCGGACAAAGTCAACATGGCTTTACAAAAGGTAAATCGTGCTTGACTAATCTACTGGAATTTTTTGAGGATGTAACTGGTAGAATAGGTAAGGGAGAATCAGTGGATGTGGTGTATTTGGACTTTCAGAAGGCTTTCGATAAGGCCCCGCATAAGAGATTAGCGTGTAAAGTTAAAGCACATGGGATTGGGGGTAAGGTACTGACTTGGATAGAGAACTGGTTGGCAGACAAGAAGCAAAGAGTTGGAATAAACGGGTCTTTTTCCGAGTGGCAGGCAGTGACTAATGGGGTACCGCAGGGATCGGTGCTAGGACCCCAGCTATTCACAATATATATTCATGATGATCTAGACGAGGGAACTAGATGTAATATTTCCAAGTTTGCAGATGACACAAAGCTGGGTGGGCGTGTGTGCTGTGAGGAGGATGCCGAGAAACTGCAGTATGATTTGGACAGGTTGGGTGATTGGGCAGATGCATGGCAGATGCAGCATAATGTGGATAAATGCGAGGTTATCCACTTTGGTGACAAAAACAGGAAGGCAGATTATTATCTGAACGGCAATAGATTGGGAGAAGGGGAAACGCAACGAGACCTGGGTGTCCTTGCGCACCAGTCGCTGAAGGTAAGCATGCAGGTGCAGCAGGCGGTTAAGAAGACAAATGGTATGTTGGCCTTCGTAGCAAGACGATTTGAGTACAGGAACAAGAATGTCTTGCTGCAGTTGTACAGGGCCTTGGTGAGACCACACCTTGAGTACTGTGTGCAGTTTTGGTCACCTTATCTGAGGAAGGATGTTCTTGCCATGGAGGGAGTGCAGCGAAGATTCATCAGACTGATACCTGGGATGGCAGGAATGACGTATGAGGAGCGATTGGGTCGATTGGGCTTATATTCGCTGGAGTTTAAAAGAATGAGAGGGGATCTCTGTCTGTGTGGAGTTTGCACATTCTCCCCGTGTTTGCGTGGGTTTTCTCCGGGTGCTCCGGTTTCCTCCCACAGTCCAAAGATGTGCGGGTTAGGTTGATTGGCTATGATAAATTGACCCTTAGTGTTAGGGGGATTAAATACGTGGGGTCACGGGGATAGGGTGGGATATGTGTTGGTGTAGGGGTTGCGGGGAATTGGGTGGGATATGTGTCGGTGCAGGCTCGATGGGCCGAAATGGCCTCTATCTGCACTGTTGTGATTCTGTGATCTCATTGAAACTTATAAAATTCTAACAGGACTAGACAGACTGAGGAGTCCAGAACCAGGGGTCACAGTCTAAGGATAAGGAGTAAGCCATTTAGGACTGAGATGAGGAGGAATCTCTTCACCCAGAGAGTGGTGAACCTGTGGAATTCTCTACCACAGAAGGCAGTGGAGGCCAATTCATTAAATATATTCAAGAAGGAGTTAGATATATTTCTTAAGGCTAAAGGGATCAAGGGATATGGGGAGAAAGCAGGGACAGGGTACTGAGTTTGGATGATCAGCCATGATCTCATTGAATGGCGGAGCAGGCTCGAGGGGCCGAATGGTCTGCTTCTATCTTCTATGTTTCTATGTTAGTATATCATTTTATCTGGACTTCAAAGCTGGCTTAGATTTTGTTCATTGATCATTAATAGGGAATTCTTGATAGTATGGCGTATATAGGAAACTTGGGTAGTATGGGTTATATAAGTAAATTATTTGGATTCCAAAGGCCCTTGATAATGCCTAGTGTATCATTGCAGAGAGCAGGGCGTATGACCAGTTAAATGTAGAGGTGAATGCACATCAGCGATCCGTATAGCCCCTTCAGCTGTTGGTATTGTTGATGAGATTTTTTTTTTTTTAAAGAGACAAGTATCTGAAAATGTAGGAAGATGCTTCATGAAGACATGAATAAAAATAAGATCTTACCCACTGTGATGAATTGGATTTTGTCTGGGTTGCACAGCTAGTTTTTTTAAACTTGTATTTCTGTAATATTAGATTCAGCTTATAAGGGGTTAACTCCCAAGGCTGCTTCTCAACAAAAAAAGTGATATGAATGTTCATTGATGGCCACATTGGTGTTTTGAGGTGTTAATTGGCTATATAGAGCTAGAATTGTTATGTCCAATCTCAAACATTTCAGGTTATTGTGAATATTTGCAACATTTCCAGGCACAGGCAGTGTTCTGACTACTTAGTCACGTCAGACAGTTGGGAGCCTCCTGCTCACTCATCAAAAGGTAGACATTATCTCAGGGTTGGAACTGTGATTGACCGCTCAGTAGACTGAGCCCCTCATCTCAGACTTTGGAATGGACTGTTGCAAACACTTCCGTTCTCCCTTTATTTCTCCTCTCTCAAACACAGTGTGATCATAGCCTGTGTTTTAAAAGTCTGTACCAGCTTAGCTTTGACAAGTTATGGTGAGCCCATGTTTATAGCCTTAAAAGAGATAGACTAGCATTTATATAGCGCCATCCATTACCTCAGGATGTCCCAAAGCGCTTTACAGCCAATGAAGTGCTTTTAGTGTAGTCACTGTTGTAATGTAGGAAACGTGACAGCCAATTTGCGCACAGCCAGGTCCCACAAGACTAGATAATCTGTTTTAGTTATGTTGACTGAGGGCTAAATATTGGCTAGGACATCGCAGCGAGCTCCCCTGCTCTTCTTCAAAATGGTGCCATGGGATCTTTAACGTCCACCTGAGAAGGCAGATGGTGCCTCGCTTTAACGTCTCATCCGAAAGACGGCACCTCTGACAGTGCAGCGCACTCCCTCAGTACTGCACTGGAGTGTCAACCTAGATTTTGTGCTCAAGTCTCTGGAGTGGGACTTGAACCCACAATCTTCTGACTCCGAGGCAAGAGTGCAGCTACTGAGCCACAGCTGACACCTAGTTACACCTTTTTCATAACTGAACTGAATGAGAAAAGTGATTGCTCTCACTGGAAAATGTATTTTGTTCACTCGTGTATTTTATATAAAATAAACCAGTTCTCTTGGTAAAGTAACATTTCAGCCCACCCAGAAGGGCATACAAATCCAAAAATTGCGCCACTCACCATGATGCTTTCCAGTTTTTTTGGATGCTGCTTTTTGTTAGCAATAGGGGACTAATGGGGCTTATGATAAACATCTGTCATAGCATACTTAGGAGTGGAGTCAGTGACAATAGCAAAACACAATGTGGAATACAGAGAGCAAGGCAAGTCATAAAGATAACAGGCAGCAATATCTGTAGTATATGTGGCCTTTACTGCACTCGATGTGATAAAATGATGAATGATCTACAAGATGAATGACATTTACTGAATATGTGTTAATTATCCTGTTACAGAGCCTGAAAAGTGCAACCTGTAAGCTTTCAGCATGTAAACCTGCAATGTGTGCTTATAATAATATGAGCATGGAACCACAGATTAGCATGTGGATCAATAGACTTCTGAAAGATGGCAGTGTGATTTGTAAAATAGCAAAATCAATGATTGAGCAATTTAGCCCAGACACGACATGTTTTTGATTACCTGATATTTTGTAATGCAGTACAACAGAATAAGATGCTGATCAAATAACCATATGTTAAACATATTAGAACAAACTTAATTAGCATTTATTGCCCAAGCTACTAAACAAAGGATAAAAGGTGTTATTATATCTGAAGTGCTGAGCCATCTTGACAATTGCATTAAGTTAACAGAATCACATGACATTATAAAGTGTTCTATTTACTTAAAATCTTTACTTCATTAGAGTAAAATATTCTAGGGCCTAGAAATTCGGTTTTGGCGCAGCGAGGGCTTTAGCGCCGGAAGTTAGTGCCGGCGCTAAGTCCCCCTGCGCGCGCCAAAAATTCAGTAGCGCCGCGCCCAAACGGCTGCCGGCGCTACTGAGGGGTCTCAGCGCCTCAAAACTGGCGCCACGCGCCGCATTGCGGCGCTATTCCGGCGCTGCGGCGCCCGCTGCGGTGCGGCAGGCTCGGGAAGTGCAGGCCTCCTCCTTCCGTTAAGGAGGAGCTGCCTGCACCCGGCCGCGGCCCGCGATAATCTTTTTAAAAATGAGCCCGGCACCTCGGACAAGTGCCGGGCTTGCTTCTGTTCCGGGGTGGGGGGGGGGAAGTCCGGGGAGGGAGCTGCGGCCAGGCGGCCGGCGGGAAAGCGGCCGGCTGCCGCGGGGCCTTTAATGCGCCGGCGCAAAGTTCTGTAAGGCACCTCTGCCAGAACGTTGCTTGCGGCTGCCACGGGCGAGGCGGCCGCAACTCAATTTCCGAGTTCGGGCGGGTTACCATGGCAACCGGGACGCTGCGCACACCGATGACGTCATCGGTGCCGGCGCAGCGCTACCGGCCTAACGCCGATTTAGGGCCCCTGTCAATTTCTAAACTGGCCATAACTTCGGCGCTAGGCCCTCTAGCGCCTCAAAAGCGGCGCTAAGGCCAGTGAATTTCTAGGCCTAGGTGTTTTCATTCATTTTGAAAAAGCATTTAATTATTCTGTCAAGAAGATTTTTTCATTTAAGCATGTAACAAAATATATACAAAGACTAAATCAGTTCTTGTAGTGTTTTGATCATAAATGTGATGGTCATCTTCAGATATTATGAGCAATTTAAATTATTTTTTGTCAAATATAGACAAACATCATTAACAATGAAGTATTAAACCTGGTTGTCTAATGATCTGTCCTAACTCCTCCCTTTGTCTTGTGCTGAAACTTTTTTTTTCTCTGACTATCTGTTAGCTTTATGGCTTTGTTTTAATCTCTTTTTCTCTGTCATTTTTGCCACCTGGTTGTGTTTTCTTTCATTCAAGTGCTTCTTGTTTCTAGGTCTATCACTTGGTTTCTCTAAAGTGTTTTACTTCTGACGGCTTAATCTTTCACTCTGTCCTTCAGTTGTATTTTATTCCTTAGATTCTTTTCAGCCATATTCATTGCTATGCTGTATTTCTCCAGTTCCTTCCAGACATTAGTATTTAGCTACTTCTTGAAACAACAAAACACCAAGATGAGTCACATGTTGGAGAAAATGTTGAGATTCTCTACTTTTGTTGCCTTAATTGTTTTCATCATCAATATATATTGATGGTACAGAAGAAGTTTACTAGAATGATTCCAGGGATGAGGGATTAGAGTTACATGGATAGACTGGAGAAGTTGGGGTTGTTCTCCTTGGAGCAGAGAAGGCTAAGAGGAGATTTGATGGAGGTGCTTAAAATCATGAAGTGTTTAGATAGAGTAAATATAGAGAAACTGTTTCCAATGGCTGAAGGGTTGATAACGAGAGGGCACAGATTTAAGGTGATTGACAAAAGAACCAGAGGTAACATGAGGAAAGACTTTTTTATGCGACGAGTGATTAGGATTTGGAATGCACTGCCTGATAGGGTGATGGATACGATAGATTCAATAGTAGCCTTCAGAAGGGAATTGGATAAATAATTGAAGGAGAAAAAATAGCAGGACTATGAGGAAAGAGCGGGGGAGTGGGACTAACTGGATTACTCTTCGAAAGAGCCAGCGCAGTCGATGGGACAAATGGCCTCCTTTTTTGCTGTACTATTCTATGATTCTATACGATGCATGTGCGTATAAGCATTTCCTACTTTAAAGGTATTTTCAACCTTTTCCTCAATTAGGCCTTCCTGTGTCATGCACCATTTCTGGCTAAGAGAGTAGTTGTCAGGCAACCCACTCCCAGGCCTCTCCTTAGAAACAGGCCACAAGAATATGCCTGCAAGTGACTTGGATTTTTTTTCTCTCCCTCCCTGTGGAAAAGTACCTGGCTTCTTCATGGTAGTAATCCACACTGAGCACTGAGGATGATTGTGAGCGTGAAATGAAGACCAGTCCAATCAATCTGAAATGCCATGTGTTATATGGCCTTTACACATGCCTCTGCAAAAGTTCAATTAACTGTTGGAGTTTTCACTTGCATTATAACACAGATCTAAAGAAATTTGAGTGGAGTTTCTACGTTATGTAGGAATGGCAGCTCGACATACCTGGTTACAAGGTTTTCAGGCGAGATAGAGAGGAGGATAAAAAAGGAGGGGGGTCGCAATATTGATTAAAGAATCAATTACAGTTGTGAGGAGGGAAGATATCTTAGAAGGATCATCAAATTAGGCCACATGGGTTGAACTGAAACAAAAAAAGGGCAATCACACCGCTGGGAGTGTACTAAAGACCTCCGAACAGTCAGAGATAGAAGAGCAAATATGTAGGCAAATTTCTGAGATGTGCAAAAATAGGGCAGTAATAGTAGGGGATTTCAACTTCCCTAATATTAACTGGGATAAAATTAGTGTGAAAGGTATAGAGGGAGCAGAATTCTTAAAATGCATTCAGGTGAACTTTTCTAGCCAGTACGTAGCAAACCCAACAAGAGAGGGGCGGTTCAGGACCTAGTTTTAGGGAGCGAAGCTGGGCAGGTGGAAAGGGTATCAGTGGGAGAGCATATTGGTGGTGGTGATCATAGTTCAGTTAGATTTAGGGTAACTATGGAAAAGGACAAGGACAGACCAGTAATAAAAGTTCTCAATTGGGGAAAAGCTAATTTTAAAGCTGAGAGGTGATTTAGCCAAAGTGGACTGGAGACAAATGTGAAGGTAAATCTGTAATGTATGTACCTTTTTAAGGAGGAGAACTACTTTTTACAGCTCCTGTATCCTGTAGTACCGGCAGTGACCACACCTGTATATAAACCCTGAGGAGTGATCTGTACAGTCAGTTGCAGTTTGAACCACGTTGAGTAAACACCTGTTGTACCGTTCTCTGCAGTCCTTTTCTTATTATTACACGGACGTAACAGTGGCGACGAGCAGATTCGAACCTACCTGCAACTCTGCATCACCTCCCAGGGATTCACTCCTGGAGAACAGTGGAAGAAGGTCGAGTCCAGAAGCATGGGCGTCGACCACGGGCAACCGCCCAGTCATCCAGCGGAGATTTGAGCATCACAGGGGAGGCTGTCGAGAGCCAGGCTTGGCTTTCCAGTCACGGTGGTCCAGCGAAACGGGCTGGTAACAGGTACTGCGCAGACCCTCCCCGGACAGCGATGGGCTAGAGCCTGACCGAGCGGCACAGAAAAAGGCCGAGCAGCGTCGACGGGGGAAGAGAGAGAGCAGAGCGCACAGGGCACAGCTGGTGTTCAGGACCGAGCGGCGTCAACGGGGGAGAGAGATGAGAGAGAGCAGAGCGCAGCCGGTGGTCAAGGGCCGAGCAGCGTCAACGGGGGAGAGAGGCGCGCAGGAAAACGCGAGGCGCTGCCATTGCCACGAGGACCGCAGAGAGCGGCATTGGCAGCAGTGCATGAAACCCACAGGGCATCGCCATTTGCCACGGGGACCGCCGAGAGCGGCGTTGGCAGCAGCGCGGGAGACGCCATTTTAAGCTGCAGCGGGGAAGAAGGGAAAGCGCGGGAGACGCCATTTTAAGCCGCAGCGGGGAAGAAAGGAAAGCGCGGGAGACGCCATTTTAAGCCAGTCTAACCACACCCAAAAATGCCGAAGAGTGGCAGTATCACAGCGTTCGACAATGAAGTCGAAGATTGGACGACATATGTCGAACGCATAGAAGTATACTGCAAGGCGAATGAAGTGCCCGATGACAAGAAAGCGCTGGTATTGTTGAATTCAATGGGTGCAAAAACGTATGGCTTACTACGAAACCTAGTAACCCCAGAGAAGCCAGTAGAAAAGGATTTTGAAAACATAGTGTCAATCCTACAGGACCACTTAAACCCCACACCGCTGCTGATAGCAGAAAGATTTAAGTTTCACAAAAGGAACCAGCATAAAGAAAGTAATGCTGAGTATTTAACAGAACTGCGCAAGCTATTGAAACACTGCCAGTTTGGAACGGGACTAGCAGATACTTTAAGGGAGAAGTTTGTGTGTGGGCTTCAAAGTGAAGAAGCCGTTTCTGGGTTCCTATCAGAAAAGGATCTTACGCTGGACAAGGATTTCAGCATTGCAGTATCACACGAAGCAGCAGCACGGGGCGCTGCAGAGATACAACGGAGACCGCAAGAATATGGCACAAATGAAATGTCATACGGAACAGTGAAGTGCTATCGCTGCGGCAGAACAACACATGACCATAATGATTGCTGGTTCAAGGACAAAGTGTGCAGACAGTGTGGAAAAGTAGGACACACAGCAAGCGTCTGCAGGTCGGGAAAGAAAACCAGCAGCAAGAAATCTCCACAGGAGAAGTACAAGAAGGTACATAAGGTGACGGAGAGTAGTTCAGACGAACAGAAAAGTGATAGACTCCGGAAGCAAGGAGTTGGGTTGTCTTTCATAATGTGATCAAAACGGAGGATCACCAAACTATCTGGGTCACGCTCAAGATAGCAGGAGTCCAAGTGAAAATGGAATTGGACACAGAATCAGCCCTAACAGTCATAAACCGAAGGGACTACAAGCGGCTATTCTCGCATATACCCTTGAGAGATACAAAGATTGTCTTGAAGACGTACACGGGGCAAAAAGTCTACCCCAAAGGAAAAATAAGGGTGAACGTTATATATAACGGCAAGGAAACACCAAAAATGGACCTATATGTATTGCCCGATGGAGGATCACCACTACTAGGACGTGAATGGATCCAGAAGATACAGCTAGATTGGCATTCCATACAAGCACTGACTGTAGATGCCAAAAAGGATGACGACGTCACACCTGGACGACTGTCAAAAATGCTAACTGACTCACAAGAAGTGTTCCAGCAGGGACTCGGAACACTAAAAGGCATAACAGCGACGATCAAAATAGAGGAAAATGCAAGCCCAAAGTTTTTTAAGGCCAGACCGGTACCTTATGCGATCCGCCCAGCCGTCGAAGCAGAGCTGGAAGGTTTGGAATGTTCAGGAGTACTGTCCAAAGTGGACTGGAGCGAGTGGGCTACACCCATCGTTCCTGTAATGAAGAGGTCGTTGAGTTAATACGCCTGGGGAACCAAAGAAGGTTCGCATCTGTGGGGAATTTAAGGTGACAGTGAACCCAGTCCTTCACACTGTACAATATCCGCTTCCGCGGATTGAAGATATTTTCGCCTCGCTATCTGGAGGGAAACGCTTCACTAAGATTGATCTGGCCCAGGCGTACCTGTAAATGGAGGTAGAAGAAGCCTCGAAACAGTACCTCACGATCAACACTCATAAAGGTCTCTACCAATAGAACCGGCTGGTGTTCGGGGTAGCATCAGCTCCGGCTATTTGGCAAAGGGCAATGGAACAAGTCCTGCAAGGGATTCCAGGGACCCAGTGTTATTTGGGCGACATCCTGGTCACGGGTGAAAATGACAGTGGGAGCTCAGTAGATTGAAGGAATACGGGCTCCGAGCTAATCACCACAAATGCGAGTTTTTCCAGAAGCAGATCTCGTATTGTGGCCACGTTATTGATAAAGCGGGGTTACATAAGTCCCCTAAAAAGATTGAGGCAGTAGTCAAGACTCCAGCACCGGAAAATGTGTCACAACTGAGGTCGTTCCTCGGGCTGGTGAACTACTACCATAAGTTCTTGCCGAATTTGTCTACTGTACTACACCCAGTGAACAACCTACTGCAAACGGGGGTACCATGGAAGTGGAGTGATGAATGTAAACGAGCTTTCCAGAAGAGCAAAGCATTGATCCCATCAAAAGAGCTGTTGGCTCATTTCAACCCAGCACTACCAATTCGGTTGGCATGTGATGCATCACCCTATGGCATTGGAGCGGTGCTGTCGCACAAATTCCCAGACGGCTCGGAGAGGCCAGTAGCCTTTGCGTCTCGGTCACTAACCTCAGCCGAGCGTAACTATGCCCAGATTGACAGGGAGGCCCTCAGCCTAGTGTGGGGAGTGAAAAAGTTCAATCACTATCTGCACGGGCAGAAGTTCACCTTGCTGACTGACCACGAACCACTTGTCTCCATCTTTAATCCAAAGAAGGGCGTTCCGGTGATGACTGCGCAACGGCTACAAAGATGGTCCCTTTTTCTAGGGGCGCACCAATATGAAATCGAGTATAAGGGCACGAAACAGCATGGAAACGCTGATGGGCTATCACTCCTGCCACTGCCTACTGCGGAGGAAGCACCAGCAGTGGATCCTGTCGAAATATTTCATTCGACTATAATTGAATGCTTGCCAGTAACTAACGCTGGTATAGAGAAGGAGACCCGACACTGTCTCGGGTATATGATTTGACGGTGAAGGGATGGCCGGCCAGCACATGGCGACTCACTGTTGCCAGCATTCTCATCCAGAAGAGAACAGCTGTCAGTATGCCAGGGGACCTTGATGTGTGGATCCCGAGTGGTAATTCCACCCAAGTTAAAGGAGAGAGCGCTCAATGAGCTTCACGAAGGTCATCTGGGAGGGGTGAAAATGAAAAGCCTTGCTAGGGCTTATGTGTGGTGGCCGGGGATCGATCAGCAAATCGAGGACCTGACAAAAAGCTGCTCAGGATGCCAGAAGGTCCAAAATGCACCACCACATGCCCCTCTACACCCATGGAAGTGGCCCTCATCTCCATGGCAACGGGTGCATATTGATTTTGCTGGTTCATTCATGGACTCAATGTTTTTAATAGCCGTGGATGCGCACTCGAAATGGCCTGAGGTGATCAAAATGTCCTCCACCACCACGGAGAAAACTATTGCAGTCCTACGGACCATTTTTGCCAGGAACGGATTGCCAGAGCAGATTTGCTCTGATAACAGACCACAGTTTGTGTCCGAAGAGTTTCGAAGATTTATGAAAAGGAATGGGGTAAGGCATTACACATCCGCCCCGTATCATCCAGCCACAAATGGATTGGCTGAGAGGTTCGTACAAACCTTCAAAAAAGCAGTCAAGGCCATGGGCGATGACGACATTGCACTGCAGCATAAGGTGGACAATTTCCTGTTAGCCTACAGAAATGCGACACATGCAGTCACCAACCAGGCCCCGGCCATGATGTTCTTTAACCGAAGGTTGAGATCTCGTCTGGATTTGCTCAGACCAAATGTACGAAGAGATGTTGAGAGTAAGCAATTCCAGCACATCAATGAGAAGCCGACGAGGAGCTTCAATGTAGGGCAACCAGTCTTGGCCCGCGACTACCGAACAGAGAAATGGCAACCAGGAACGATATGCACACGGCAGGGGCCACTAATGTACACAGTGGATGTTGGGGAGAACATTGTGAGACGCCATGCTGACCAGATCCTAGAGTCAACCCCATGTCTCGGCCATACGTACCTGGTGAGGAACCCGACGTACAGGTCGCATCTACCTCAGAAACAATAGCATTGGAAGCTGATGAATCAACTGACGACAGGGTGTTAGAATCGCCTCCGCACCAAGAGCGAGACACTCGGGAAAGGCGTTATCCAGAAAGAATCAGGAAGCCTCCCCAAAGACTGAATTTATAAATAGACTATTTTCAGTTAATGTTGCATGTTAAAAGTGTTAATTGTTAAATGAGTGTTATGGTACTGTTAATCTAAAAGGGGAGGAATTGTAATGTATGTACCTTTTTTAAGGGGGAGAACTACTTTTTACAGCTCCTGTATCCTGTAGTACCGGCAGTGACCACACCTGTATATAAACCCTGAGTAGTGATCTGTACAGTCAGTTGCAGTTTGAACCACGTTGAGTAAACACCTGTTGTACCGTTCTCTGCAGTCCTTTTCTTATTATTACACGGACGTAACAAAATCGGTGTCAGAGCAGTGGGAGGCATTCAAGGAGGAGATGGTGAGGGTTCAGCGCAAGTATGTTCCCTTAAAGAAAAAGGGTGGGACTAACAAATCTAGAACTCCCTGGATGTTAAGGGGCATACAGGGTAGGATAAAGATAAAAAGGGAAGCTTATGACAGACACCGAGGACTCAATACTGCAGAAAGCCTAGAGGAGTATAGAAAGTGCAGGGGTGAAATCAAAAAGGAAATTAAGAAAGCAAAGAGAGGGCATGAAAAAATATTGGCAAGGAAAACCCAAAGATGTTTTATCAATACATTAAGAGCAAGAGGATAACTAAAATAAGAGTAGTGCCTATTGGGAACCATAAAGGTAACCTGTGTGTGGAGGCAGAAGTCATGGGTATGGTTCTTAATTAATAGTTTGCGTCTGTTTTCACAAAAGAGAGGGCTGATACAGACATTGCAATCAGGGAGGAGGAATGTGAAATATTAGATGAAATAAACATAGTAAAAGAGGAAGTATTAAGGGGTTTAGCATCTTTGAAAGTGGATAAATCCCCAGGCCTGGATGAAATGTATCCCAGACTGTTAAGAGAAGTAAAAGAGGAAATAGCAGAGGCTCTGACCATCATTTTCCAATCCTCTCTGGCTACAGGTGTGGTGCCGGAGGACTGCTAACGTGGTTAAAACTATTTAAAAAGGGAAAATGGGATAGACCGAGTAATTACAAGCCAGTCAGCCTAACCTCGGTGGTGGGAAAATTATTGGAAAAAATTCTGAGGGACAGGATAAATCTTCATTTAGAAAGATATGGATTAATCAGGGACAGTCAGCATCGATTTGTCAAGGGAAGGTCGTGTCTGACTAACTTGATTGAATTTTTTGAAGAGGCAACAATGAGGGTAGTGCATTTGATGTAGTCTATATGGATTGTAGCAAGGCTTTTGATAAGGTCCCGAATGGCAGACTGGTCACGCAAGTAAAAGCCCATGGGATCCAAGGCAAAGTGGCAAGTTGGATCCAAAATTGGCTCAGAGGCAGGAAACAAAGGGTAATGGTCGAAGGGTGTTTTTGTGACCGGAAGGCTGTTTCCAGTGGGGTTCCGCAGGGCTCAGTACTGGGCCCTCTGCTTTTTGTGGTATATACCAATGATTTGGACTTGAATGTAGGAAGTATGATTAATAAGTTTGCAGATGATACAAAAATTAGTCGTGTGGTTGATAATGAAGAAGGCTGCAGATTGCAGGAAGATATCAATGGACTAGTCAGGTGGGCAGAACAGTGGCAAATGGAATTCAATCTGGAGAAGTGTGAGGTAATGCATTTGAGGAGGGCCACCAAGGCAAGGGAATGCACAATAAATGATCGGACACTGAAGTGCAGAAGATGAGAGGGACCTTTGAGTGCATGTCCACAGATCCCTGAAGGTAGCAGGACTGTTCAATAAGGTGGTTAAGAAGGCATACGGGATAGTTGCCGTTATTAGCCGAGGCATAGAATATAAGAGCAGGGAGGTTATGCTTGAACTGTATAAAACACTAGTTAGGCCACAGCTAGAATGCTGCGTGCAGTTCTGGTCACATTACAGGACAGATGTGATTGCACTAAAGAGGCTGCAGAGGAGATTTACGAGGATGTTGCCAGGACTGGAGAATTTTAGCTATGAGGAAAGATTGGATAGGCTGGGGTTGTTTTCTTTGGAACAGAGGAGGCGGAGGGGAGACCTAATTGAGGTGTATAAAATTATGAGGGGCCTGGATAGAGTGGATAGGAAGGACCTATTTCCCTTAGCAGAGAGGTCAATAACCAGGGGGCATAGATTTAAAATAATTGGTTGGAGGTTGAGAGGGGAGTTGAGGAGAAATACTTTCACCCAGAGGGTGGTGGGGGG
Source organism: Somniosus microcephalus (assembly GCF_052327205.1). Lineage (NCBI taxonomy): Eukaryota > Metazoa > Chordata > Chondrichthyes > Squaliformes > Somniosidae > Somniosus > Somniosus microcephalus. The sequence goes on from NC_140989.1 coordinate 33,139,586, forward strand.
GTCTGGAACTCACTGCCTGAAAGGGTAGTAGAAGCAGAGACCCTCATCACATTTAAAAAGTACTTGGATATGCACTTGAAGTGCCATAACCTACAAGGCTACGGACCAAGTGCTGGAAAGTGGGATTAGGGTGGATAGCTCTTTGTTGGCCGGCGCGGACAAGATGGGCCGAATGGCCTCCTGTGCTGTAAATTTCTATGATTCTATTCTATGTGTAACAAAAAAAAATCTTGACACTGGCACTTGGGCGTTTTTAAATGTATTTTTGACAAAACATAGTTTTTTATGCTTTTTTTTTTACAATAGCTATTTAGAAAAATGTATGCCTAATTCAGTTACAGATAAGAATTATTGTTATCCAGCAGGGTAAAATCAAACCTGCCATTTTGGTTGAGTGATCCGCCTTCATTCTCTTCTATATGAGGGCTATATTCTGAACCATTACCCCCTGTTCTTTTTCTCTGGTTACGAGTCTATAATCACCTGAAAAAGTTCATTTTTCTTCACTATAAATAAGATAGTTTGATGTGGACAGTTCTAGTAATAGTCATGTAAAAAATAAGTTTTGGTAAAGTTTCACTTCTACATGCATTCAGATGCAATGTACCATGGCCAAATGCATTTCAGCACCTCAATGTTAGCCCACAAAGTCAGTTTAGTTCCAGCCAACTTATCTCTAGATTCTAGGTTGATATTGACTTAGTTTTAAAAGTTGTGTAGAATATTGCAGATCCTTCTCAGTGGCAGATACCCACAGTACATGTTCACAGTTTGCATAAATTTTAGAAAACTCAGGAAAAGACTACACATGACCCATTTTGTTCACTGGAAAGCAAATATGATGGCGAAGATATCCGAGCTCAATTCCTGTAGGTGCATGTGTAATACTGTTTTCTAAGATGTGCAAACTTCTAGTTCCAGGTCAGATAGGGAATCTGTTTTAAGCAAGAACATTACATTATTGGTGGAGCAGCTAATTCCTATGGCCTAGGAGATGGTATCAAAGCCCTGAAAGATCTGCACAAACCTCTTTGGCACTAATCACAAATCTGCTCACCCTCACCATTCTGTAAGGTGGATCAGCATGTTGAGTCATTCAGTCCACAAGTGTGATCCTGAGCATCCGGTTGCCTGTCATTTTAATTCTCCGCCCCACTCCTACTCTCACCTCTCTGACCTCTGCCTCCTACACTGTTCCAGTGAAGCTCACATAAGCTCGAGGAACAGCACCTCGTCTTTCTATTTGGCACTTTACAGTCTTCAGGACTCAACGTTGAGTTCAACAATTTCAGATCATAACTGCTGCAAATCCCATTTACAACTCCTCTAGACCCATCTTTTGTTTCTTTACTTGTCCCGTTACCATCTCCTTTCACCTTGCAACCTCATCCCTTTTAGAACCATTAAATCATAGAATGGTTACAGCATGGAATGAAGGCCCGTCGAGCCTGTGCTGGCTCTCTGCAAGAGCACTTAAGCTAATCCCACTCCCCCGCCCTTTCCCCGTAGCCCTGCTAATTTCTTTCCTTCAGCTACTTATCCAACTCCCATTTGAAAGCTGTGATTGAATCTGCCTCCACCAGCCTTTCAGACAGTGCATTTCAGATCTTAACCACTCGCCTTTGGCTCTTTTGCCAATCACCTTAAATCTGTGTCCTCTGGTTCTTGACCCTTCTGCCAATGGGAACAGTTTCCCCCTATCTACTCTGTCCAGACCCCTCATGATTTTGAACACCTCTATCAAATCTCCTCTCAATCTTCTCTGCTCCAAGGAGAACAACCCCAGCTTCTCCAGTCTATCAACGTAACTGAAGTCCCTCGTTCCTGGAATAATTCTCGTAAATCTTTTCTGCACCTTCTCGAAGGCCTTCACATCCTTTCTAAAGTGTGGTGTCCAGAATTGGACACAGTACTTCAATTGGGGCCGAACCAGTGTTTTATACAGGTTCATCACAATTTCCACACTTTTGTACTCTCTACCTCTCTTCATGAAGCCCAGGATCCTGTAAGCCTTTTTAACTGCTTTCTCAATCTGCCCTGCCACCTTCAACGATTTGTGCACACATACCCCCAGGTCTCTCTGTTCATGCACCCACTTCAGGATTGTACCATTTTAGTTTATATGTCCTCTCCTCATTCTTTCTACCAAAATGCATCACTTCACACTTTTCTGTGTTAAATATCATCTGCCACGTGTCTGCCCATTTCACCAGCCTGTCTACGTCTTCCTGAAGTCCATCACTCTCTTTGTCACTGTTCACTATGCTGCCAAGTTTTGTCATCTGCAAATTTTGAAATTGTGCCCTGTACACCCATGTCCAAGTCATTAATATATATATCAAGAAAAGCAGTGGTCCTCGAACCGACCCCTAGGGAACACCACTGTATACCTTCCTCCAGTCTGAAAAACAATTGTTCACCACCACTCTCTGTTTCCTATCACTTAGCCAATTCTGTATCTATGCTGCCACTGTCCTTTTTATTCCATGGGCTTCAACTTTGCTGGCAAGCCTATTGTGTGGCACTTTGTCGAACACCTTTTGGAAATCCATGTACACTACGTCAACTGCATTACCCTCATCAACCCTCTCTGTTACCTCATCAAAGAACTCAATCAAGTTGGTTAAACACGATTTGCCTTTAACAAATCCATGCTGGCTTTCCTTAATTAATCCACACTTGTCCAAGTGACTGTTCATTTTGTCCCTGATTACTGTTTCTAAAAACTTTCTCACTACCGAGTTCAAACTGATTGGCCTGTAGTTGCTGGATTTATCTTTACATTCTTTTTTGAACAATGATGTAACATTTGCAATTCTCCAGTCCTCTGGCACCACCCCCGTATCTTTGGAGGATTGGAATATTATGGCCAGTACATCCGCGATTTCCTCCCTCAATTCCCTCAGCATCCTAGGATGCATCCCATCCGCTCCTGGTGACTTGCCTACTTTAAGTACAGCCAGCCTTTCTAATACCTCCTCTTTATCAAATTCTATCCTATCAAGTATCTCCACTACCTCCTCCTTTACTAAGTCTATGGCAGCATCCTCTTCCTTGGTGAAGACAGATGCAAAGTACAGTACTCATTTAGTATCTCAGCCATACCCCCTGCCTCCATGCATAGGTCTCCTTTTTGGTCCCTAATCGGCCCCACCCCACTTTTACTATTTATATGCCTATAGAAGACTTTTGGATTACTTTTTATGTTGGCTGCCATTCTATTCTCCTACCCTCTCTTTGCCCCTCTTATTTTCTTTTTCACTTCTCCTCTGACCTTTCCATGTATAGCCTGATTCTCGGATGTATTTGCAACCGGACATCTGTCATACGCGCTCTTTTTCTGCTTCTTCATATTCTCTATCTCTTTCATCATCCAGGGAGCTCTGACTTTAGTTGCCCTGCCTTTCCCCCTAGTGGGAATGTACCTCAACTGTACTTGAACTATTTCCTCTTTAAAGGCAGCCCATTGATCCATTACAGTTTTGCCTGTCAATCTTTGATTCTAGTTTACCCGGCCCAGATCCGTTCCCATCCCACTGAAATTGGCCTTCCCCAGTTAAACATTTTTACACTAGATTGCTCCCTGTCCTTTTCCATTTAAACTGCATGATATTATGATCACTGTTCCCTAAATGTTCATCTACTGACACTTGCTTCACTTGACCTACCTCATTCCCCAGAACCAGATCCAGCAATGCCTCCTTCCTCCATCGGGGCCAGAAACAAACTGATCAAGAAAATTCTCCTGAACACACTTCAGAAATTCTTCCCCTTCTCTGCCCTTAACACTATTACGATCCCAGTCTTTATTGGGATAGTTGAAGTCCCCCATTATTACTACTCTATAGTTCTTGCACCTCTTTGTAATTTCTCTGCAAATTTGCTCCTCCATATTTTTCCCACTATTTGGTCTATAGAATACACCTAGTAGTGTAATGGCTCCTCTATTATTTCTTAACACTAGCCATAAAAATTCTGTCCTTGACCCCGCCAGGACATCCCCCCTCTCCAGCACTGTAACATTCTCCTTGACCAATACTGCCACACCACCTCCTATCTTTCCTGAGCACTTTATAACCAGGAATATTTAATATCCAATCCCACCCTTTTTTGAGCCAGGTCTCAGTTATTGCCGCAACATCATATTCCCATGTGGCTATTTGTGCCTGCAGCTCACTTACCTTGTTTACCTCGCTTCGTGCATTCACATACGTACACTTCAAACCCATCTTTTGTCATTTAATTTCCTGCCTTCCACCCTAACACAGACCTTCCCTTTTGTTCTTTCCTCCCCTACCCCATTTCACTGCCTCTGTACTTAAAACCTGTTACATCTCTTAACTTTTTCCAGTTCTAATCATCGACCTGAAATGTTAAATTTGTTTCTCTCTCCACAGTTGTTGCCTGACCTGCTGAGTATTTCCAGCAATTTCTGGTTTTATTTCAGCATGTTGAAGCTCGACTAGATGGACATTAATGATAGACAATATTAATTAATTTATATTTTTAAGTTCTAACATCGCTATCTCCCTTTCTGTCTTAATTGTTAAAACTCCAAATTATCCTGTGTTCCCTTTTTTAAATACTGGAAAAGCATGCCAAAATAACAACCTGCAATTGGGTGATGTTTTTTATGTAGAAATATGTCCCATGTTAATTCACAAAGGAGTGGGGCTAGGCCTCTATAGGAGAGTTAGGTGACTGTAAGTTTGGTCAAAGAGATGTTTTCAAAGGCATTGTAAAAGTAGCGAGACAGGTAAAGAGGTGATGGAATTTGAGGAGGGAGTTCTAAAATATATGGATAATGTAGCTGACGGCTCCACCACTGCAGCTGGAAGGGAGGGTGAATGCATGGCAACCAAATTGGATGACTGACTGGTGGGGAGAAGAGAACATAAGGCATAAGACTGAAGAAGGTTACAGATAGGGACTGGGGCAAGGCCATGGAGGGATTTGAGGACAAGGATAAGGATTTTAAGTTTGCTCCATTGGGTGATCAGGGCTTAGTGTGGGAGAGGATGTGGGCAGCAAAGTTTTGAACAATTTGGAGAGTTTATGGCGGCCAGGAAGCCAGCAAGGAAGAATTTAGGGAAGTTGAGTCCAGCGGTGATGAAGGTATAGGTAAGGTAGGGTGGACCTGAGTAATGTGGAGTTGGAAGTAAGCAACCTCTGAGGTGGACAGGATTTGTGGTTTAAAGCTCAGCTTTGGATCGAGCAGAACATGGAGGTTGTGTGTAGTTTGGTTCAACGTGAGCAAACACCCAGATAGGGATGGAGTCGATGACCAGAGTGCAGAGCTTGAGCAGGGGTTACAATGGTGACTTCAGTAGAGGTAGCAATGGGAGTGAGTGAATGGTAGGAAGGGGACAAATTACAACTGACCAATCAGCACGTAGCAAGCCGGAATAACCACTCTGATCAGCAATTTTCTTTTAAAACACCTACCAGTAGCAAACAGCAGAAAGGGAGACAAAATTGCTCCAAATAGTTTTTGAAAACTTTTGATGACCATCTTTGTTTCTCCACTAAACCGAGGACTTACTGGAAACATTATATATTACCTAATAAAAACATATAAATAGCAAAATGTACAAGAAAATAATTACTCTTGCCTGTACAATAGCATTTTCTAGGTTTGTAATACTGCTACAATTTTCCACCAGGAAACCTATACTTGAGTTCATAGTTCCCAGATATGACACTCTCGGTGGAAGAGACTCAGCAGGGTGGCAGGCTACAAGTCCAGAATAGCTTTTTTTTTTAATGATTCACAGCAAGACTAACTATTCAGAGTTATCCAGTACTTGCAGACTTCCTGCTTCACTCCTGTGTGTGTATTGTTGATAAACTACTCCAGTTGAAAATCCGCAGGAGTATCATTTTTAGGAATATTGGAAGTAAGCAGATTTTCTTTGTATAGCAAACAAAAATCAAGGCAAAGTGTGATGTGACCTTTTCTGAGCTAACTTTGAATTGAAGTTATGTATACTATATACGATCAGATATCCTGCATCTAAAGTTGGCAAGTACAGTAAGAGAGCTGAGCACATACAACTAAGAAGAAAACTCACGAGCAAAGAAAGACTTTGGTTGGAATGACTTGGAGCAAGTCAGTGGCCCGGAATTTACGTTTGGCAGCAAAGCAAAGGCGTTCGCCGCTGGCCCCGAAGTAAGCTTCGCACAAAAATCTTGCGATTTCTGTGTTGAAGTTCGGGTTTTCTGATTTAATTCAAATCAACGTAGTATAGTGGGAAACCCCTAGTGCGAGCTGCTGTGACGTCAACAAGCTGTCTAAGCAGTCAATCAAAACGCAGAATTCTCAGACGGCGAACAAGAAAGTGGGTAAGCTCTTAAAATTCTAACTTTTTAAAAAATGTTAGAGAGCAAAACAAAGATTAGGACTCTCACCAGGAAAAGGCAAACCTGAAGTAAAGATGAACAAACTTTAAAAATATTTTTTACATTTAATAAAAATTATTTTAAAACTTTTTTTTAACCTGAATAAATTTGATACTGCATAAAATTAAAATGAGTTTTTCAGGGCCATAACCTTTGTTTAGCAGTCAATATGCTGTTAAAACCCCAGTTACGCCTAATCTCTTTTGGTCTGACTTTTCGTGGGTAATGTAACTGTAATTACTGTGAAAAGAGACACGTTTTTGTCCGTTTTCATGATTTGCCAGATTACACTGGTTGCCCGCTCTTGGCAAGGTAACCCCCCCAGTTTGCCGTCATCAGGGCCGCTATATTTTACAATGCATTTAAAATGATTACAACAGCTGTATTTCTTGTACTTTGAGCTCAAAAACAAAATGATTCATGTAACCCTAAACAGGTGATGAGCTACTTTACCATATTAGATCGAGATTAGTTTATTTATATATTTATCTAATGAGAGGAAGAAATGTACTTGCATAAGGAAGATACTGTTAACTTTTTTGATGGGTTCCCAGAAAATAAGTTATTTCATATCCCTGTGGTGGTCTCTTACAAATCTTTTTCTCAACCTTTTTCAGTGAAGATATCCTATGCCACTTCCACCTACCTCAGCACCCTCCCCTGGTTACACACTAACCCCTGACAATGCCAAAACAGATCTTCTGATTCTATCTATTTAGTCTTCAGTGGGTTAGAGGGAAGGGGATAATTGGACCAGGGTGCACAGACATAAAACGGGTATGGGTAGTGAGGTGGTTGTTACTAGACTAATAATCCAGAGAATATGAAATCAAATTGGCAGTTTGAGAATTTAGATTCAATTTTAAAAATCTGGAAATAAAAAGTTGGTATCCGTAAAAGTGACGGTGCAGCTGTCGGTGATTGTGGTAAAAATCCAACTGGTTCACTAATGCCCTTTAGGGAAGGAAACCTTCTGACTCCAGTCCCACACCAACATGATTGACTCTTAACTGTACTCAGTTGTATCAAACCCCTACAAAGAATAATTAAAAGGACTAATTGCAGCATCACCTTTAGGAACATAGAAAATCTGCTTGCTTCCAATGTATAGCAAGCAAAAAACAGGCAAAGCATGATGATGTGACGTTTTCTGAAGAAGGCCCACCACCACCATCTTCTCAAAAGCAAATAGGGCAATAAAGACCAGCCTTGTCAGTGATATCTACATCCAGAGAATGAATTTTTTTTAAAAATTCAGTCCCCATACATTCTTTTTATATAATGGCCCGGATTTTGCGGTCAGCGATGAAGGGACGGTGTTAGCCGCTGACCTAAAAAAAAAAAAGCTGCCCACAATTAGCGAGCTCTAGAGCGTAGATTTCCTCTATTCCAATGTGACTTTGAATCTGGCGCCATCTATAGGGGATCTGTGGTGTCCAGCAACTGTGAAATCATCAGGCAGGCTGATCAGCCAATCAGATTGAAGAATTTGCATGCAGCAAAGCAGGAAATAAAAAACAGGGATTATAATTCACACTTTATTTTGCTTTCTGTACAATAATTAAAGATTGGGACAAACACATGGGATTAAGGTAGAAGCTGAAATAGCAAACGAAAAAAAATAAAAATTAATTTTTATTTTAAAAATCATGGAATTTTAAACTTTTTTCTGAGGGAATAAGACTCCGCACTTGTAAAATTAGTTTTTAGGGCCAGAATGGTTATTCAGCAGTAATTATGATTTAGTACACCGTTTAAAAACTCAGTTACACCTCATTCACCAAGGCTTCACATTTTCAGTAGTTTTTACAGCGAGGATAGTGCGTAAAAAGTTGAAGTTCATGTCAATTCACTGATGCTGTGTTGATTGCACCTGCGAAGACTGCAACAGCGCACCCTGTGGAGGAGCAGTGTACTACTGATAGCAACTTCCGAATTTCTGCATTTAACTGTGCCTGCGGATGCCAGAAGTTGCTGTCAGTTTAACGCAGTAATAACTGCGAACGCCGACAGTTTCGCCATCGTTACAACCGCAAATTCTGGGCCATGAAGCTTTGGTTGTATATTAATATTCAGTTATATGGTAAAATGACAGCAGTTTGGGAACCAGAGAAGTGGTGTTGGTTGGAGTATGAGAGTTTGTCTGTAGTACAGGCTGAGAAGCTGGAGAATTGGAGCAATAAAGCACCACCATTAGCAGCATGGTGTAATTATAGCTCAACAAGTTTACATATTCAGTTTCCATTATAAATGGATGTAGGAGTTTATGATGGTGAAAGTTCATACAGAATTCTGACAATATGACATGAGGATGTAAGGTTTTGTAGACAGGAAATATATGCAGATGTAAGATTTTTAATACAATAAATACAAAATATTTTAATATTTATATACGTTATAGCCTATATCAACAATTCTGTTGTCACTTTGGTCACTTTCTGTGTCAGCTTTTTATTATAAATTCTAATCACTTATAATTGGTTTTGCCTTTATAAACTTGGCACACTGTGTAATTGCACAGTTTGGATGCTGTGGAGCAAATTTCTGATCTGTATGTCACAGCTGGGCTGCCATGTTGGTTTTTTTTCCCCCAAGTAACTTTCCTTTCACGTAAGTGAACTTTTAAAACTGATGCTTCTCATCTTTTAATTTTTTATCTTCCTCGCTGTAAGCCTTTGAGGTTGTTTGAACTATTTGAGGTGAATACCACTCAGTCTGGAGGCCCTTGTACTGGCTCTTCCCTGCCAGTGCTCTGCTCTTTAAATGGCAGCTCCCCAACACAGCGGCCTTGCAGCCTGTTCTCTGCCTCCACGGCTCTACTGTTCAGCCACTGGGCCATTCTTGCCAGCTGCTGCCACTTGTCTATGCATGCCAATCTTCCAGTCTTACATGGCCCTGCTACTCTATTCCCTGAAGTTGACTGCTCAGCAGCCACTTACACTATATTCAAGTGTCCCTCACTGCTGGGGCATTGCTTCTCCTCACTTGGCCAGTCAGCTGCTGGGCCACTTGAGATTCGTGTATTTTTTTTAATTTTTTTTTATAAACGATGACTGTTGATTATTAAATTTTTGGTGGGTTGGGGGAGGGGATCCATGGCAGTCATTCTTGCCAAAACGTTTTCAGTTGCTGTTCTAATATATTCTTGTTTTCCATACCCTTTCCCTCTTATTTCCTCTCCCTGCCTCCTCCAATTATTCCATTTCTCCCCCATCTTCCACCCCCATCCTAGACGTCTCACCCCCTTCTCTCCACCACCTTCCCATTCAGCTCAGTTTGCGAGCACTCTATGAAGTCATGGCACAAGCAGAGGTTTATCACTTCATAGCAAAGCATGTTGGAGTTCCAGTATTTTGTACCCCCATACATATATTTCAATGTACCATAGTGAATATCGGTTTATTTTTAAACTGTCTCCTTCTTTGCTCAACTCCCCACCTCAAGATTTTCAGGGTATGTTCCATAGATTGAAGAAAAATGCCGCTGAATATCCATTTCATTAATAAAGTATTGCAGTATTTTTTTTCTACTTTGATAAATATAAACCAAATCGTCTCAGATGAACAAGCTGTATTGAGAGTATATTGGTAGGCCTAGAAATATCTGGCAAAATTGGTATGAGATTTTTTGCCTGTATCTGAGAATGACATGATGGATTCAAATGTATAACTTGTCAAACATTTTTTGCTGTATTATGTATTTCTGTATTAACTGGAGGTTGGATTGACAGCAGGGAAAAATAATGTCCTGGCTAAACTGACTCAAATCAAATAATTTGCATATAAATGTCTATTGTGTATTTGTCTACTAGATTCCATTCTGATTCCACTCTGGGCCATTTGCAAATGCTAATAAGCATTTATTTCCCTAACTGATGCTTTGGACACTTCTACTATTAAAAGAATTGTAATTATATTTGTAGAGTGACCATCTGATAAAACCGTAGCCTTTGATCAGGAATGGTAGCATAGCCCAGAATGATTATTTATATTCTGCATGCGTTCCTGGTGGGAGGCCTCAATGACACAAAGTGGATTTCATGGATGGTTGACATGTTATGAACTCAATTGGCCAGAGTAGCATCAAAACATTATAATGTGGGGAAAGTTTATATGGTAGCTGCTTGAAATGTAAGTTAAAGACATGGTTGAAATGGTTCTGTCATTAAATGGTGTTCATTCAGCAAACCATGCACAATATATAATTAACTTATTTTGTAATATTCTTTTTATGGATTGTGTCAAATGTTCTCGCTATTCAAATATATAGTACAGGTCATGGCTATTGTTACTTTCTACCCCTATCCAAAAGGAGGGGGCTGCGGGGGAAATGAAGACTGTTTCTATGTTGTTTGATATACAGTTGGAATATCACATGTGAAGCTTTCAATAACTGAAAAGGAGGCAGATTTTTTTTACACATTAACTTGCATAGAGGCTGCAGTTTTAAAGCAAAAAAAAAAATCTATTTAAATTGAAGATGTGATAAATATTGTTTCCTGAAAGAGGGCCGTCATTGCTGCTTATATGCAAGGGTGGTAAATGTGTCAAAACTGTATTAAAATTGTTTTATTTAAAAAAAACTTCTATCAAATCAGAGACACCATGCCAAACAACATCAATTGTCTAGACATGTTGCTGGCAAACTGACTTCTGGCAACTCTATCCTCTGCAAGCTTTCATTGTTCCTGTGATATCTCTCACTCGAGTCTTTATAAAATCCTGCTATATCAGTCTGCATTTTGGCACAATCTGGTTCTCCCTTCATTGCATTGGGGTACAAGCAGAATGTTTCAGCATAGAGTTGTAGTTTGAATGTACTCTGCTAAGGGAAACTTGTAGGAAAGTTGCAATTATATTAGAAATATTAGGTGAAAAATTTGTCGGGCTCTTGCTGAGCTCATGAACAAGGAGAGTGATATCTGTAGAAAATGTTTGATATGTACCTGGATATTCTGATTTATGTACACGGAGAAAATTAAACTTTTTTGGGTAGTTAAGAAAAAAGGCATTTACACATGAAACATTATGCATTTTAGTGAGAATGAAAGTCTCTGAGGTGATTCTTTACTTTATGACGGTGCCATTTTAATATCTGTGTGATTTTGGTGAAGTTTAACTCGAATTTGTCTGAAAATGTGCTTTGGGTAAACTGGAAGCTCAAAATTGGGATTCAAGCTATGGCAAACAACATGTCCTTTGTTTATTTTCTTACATAGGTTTTAGAAGACAACGACTATGGCCGTGCTGTTGACTGGTGGGGTCTGGGTGTTGTTATGTATGAGATGATGTGTGGCCGGCTACCTTTTTATAACCAGGACCATGAGAAGCTTTTTGAATTGATCCTAATGGAGGACATTAAATTTCCCAGAACTCTTTCATCTGACGCAAAATCATTACTGTCTGGATTGCTTATAAAAGATCCAAATAAAAGGTAACTATGATACTTCTGTTAAAACTTCCTTAAGAGTTGTTAAATTTTTATTCCATATTGTGGTCTGTTGCCAATCTGCTACATGTGCAGTTTCTTGGGTAATTTGTGGAACAATACTATTTCTAGATCCGCAAACCTGATGTTGTAGAGTTCAGGGTATTAGCTGAATGTGTAAAGCTACAGGAATCAGATGTCTAGTTTTCTGTGAACAACTTGTCTGGGACTTCTGCAAGAATGATGCATTTGCCATGTGAGACAAGTTGCACATGCATCTATCAGCATTAATCTATGCATTATTGGGTGAACATCTTGAAGTCAGTGCTAGAAATTGTGACTTGAAACTTCTTGCTATGATCAGGTTTGCTTATAGAAGCATTGTGCACACCAGGATACAATCACTGAAAATACAACCAGCACGGACTGGCCTATTTCCATGTTATAACTTTTTTAAAGTGTATGTAACCAATGATCTGATCTTAACCTAACCCACCTGGCGGGAGTGGGGAGGCTTCAGGTTGGAAGCCTGTTTTATACCCCATCTGAATTTACAGAGCGTAAAAATGGGTGGGGTGTAAAACGGGTGTCTGACCTGAGCCTGTCGCATTCCTTTTGGGCGGATTTGGTTAAAATTGAGCTGAAGTGTTATCTCGATGAAATTTTAAGGAAAGTCTATAAATGCACTTTACAGTGCAAATTTAAAATTGCTGCAGGAGTCAGGTAGTAACTTATCATTACTCAGAGGTGGTTTGGAGCACGACAGTCATGATTATCTGCTAACCTAGCCTGTCCCTTGGAGACGGTTGCTCAAGTACTCCTAGTGGGAGTCCTGCTAATTGTAATTGTGTAAATTGGTGAGGTCAGTTAGAGCACAGTACTGTACATTGCTAGTAAATTCAGGCTCAAATTTTCCTTTACGATTGTTTTGCACCTGCGTCATAGTGTGACGTCTGTAGTGTTGTGGACGTGCACTGGCGACAATACTTTAAATTTATGTATTTAAAAATGATCTAAAGTGTTGCTCATGTTGAGTTAGATGTGCTGTTTTATAAGATCCGGAGTGTCATGCCATGTAATGCTTATGCGATAGCAAAATACTGCAGATGTTGGAAATCCGAAATAACAACAGAAAATGCTGGAAAAACTCAGCAGGTCAGGCAACATCCGTGGAGAGAAATTTGAGTTGACGTTTCGGGTCGAACCCTTCTTCAAAACCAGTTTTGAAGAAGGGTTCGACCCGAAACGTCAACTCAAATTTCTCTCCACGGATGTTGCCTGACCTGCTGAGTTTTTGCAGCATTTTCTGTTATTATTTCATGTAATGCTTATGATTGTTCTGTTAAGGTGGAGCTTTAGGCCACAAAGCTAATTAAGTAAACACAAGCTCAGAGTTCCATTGTTTAGTTAAAGGACTCTGGCAATTGTAATGTGTTTGTTGTTTCAAGTTGCAGCTGAGAAGCACACAGTATTTTAAGATTGCGTCGCATCTGTCATGAAATGTGATGTGTGTGTGTGAACAGACATGCTGTTTTTAATATTACTGCATCTCATATGGCATTACTGATGGTAAGTTAGATGATGTGCTATTTTATAAGGGCAGGAATATTATACCGTGAAATGCACAATGTTTGCTCCATTGCTAAGGTGGACATTTGTTCCTTTTAAGCTCACAAAATCTAATTTTTAAATAACCAGAAGCTCAGGTCAATCCGATCTGCTAGTGGATATATAAAAATTTCGAGATTTATTCATCACGCCACACATTCAAGTTTTTGTGTTGCACGCAAAAAAAAAATTAAAGTCTTAACTGTAATTAATTTGAGGATCTGCTGAGAGCAATCAACCACTAATTGGCTTGCAATTGTACACTGTGGCCTTAAAGGGATGCACCTATTTACACACACCTACCAAATAATACATTGTGCGTTATACATGTTATAATCCTCCTGTCCTGATAAAACCGTGTATTCTCTGACCTACCATAATTACTGCTAGGGGAGATCAGATACCGATCGTATTATATAAGAGTCTGAGATGGACTAGTCATCGGAGCACATCTTTTTTGACCAGTTTTCCCAACACAGTAGAACTTCATGTGGCTGCTTTAAACAAAGAATGTCTACCCTATTCATGATAAAATCAATAACTCTTACTATCTTCATGTAGAGAGTGTTTCACTACGCTCTTGATTTCAGTTGGACAAGAAATGTTTATTCTAGTAATTAACTGTGTTCTAGGTTTTTTGGGTTAAGTACCACATACTTATTTGCATTAATTTTTGGGTCCTTTTAATTTCTGTGCTTAAATAAAATGGAAAGAAAATGCAATGATGATAGCACTTGGTTATTTGGCTCTTGGTTGTTTGGCTGACAGCTTAAACCAGAGTAGACCCATAATGCTAGAGCTTTTAAGTGCCTTATTAATAAGATTTTAGTGCCAGCATGTTAAACACTTAATATAACTCCAGATGTTGCACATTTGGTTTTACTGTGCTGTCTAAGACATTAGATGTGCTATGGAATATCCATTGTAATAGGTTATTAGTTTATGTACCTTATGTGGAATTTTCTAAACATTAATTGTGTTGCATTTGGATATTTACTATATTTTATGTTCCTCTCCGTGTGTGCACGCGCGCACACACACACACACACACACACACACACACACACACACACACACACACACACACACACACACACACACACACACACACCTTCATAAAATACAATTACGAAGCTGATACAGTTGGAATAAGAGCAATTTAAAATATTTTCCAGACAGTTTTATTAATAGGTCCGAAATACTATACAGCACTGAATATGATATGACCTAATTGATACAACAATTAATATTGCATGAGGTAACATTTTAAGTCCTAGGGCAGTGTTTGCTAGTGCTCTGGGGGAGGGTTTAAACTAAAATGGCAGGGGGTTGGGAACCTGAGCGGGGAAACAGAGGAAAGGGAAACAAGGATGAAAGCAAAAGACAGGAAGGAGAAAAACAAAAGTGACAGGCAGAGAAATCAAGGGTTTAAATCAAACATGGCAACAGTAAATAATAATTCTAAAAGATCTAAGAGCGTTAAAAAAACAAGCCTGAAGGCTTTGGGGGAGAAATTCAGTTGGTTGCGCCACCCGTTAGCACCTTAAGAGGGCGCTAAGTGCGTCACAAGCCAACTGGCGCCCGGGCACGGCACTGCCCACGTCTCCCGCGAAATTCCGCGGGACGTTGGTGGTGGCGCTAACCGTTAGCGCTGCGCCGATGACGTCATCGGTGTGCGCAGCGCCCCGCTGACGCCCCGGCCGCGATATTCGGCAGCGCCCCCTGATTTACCGCCGGACACTGTCTGACGGGTTCAAGGGGGCCTACCTGCGGCCGGGGAGGCGCAAATTAAAGGCGAGGTGCGGGGCGGCCATTTTTGTTGGCCGCCTGCCAGCACCTGCCTGCGCTCCCGTCCCCGGCCTCCTGAAACCCCCCCCCCCCCCACAACGCGGAGTGCCAGTTGCGCTCCAAGAGCCCGGCACTTCTCCTCGGTGCCGGGCTCTCTTGCCTGCACTCCCGATCCTCGGGGGCCCAGCTGGGCCCCAGATCGCGCTGCACAAGGCCCCTCCCCTTTAAGAAGGGGAGGAAGGCCTGCAATACCGCAGTGCGACGTGCCGCAGCGTGTGGCGCTGCGGCACGTTGCGCCACGATACTCACTCGCAGCGCCCCAAGAGGGATGCGGGGTGCCTCCAGTAGCGCCACGCTTCCCTTTGGGGCGCAACTACTCAATTTCCGGTGCGGGGGCGCAAATGTTTCCGGGGCGCTACTTTTAGCGCCCTGGCGAGGCTGGCGCCCCAAACAGGGCTATACTCTTAATGCAAGGAGCATTTGTAATAAGGTGGATGAATTAGCTGCGCAAATAGAGGTAAACGAATATGATATGATTGGGATTACGGAAACATGGCTCCAGGGTGGCCAAGGCTGGGAACTCAACATCCAGGGGTATTCAATATTCAGGAAAGATAGGCAAAAAGGAAAAGGAGGTGGGGTAGCATTGCTGGTTAAAGAGGGGATTAACACAATTGAAAGGAAGGATATTAGCTCTGATGATGTGGAATCTGTATGGGTAGAACTGAGAAATACCAAGGGGCAGAAAACGTTAGTGGGAGTGGTATATAGACCTCCAAACAGTAATGCGGAGGTCGGGGATGGCATTAAATGGGAAATTAGAGAAGCGTGCAATAAGGGCACAGCAGTTATCATGGGTGACTTTAATCTACATATAGATTGGGCTAACCAAATTAGTAACAATACTATGGAGGAGGAATTCCTGGAGTGTATACGGGATGGTTTCCTGGACCAATATGTCGAGGAACCAACGAGAGATCAGGCCATCTTAGACTGGGTATTATGTAATGAGAAAGGATTAATTAGCAATCTTGTTGTGCGAGGCCCCTTGGGTCGGAGCGATCATAATATGATAGAATTCTTCATTACGAGGGAGAGTGAAATAGTTGACTCGGAGACTAGGGTCCTGAATTTAAATAAAGGAGACTACGATGGTCTGAGGCGCGAGTTGGGTAGGATTGATTGGGGAATGACACTCAAAGGGTTGACGGTGGATGGGCAATGGCAAACATTCAAAGATCGCATGGATGAACTACAGAATTTGTTCATCCCAGTTTGGCATAAAAATAAAACAAAAAAGGTGACTCAACCGTGGCTAACAAGGGAAATTAGGGATAGCATAAGATCCAAGGAGAGGACATATAAATTGGCCAGAAAAAGCAGTAAACCTGAGGATTGGGAGCAGTTTAGGATTCAACAAAAGAGGACAAAGGGATTAATTAAGAAGGGGGAAATAGAGTATGAGAGTAAGCTGTCAGGGAACATAAAAACTGACTGTAAAAGCTTTTAGAGATATGTGAAGAGAAAAAGATTGGTGAAGTCAAGCGTAGGTCCCTTGCAGTCAGAATCAGGGGAATTTATAATGGGGAACAAGAAATGGCAGACCAATTAAATACATACTTTGGTTCTGTCTTCACAAAGGAGGACACAAATAACTTCCCAAAGATGTCGGGGAACATAGGGTCTAATGAAAGGGAGGAACTGATAGAAATCAGTATTTGTAGGGAGATAGTGTTAGGGAAATTGATGGGATTGAGGGCCGATAAATCCCCAGGGCCTGATAATCTACATCCTAGGGTACTTGAGGAAGTGGCCCTAGAAATAGTAGATGCATTGCTGGTCATGTTCCAAAATCCTATAGACTCTGGAACAGTACCCATGGATTGGCGGGTAGCTAATGTTACCCCACTGTTCAAAAAGGGTGGTAGCGAGAAAACGGGGAATTACAGACCGGTAAGCCTGACGTCGGTAGTGGGGAAAATGCTAGAGTCCATTATAAAGGATGTAATAGCAGAGCACTTGGAAAAAAGTGACCGGATCAGACAAAGTCAACATGGCTTTACAAAAGGTAAATCGTGCTTGACTAATCTACTGGAATTTTTTGAGGATGTAACTGGTAAAATAGATAAGGGAGAACCAGTGGATGTGGTGTATTTGGATTTTCAAAAGGCTTTCAATAAGGTCCCGCATAAGAGATTAGTGTGTAAAATTAAGGCACATGGGATTGGGGGCAAGGTATTGACTTGGATAGAGAACTGGTTGGCAGACAGAAAGCAAAGAATTGGAATAAACGGCTCTTTTTCTGAGTGGCAGGCAGTGACTAGTGGGGTACCGCAGGGATCGGTCCTTGGACCCCAGCTATCACAATATATATTAATGATCTGGACGAGGGAACTAGATGTAATATCTCCAAGTTTGCAGACGACAAAAAGCTGGGTGGGCGTGTGTGCTGTGAGGAGGATGCCGAGAAACTCCAATCTGATTTGGACAGGTTGGGTGATTGGGCAGAAGCATGGCAGATGCAATATAACGTGGATAAATGTGAGGTTATCCACTTTGGTGTCAAAAACAGGGAGGCATATTATTATCTAAATGGCAATAGATTGGGAGAAGGGGAAGTGCAACGAGACCTGGGCGTCCTTGTGCACCAGTCGCTGAAAGTAAGCATGCAGGTGCAGCAGGCGGTTAAGAAGGCAAATGGTATGTTGGCCTTCGTAGCGAGAGGGTTTGAGTACAGGAACAAGGATGTCTTGCTGCAGTTGTACAGGGCCTTGGTGAGACCGCACCTTGAGTATTGTGTGCAGTTTTGGTCGCCTTATCTGAGGAAGGATGTTCTTGCCATGGAAGGAGTACAGCGAAGATTCACCAGGCTGATACCTGGGATGGCAGGAATGACGTATGAGGAGAGATTGGGTTGATTGGGCTTGTACTCGCTGGAGTTTAGAAGCATGAGAGGGGATCTCATCGAAACTTATAAAATTCTAACCGGACTAGACAGACTAGATGCTGGAAGGATGTTCCCGATGGTTGGGGAGTCCAGAACCAGGGGTCACAGTCTAAGGATAAGGGGTAAGCCATTTAGGACAGAGATGAGGAGGAATTTCTTCACCCAGAGAGTGGTGAACCTGTGGAATTCTCTGCCAAAGAAGGCAGTAGAGGCCAATTCATTAAATATATTCAAGAAGGAGTTGGATATATTTCTTAAGGCTAAAGGGATCAAGGGATATGGAGAGAAGGCAGGAACAGGGTACTGAATTTGGATGATCAGCCATGATCTCATTGAATGGCGGAGCAGGCTTGAGGGGCCAAATGGCCTACTCCTCCTCCTATCTTCTATGTATAATGTGGTTATGCCTTTTGTTTTACTAAACAATATGAATTAGAACATGTATTCCTTTCCCCTCCCATTGCCTCCCCTCCAACCTTAAACCATTGATTCCATTACTGGTGTCTGGTTATGTGGGTGGCAGTCATTCTCTGGTACCTTGCCCAAGTGGCTATTATTTGTGTGTGAGCCTTGATGGTGAGTGCAACCAAGCTAATCAATAATGTCAAGGATATTTTAGCTGAGCCCAATTGTACCTTCACCCGACATCAAGAAATGTGCACATCCAGCAGGGGGTCACTGAGTAATGATCAGGAGCTGGAACCAAGACTGATTTCCCTTCCCTAAGCCATGGGGTCTGTGAAAAGTTGTGCTACCCCTGTTAGCTCATGGTCTACAGAGCAGCAGTGATACCCGCCCTGCTGTATGCCTCAGAGACGTGGACCATGTACAGCAGGCACCTCAAAGCACTGGAGAGGTACCACCATCGCTGCCTCCGCAAATCCTGCAAATCCATTGGCAGGATAGGTGCACCAACGTCTGTGTTCTTGCTCAGGCCAACATCTCCAGCATCGAAGCTTTGACCATGATCAATCCGCTCCGATGGGCGGGTCACATTGTCCGCCTGTCCGATACAAGACTCCCAAAACAAGCGCTCTACTTGGAGCTCCGGCACGGCAAGAGAGCCCCAGGTGGGCAGAGGAAATGCTTCAAGGATGCCCTCAAAGCCTCCTTGGAAAAAGTGTAACATCCCCACCGACACCTGGGAATCCCTGGCCCAAGACCGCACAAAGTGGAGGAGAAGCATCCGGGAAAGCGTCGAACACCTCGAGTCTCTTCGCCGGGAGCCAGCAGAAGCCAAGCACAGGCAGCGCAAGGAGCGCACATCAACCCAAGCACCCCACCCACCCGCCCCTTTAACCACCGTCTGCCCCGCCTGTGACAGAGACTGTAGGTCCCGCATTGGACTCATTTTTAATGTGGAAGCAAGTCATCCTCGGTTCCGAGGGACTGCCTAAGAAGAAGAGGAGTGTCACAGCTAAGATCACCTAATATCAAACATGGGACCTTCCTGGTCTGTATGGCTCTGAAATGGTATGATAGATTTCCACTTTGAACTGTTGGCACGGAACCTTGCCTACCAGGAAATTGCATGCATGCCGTCCATGATTTTCCATCTCTTGGAATGAATCAATGGAGAATAGGAGCTGCATTTGTGTTTTCCCAATGTGTGCTCCCAGAGGAACATTAGTAAAGAAATCACTATTTGTAGGGAAATGGTGTTAGGAAAATTGATGGGACTGAAGGCCGATAAATCCCCAGGGCCTGATAATCTACATCCTAGGGTACTTAAGGAAGTGGCCCTAGAAATAGTAGATGCATTGCTGGTCATTTTCCAGAACTCTCTAGACTCTGGAACAGTACCCATGGATTGGAGGGTAGCTACTGTTACCCCACTATTCAAAAAAGGTGGCAGAGAAAAAGCAGGGAATTATAGACCGGTAAGCCTGACCTCGGTAGTGGGGAAAATGCTAGAGTCCATTATAAAAGATGTAATAGCAGAGCACTTGGAAAGCAGTGACAGGATCGGACAAAGTCAACATGGATTTACAAAAGGTAAATCATGCTTGACTAATCTACTGGAATTTTTTGAGGATGTAACTGGTAAAATAGATAAGGGAGAACCAGTGGATGTGGTGTATTTGGACTTTCAGAAGGCTTTCGATAAGGTCCCGCATAAGAGATTAGCGTGCAAAATTAAGGCACATGGGATTGGGGGCAAGGTATTGACTTGGATAGAGAACTGGTTGGCGGACAGAAAGCAAAGAGTTGGAATAAACGGGCCGTTTTCCGAGTGGCAGGCAGTGACTAGTGGGGTACCGCCTGGATCGGTCCTAGGACCCCAGCTGTTCACAATATATATATTAATGATCTGGACGAGGGAATTGGATGTAATATCTCCAAATTTGCAGACGACACAAAGCTGGGTGGGAGGGTATGCTGTGAGGAGGATGTCGTGAAACTTCAGTACGATTTGGACAGGTTGGGTGATTGGGCAGAAACATGGCAAATGCACCATAATGTGGATAAATGTGAGGTTATCCACTTTGGTGGCAAAAACAGGAAGGCAGATTATTTTTTGAATGGCAATAGATTGGGTGAAGGGGAAGTGCAAAGAGACCTGGGTGTTCTTGTGCACCAGCCACTGAAGGTAAGCATGCAGGTGCAGCAGGCGGTTAAGAAGGCAAATGGTATGTTGGCCTTCGTAGCAAGAGGGTTCGAGTACAGGAACAAGAATGTCTTGCTACAGTTGTACAGGGCCTTGGTGAGACCGCACCTTGAGTATTGTGTGCGGTTTTGGTCGCCTTATCTGAGGAAGGATGTTCTTGCCATGGAAGGAGTGCAGCGAAGATTCACCAGGCTGATACCTGGGATGGCAGGAATGACGTATGAGGAGAGATTGTGTCGATTGGGCTTATACTCACTGAAGTTTAGAAGATTGAGAGGGGATCTCATTGAAACCTATAAAATTCTGTCAGGCCTGGACAGACTAGATGCAGGAAGGATGTTTCTGATGGCCGGGGAGTCCAGAACCAGGGGTCATAGTCTAAGGATAAGGGGTAAGCCATTTAGGACTGAAATGAGGAGGAATTTCTTCACCCAGAGAGTGGTGAACCTGTGGAATTCTCTGCCACAGAGGGCGGTGGAGGCCAATTCATTAAATATATTCAAGAAGGAGTTGGATATATTTCTTAAGGCTAAAGGGATCAAGGGATATGGGGAGAAGGCAGGGACAGGGTACTGAATTTGGATGATCAGCCATGATCTCATTGAATGGCGGAGCAGGCTCGAATGGCCTACTCCTGCTCCTATCTTGTATGCTTCTAGTGAAAAATTTAGCCTGGTGTCTTCTGAGTCATCGGCAGGGAGACCCAGACTAGCCAGTTTAAAGTTTGAAACTGATGTCCTTTTCAAGCTCTTAATTTTGAGTGGGTCATACTTTGGTCATTACTCATTCCTCCTTACCCCTCCTTATTTATTTTTTGTGTTAATCAAGGTGGGACAACTTGAATATTTTTTCACTTCCAAAATCCATATCCACATCAATGACTCCAAGTCAGGAGAGCACAGATTAGATGCCTGGATAAACTTCTGTACAAATACCTCTTGATATTATTTTAGGATTTTAATGATTTTAAATGCTTCATGGCCCAGCTGGTATAATGCACAGTAATGCTATGATTTATGCCGAAGTATAACTTGCACCCATTTTACTTTATATCTCTGGTCCCAGAAGAGCCAATCTACAACTACCTCTTTGTGACTCTTGTTATAATTCGTGCTTTCTCCCAACACTTTAAACTCATGTCCATTTCCTACACCTGTTATCCTTATGGCTTCTGAGTGAGACTGACATTTAGTGTCAAATTACACAGTTCTTTGGTATGAATGCATGCCTGCTAGGTATTGGCTTGAAAGTGCTTAAACTCATTTTACTAATAAGTCATTTATATTGTGGAATGACTTCGGCTGGTGGCAGTGCCAAAGAATCACATCTGCATACTTGCTCTCGAGTCAGTACAAAGAAGGTTCACTCGGTTAATCCCGGGGATGAGGGGATGGACATATGAGGAGAGGTTGAGTGGATTGGGACTCTACTCATTGGAGTTCAGAAGAATGAGAGGCGATCTTATTGAAACATATAAGATTATGAAGGGGTTGGATCGGGTGGATGCGGGGAAGATGTTCCCGATGATGGGTGAAACTAGAACTAGGGGGCATAGTCTTAGAATAAGGGGCTGCTCTTTCAAAACTGAGGTGAGGAGGAACTACTTCACTCAGAGGGTGGTAGGTCCATGGAATATGCTGCCCCAAAAAGCTGTAGAAGCTACATCATTACATAAATTTAAAACAGAAATAGACAGTTTCCTAGAAGTAAAGAGAATTAAGGGTTACGGGGAGCGGGCAGGAATTTGGACATGAGTCTAGGTTCGGATCGGTCATGGCCGTCTGGGTAGCGGAGCGGGCCCAGGGGCCGTGTAGCCTGATCCTGCTCCTATTTCGTGTGTCTAATTCTGTTAGATTCAGGAGATGGTTTTGTGATAGTGGATTGGCGGTTAGGATCAGATCAGCCATGATCTTATTGGATGGCGGAGCAGGCTCGAGGGGCCGATTGGCCTACTCCTGCTCCTATTTCTTATGTTCTTATGTACCAGTCTGGTCATGGATCTCCCCTGATATTGGGCAAGATCTGTACTAGACAACAATGGTAGAACGTATTGCTATACAGACACAGCCAGGACAAAAAAAAATCCCGGCAGCTATTTACCTTTGTTGCCATCGGTACTTTGCAGGGCCTAGAGGCAGGGAAAAGAACAACTCTGGAGAGACTCTTCCATTCAACCTGTAGTGTATAAGAACTGCCCTTGCAGCTAGTAGAGAGAAAGCAAACTTTCATCTCATCCATCTGAAATGGAACTGAATCAAGGTCCCAGAGATGAATGGGGTTGTATTGCTAACCCAGTGTCTTTCTCCCCCATTTTTAATTTCCCCCTCCTTCATCAAAAGGATGATGACCTCATCTCAGACTAATGCCATTCTGTAACCAACCACCAGGCAGAACAGTAGAAGGCCATAGCTTTTCTGGCTCTGTTCCTGATGGCCCAGTGTGCCAGAATGCTGCATCATTGAACTGTCCATTTTAAATTCCAAAAGCAGCTTTTTAGTTTGCCATATTATTAATTATATTTTTTGGTCAGAGAACGCATATTTATTGGAGGAAGTCTCATCCAGAGCTTGCAGTTTTGCATCTTCCAGCATCCAAGGTTGACAGGCATTCATGGTGGATTGGGAGCACACTGCACCTTCATCTCTCAGCAGCAGATGGTCTGTAGCTTGAGAAAAGAATGAAAGAATTGGTAGACTCTCAAAAAATACATTTTTTTAAACAGACATAACTGGTCAATTGTAGTTTAGTTTTAATTTTCAGTTTTGAAAGGTAATTATGAATTTCAAAGAATGTAACACAGTCTAGTTATGTTGTGACAGCAAGTACCTAATGTCCCTACAATAGAACCACTAAGGAGTGAAGGGGAATTGTTTTGACAAATTGGATATGTACTGTTAATTCATTTTTTTTTGCCATCAGGCTTGGTGGAGGTCCAGAAGATGCAAAGGACATCATGCAACACAGCTTTTTTAGTGGAATCAACTGGCAAGATGTTTATGACAAAAAGGTTGGTGTACTTCATTCATCCATTCTTGTCATGCCAACTCCAGGTTAACCAGATAATGGTTTCATTAATCAGCAAACGGGGAAAGAAATATATTGATTAAAGTAAATCTCCACTTGAAATATCTGTGAACATTTTAACATTTCTTGCAGTTAGTAAGTCGTTTAATTTAAATGATGGTGTTTATCCGTTTGAAATCTTCAGTGTCATCAAATTTATGTTGCTTCCCTTGCTTTCAGTGGATTACTCCTCTGATTTATGGCAAGGATGGAGTCTGTTTGATTCTGGAACAGTTCAGCTGAATTTTGCTAATATGTGAACCTAAGTTTCTTTTTAATAATGAGCCCATTTACATTAAATAAGTATTTTTGTTTTTCACTTACAATCTCATTGTCACTATTTATTTTGAAGAGAATATTAATCAAACCCACCTTGTGAGATTCGCTTTTGAAATTTTTGTATTATCTGTAAACTATTAAAATCTTATGAAGCTCTGCTACTAGCCCAGTTAGTATATAGCTGCACAATATAAAACTGAGTCATACAGAACAGAAATGTCTCACCTTCAGTCTCTAGTCTATGCTGTGTTATTTGATCTCAGCCAGGGCAGCAGTAGGGGCACTTCAACTGACCTCAAAACCCCCGGACTAAAGAAAATAAAAATTAATCACGCCTGCTTGCTACCCAATGACTTTTGCTAGAAAGTATATGTGTGTGGACTCGGGGAGAAGACCAAATCATCTTGGCTCTGATATCCCCCATGACTGAATAACCAGCAAACACTCATTGTCTATGCTCACTTATGTAAAATAGCCACTTAAGCGAGTTACCAGAAGACAATCGTTACACTTGAAACATACCCCAGAATGAGTCGGTGCCTTTGAAAGGAGTGGAGAAAATTTGAATGAAGAAAATAATTTTTTAATGATGATTCTGTGATCCCAGTGGGAGGCGCAGGTTGAAGAATTAAGGCTACAGTATTGTATCCCTATCTCCAACCTGTGCTCCCTGCTAGCACGTCTCCCTATAGGGAGTACCAGAGCGTGGAATTACACCTGAAATGTTCTAGTGGTGTGTATGAGCATAGCAAAGTTAATGGGGAAAGGAATAAAACTAAATTGAATAACAGTGATTATTTAATTTAATTTAGATCTCTGTTGATTAAAGACTGTGGCTTAAAGTCTTTAATTGCTGTAGTTTGCTTTTTCTAGTGGCACGTGAGGGGAAAATATAGATGGTGGGCCTCGGCAGGTCCCTTCCCATTGCTTCCCCTCCCACCATGTCTCTCTTGCTTCTATACCATCATCTTCTATACCATCCCCATCATCTCCCATACCACTACCCACTCCTGCCATTCCTTCCCCACTGCACTCTCCCCATTCCAACACCCTTCCCTTTCATAGTACTCTTCAAGCCTTGTACCCATCACTCCCCTGTTACCCCTCATCCTGTTCACTCCTGCATCCTATTCTTCTCATTCATTATTCTAGATTCAAGCTGGTAAAAGATACATTTAGGACTGATATCAGGAAATTATTCTTCACGCAAAAGAGAAATCAACCTATGAAATAAACTTCCAGGAAGAGTAATGGAAACAAGAATCATAGAATCTTTTAAGGAACAATTGATTGCTCAGATGAATGTACTATAGGATCTCTCTCGATGGGTGATTTAAGCTGGGCCAAATGGCATTCCTCCTCTAATTATCTTGTGACTAGGTGCATGTATGGGTGTAAATATATAGATTTATATCCCTCACTTCTGATTGATCTTTACTAACCTATTAATGTATTAATATTCACGTGGCTAATTGGCCTGACACATTTGCCAGCCCCCCAGTCTGAACTCCATCCTCCACACCCACCCCCACCCCTGCTGCCTCCTAACCCTTCTCTCACCCATATGTATTGTAGCTACTCCCAGATATGCCAGTACTGATCAGAGCTACAACTCAACATCAGTATGGCAACAAAAGGAAGACTATTCAGCCTGCAGTACAGGTCTTTTCCTCTCGGCCTCAAAGTTTTCTTTCATTCAAACATCTTGCAAGAGCTCCTAGGTAGCCTCTCTTCACTTGGCTCTAGTACCCATCTCTGACCCATTCATGTTGGTTGCCATCTTGCTATTTGCCCTGGGCTTTATTGAGTAAATCATTAAAGGAACATGCTTTGTGAAAGCAAATGAAGATTTAATTGTTTAAGATATGAACATCTGAAAGCCCTACATTATATCAAGACTGTTTGGCTGCTTGCTTTCAATCTGGTGTTTCAAGCTTCCTTGTAGCAGTTCAGCAATGGAGGCATCAGGATTGGAGTGGACAATAGCTTTTCTTCAGTCTTCCAACTTTCCAAGAAAAAAAATCATCAAGCAAGCCAAACAGATGAAACTGGAGGTGGAATTAGGAGACTGATGCTGATGGGAGCTATGTCCTGGTTAATAATTTGATTGAAGTGTTTCCGTGGCAATCAGAATCTTCCCAAAGGAGTTTGAGGATCAAAGTTTTTGCATTGTACCCTGCAAGAGAGATGAGATTATTTCTGTGGCTATCACAGGGTCCCTAGTCTGGTTCAAAATTGACAGGCGAGAGGAAAAAGAGAGCGAGAAAGAAAGAACTATGCAGAGAGATATATAGTGAAAGTGTGTGAGACACATGCAGAGTAGGAGGTGTATATATGAGAGAATGAAAGTGTAAAAGGCATAGAGTGGGATATATGCAACAGAGAGAGTTGAGACAGACTAAGAGGTAACGAGTCAATGAAAGAAAATGAGAGAGACATGGGGGGAAAAGATGGAGACAAGCAGAGAGATGGTCACAGGAAGAAAACTTGATTTTTTTTAAAAGAATCTGAGTAAAGCTATGGGGGCTAAATTTCCTCACTGTTTCCAGGGCTTTAACAGTACTGGAATGGCATGGCAATTTTTCCAGCGAGGAAACTTTTGGGGAAGCTGTTTCCGGTGCCTGTGCACTTTTAAATAGCTTCCCCCCACCTTTCCTCGCAACTCCGGGGCCGTTCCGTGATCCGCCCACCAGTCACCACTGGCCTCATTTACGTGTGGCCGCTTGGCAGCCAGTGGGTGTGGATGGAATTTTCCTGGACTTACCCTGCTAATACACTCGGGTAAGTTACACCTGTTTCTATTAGGTGCAGCAGCTGTTAAAAGTGGAAATGAGTTCCTGACAGAGAAGAGCCTGCAGAACTTTTATTGAAGATCCTTGAAGGTAGGAAGCGTTTTCTAAAGTGGTTCTTTTGTGCATTGCCTACAGACACCTACACTTCCTTCTGACTGCTTCTCAAAGTGTTGGAGCAACAGCAGATTTTTTTTTTTTGCACCCCTCACCGCATCCAACATTAGGGGTACTCGAGCAGGTATGGCACTCCTGATGGGCACCTATTCTCTTGCTTCCTTTAGGTGCCACTTGAGGGCCATTGTTGCTAGGAGTGAATGAGTCCTAATGCTGTGCAAAAGGGTCATGGGACTGAAGGAACCTTAGTCCCATGGCACCTGGCATAGAGCTGCCTGCTGGCTGTATGTTTTGAGGGTGCTCTGAGTTGGTTTGGGACCTCTCATCTGTTGCTGTTCTCAGGGACAGCATAAACATGTAGCTGCAAATCCTGGCTGGCACGGTCCGCTTCACCATCATATTCCTCCCCTGTGCCGCCTGTTACTATGGTGAATTTGCAGGAAGGGATAGTAGAAGGCAAGAATGAGTGAACACCACCCTCTTGGGATTAAAGTGATAGAGAAGGGGGTGGAAGGTTGTGGCTGTGTAATGCTTCACATAGGAATGCCAGGCTGGCAGTGCAGGTGCTCAGTCAGCAATCAGGCACCAGTAAGATGCCCCAGACACCGACATTTCATGCAGCAAGAACTGAGTGGTTGCCCACAAGCAACCATTGTCCTTAAAGGGGTTGAGATGGGAAAGCCCCCCTCCGGTTGGCTGCCTTTGGTGGGCATTATGCACCAATTTCTCCTGCAAAGTGATAAGTAAATGAGGGTAAGGCTGGCAGTTGAGGACTATGTGGCAAATGGCATGGGAGAGGTGTAATAATAGATGTGATGATGTTCGGGTGTTAAGTGGAGGAAAGGATTTGGGATAACAACAGAAAATGCTGGAAATACTCAGCAGGCCAGGCAGCATCCGTGGAGAGAGGAACAGAGTTAACGTTTCAG
Source organism: Somniosus microcephalus (assembly GCF_052327205.1). Taxonomy (NCBI): domain Eukaryota; kingdom Metazoa; phylum Chordata; class Chondrichthyes; order Squaliformes; family Somniosidae; genus Somniosus; species Somniosus microcephalus. The sequence goes on from NC_140989.1 coordinate 33,167,540, forward strand.
GTCTGGGACCCTTCATCAGAACTGGAAAAAGCTGGAAATGTAACAGATATTAAGCAGGTGCAGAGACAAGGGGGGGGTGGGATTTAGGAGGGGAGGAAGGAATTGAAAGAACATACTCTGAAAATGTTGCAAATGGGAATGGTAAAATCATACTGCATGAAAAATGGGGGCAGGGATTATTATCTGAAATTATTGAACTCGATATTGAGTCCGGAAGGCTGTAAAGTGCCTAATCGAAAGATGAGGTGCTGTTCCTCGAGCTTACGTTGAGCTTCATTGGAACAATGTAATAGGCCGAGGACAGAGAGATCAGAGTGGGAGTGAAGCGGAGAATTAAAGTGACAGGCGACCGGAAGCTCAGGGTCACCCTTACGGACTGAATGGAGGTGTTCTGCAAAGTGGTCGCCCAATCTGCGTTTGGTCTCCCCAATGTAGAGGAGACCGCATTGTGAGCAGCGAATACAGTATATTAAATTGCAAGAAGTACAAGTAAATCGCTATTTCACCTGGAAGGGGTGTTTGGGGCCCTGGACAGTGGGAAGGGAGGAGGTAAAAGGGCATGTGTTGCATCTCCTGCGCCTGCACGGGAAGGTGCCAGGTGAAGGAGAAGGGCTGTTGGGGGTGATTGAGGAGTGGACCAGGGTGTCACGGAGGGAGCGGTCCCTTTTGGAATGCTGAAAGGGGGAGGTGAGGGGAAGATGCATTTGGTGGTGGGATCACGTTGGCGGTGACGGAAATGGCGGAGGATAATCCGTTGAATGTGGAGGCTGGTGGGGTGAAAGGTGAGGACAAGGGGAACCCTATTGTGGTTCTGGGAGGGAGGGGAAGGGGTGAGAGCAGAAATGTGGGAAATAGAATGGACACGGTCAAGGGCCGTGTCAACCACAGTAGAGGGGAATCCTCGGTTGAGGAAAAAGGAAGACATGTCGGAAGCACTGGTATGGAAGGTGGCATCGTCAGAACAGACGCGGCGGAGACGGAGAAACTGGGAAAATGGAATAGAGTCCTTACAGGAAGCGGGGTGGGCGGAAGTGGCGGGGTAGGCGGAAGTGTAGTCCAGGTAGCTGTGGGAGTCGGTGGGCTTGTAGTGGATGTTTGTCGAAAGCCGATTGCCAGAAATGGAGACGGAAAAGTCAAGGAAGGGAAGGGAAGAGTCAGAGATCGACCATGTGAAGGTGAGGGAAAGGTGGAAATTGGAAGTAAAGTGAATGAACTTATCTAGTTCAGGGCGAGAGCAGGAAACGGCACCAATACAGTCATCGATGTACTGGAAAAAGAGGTGAGGGAGGGGACCTGAGTAGGACTGGAACAAAGAATGTTCCACATATCCCATGAACAGGCAGGCATAGCTAGGGCCCATGCGGGTTCCCATAGCAACACCTTTAATTTGGAGGAAGTGAGTGGAGTCAAAGGAGAAGTTGTTCAATGTGAGAACAAGTTCAGCCAGGCGGAGGAGGGTAGTGGTGGATGGGGACTGGTTGGGCCTCTGTTCAAGGAAGAAACGGAGCGCCCGAAGGCCGTCCTGGTGGGGGATGGAAGTGTAGAGGGATTGGACGTCCATAGTGAAAAGGAGACGGTTGGTCTGGAAACTGGTAAAGTGACGGAGGGCGTCGGAAGAGTCGCAAATGTAGGTGGGAAGAGACTGGACAAGGGGAGAAAAAATAGAGTCGAGATAGGAAGAGATAAGTTCCGTGGGGCAAGAACAGGCTGAAACGATGGGTCTACCAGGGCAGTCCTGTTTGTGGATCTTGGGAAGGAGGTAGAAGCGGGCTGTGCGGGGTTGGGGGACTATGAGGTTGGCGGCCATGGAGGGAAGATCTCCAGAGGAGATGAGGTCAGTGACACACTTGGAAACAATGGCTTGATGTTTGCTAGTGGGGTCATGGTCCAGGCGGAGGTAGGAGGATGTGTTGGAGAGTTGGCGTTCAGCTTCCGCACGGTCGAGGTTGGTTCGCCAAACAGCAACAGCACCACCCTTATCAGCAGGTTTAAAAAAGGATTTGGGGTTGTATTTTGGGGAGCTGTGTAGCTATAGTGCAGAATAGAGAGTTGGCGGTGCCTCAACCAGAGAGCATTGTGATGGGTTAGTTCTGGAAGTGTTACTTTAAGAGGGAGAAGAGTATGCTGGTACTCGGGTTGGGCAAGGAAGAAAAGGGAGTGACGTGCAGTGTGTTGCCTTGCCTGCACTCCTGAGGATATGGAACTTCTTGCAGCACACTTCTGCAGCGATGGTGTGAGAGCATTGGCAGTCAGTGCCATTGCCACCTCCCTCCAGGTGGCATGAGTGATAATTCTGTATGACTTGATGGTATCCACACCCAAGAGTCTGTTTTTCCTGCCTTCAATGCCCCTCAAGAGGGCTTGGAGGTCTGAATGAGTGAAATTGTGCATTCTTGGTGCCATGCCCTGCTGCCCTCTGGGCATGGATGGCATTTAAATGATCATAATGCTGTCTAAGTGTAATGAAAGTAATGGTAAGACATACAGTGAAGTAATTGGAAAGAGAAATGAAAGAACTGAGCAGTGTTCCTGCTTTACCGTTTGCCCACCAGTGTTCTGCTTAATAGGGTAGAAAGAGCAGCGCGATTAAAAGGTTGCACAAAAGTTTCCTGCTGGTTCAGTTGCTTGCACCAGTTTTACTGCTGTTGCACCTTTTTAAAAAAAAAAGTTACATCTGCCACTGGCCAATCTAGATGGAGATACACCCAGGTTTCCTGGGTATGCTCTTCTGCATATCCACTGGTGCAAATCAGTAGTGGTAAATCATATTGAGGAAATGTTGGCCATAATAACTGAGTGGATTGGACAATTATGTTTTGTACTAGTATATTGTTTTATACAGCCAGAGGTAATCAGCGAAGAGCAGTGTTACTTCAACATTAAATATTAGTGTGTTCTTTTATTTACCTCCCCATGACACTGAAATTTGAACTCTAAGCTTGGCATTATATATCTTAAGAATATATATCTTCCTATAGCTTTTATAAGGAAAGAGTAGCTATTGGTTTAATCGCAAGTCCTGATAAGAATAAAAAGAAATCTTTCTGACACTGAATTTCATGAACTGCACACAAATTTACTTGCTTTTCTAGCTGTTCACCAAAGTAGATTGGGTTGTGATGGCAGAACAATGAACTTCATGTATAAAAAGTTGACATGATCTTACAAAAAGAGTGGATCTTGATGGATGAGTACAGAGCAGTGTAGGAGTTGAAGAAAGGAAGAAATTTAGTGTGCGCTTTCCCATTTTAAAAAGTTGTATGGAAATGAGACACAGGTAAACAGGCATCCTAAAAAGGAAGCAAACAAAAGACATTCTTGTACAAAGCAAAGTTTTGTTTAATTTATTTTCTCCCTAACCATGTGCCCGTTAGCCAAGTGCATCCATGCTCTTTATAAAAGGGAAGATAAATACTGCTTGTTGATTGACCTGCCAAGAGAAATGTTAAGTATTAATCCTTCTACTTCACTTCCTTTCTGTACCCCAGTAGTTTGTCAGAAACTGGTGAAATGTTACTCTTAAGAGGAAGTCCTTCCTAACGGGAAGAAACCGCATTAATCGGTGTGGCTCTGGTTACTGTGAGGAATGTTTTGCTTGTTTTTAAACAATGACAGGTGTATCTTTTATTTTTTCCAAAGTGTTGTTTAAGTAATGTCCTGCAAATGGATGCAAAGAGCAGAGTGGAACCATGGCAGGTAAAGTTTATGCTCTGCGCTATGCGTCACGTGTATGTGCTTGGACATGTGCAGTGGCAGTCTGAGTTTCAGAACAATCTTAAGTACCCAGTGTGTGTGGCCCATTTCACTTGTCCACATATATATTCAGTCTACTAGCCCAAGGGGGTAGAGAACTGATTCACGCCAATAAGTAGATTGAGCAGCTTCAACAACAACTTAAATTTATATAGCGCCTTTAATTTAGTAAAATGTCCCAAGGCACTTCAAAGGAGTGTTATCAAACAAAATTTGACACCAAGCTGCAAAAGGAGATATTAAGGCTGATAGGTCGGTGGTAAAGAGGCAGAGAGGTTGAGGAAGGGAATTCCAGAGCTTGGGGCCAAGGCAGCTGAAGGCACAGCCACCAGTGGTGGAGCGATTAAAATCGGGGATGTTCAAGAGGCCAGAATTGGAGAAGCGCAGAGATCTCTTGAGGGTTGTAGGGCTGGAGAGGTTACAAGGATAGGGAGGGGAGAGGCCATGGAGGGATTTGAAAACCAGGATGAGAATTTTAAAATCGAGGTGTTGTGACGTCATGAGGCACTTTGATTTCCAGCAAGTTATTTTGGTTTGAGCTGCTATAATTGAACCGGCATAGTGCTACTCCAGGAATGAGCCACCTGCTTGGGTGGGTCTGGATAGAAATGGTGTAAAGACTGAATTCTGATTTGCCAGTTAATCATCATCAGCCTTGGAATGATTTCCACTGTTCACTATTTAAATGTATAAAAAATGCATTTACAATTTTGCTACAAATGCCAACAGCAGAAATCTTCTTTGGTTGTAAATCAGTTGAGACTGCTGCAGAAAGAAAAATCCAGAGTGAAATTTGTATTGCGTAAGACCTCTCTTATAAACTTCTCAAAGTGAAATTACCTGCTGGTGCTAAAAGTTGAAGCTTAAATAGTAGTGGAATGTGTGTCTCATGTCAATGGGAAACTAATACTTCCACTTACAGAAGTCTTGTTTAATTAACAGTTTACTGCAACTAAGTTTGATATATGAAGTCACTATTCTCATCAATGGTGATCCATATGAAGAATGTGATCAGTCAGTGGTTATGATTAAGGATTTTTTGTGTAGTGAGATATGTTGTGTAACTTCAATATTATGTGTAAATGTATCAAAAATCATCATTGGGTTAGCTGCTTTTGGAAACCTGATTGGTCAATTGTAATTTTCTTTATATTTGTTCTCTGGGTGACACTGGCAAGACTTATTTATTGCAAATCCCTAGTTGTCTTGAGAGTAACAATTGTTTGTACAACTGAGTGGTTTGCGAAGCCACTTTAGAGGGTATTAAGAGTCAACCACGTTTTTTGAACATGGTATTTGAACTCTCAACTTCTTGGTTGCTAGTCTAGTACCATAACCACTATACTACCAGACAGTACCGGTTGCATTCAGTCATAGTTGCTGATGACTGTGATGGGTAATATTAAATGGCAGTAGTTTACAAGAAACCACACCCTGTATGCTACTGAGCAGTTTTAATTATTCAAAAGTTCACAAATCAAATGGGGTTGAAATTGTACAGACTCCTTAGCATGCACAAAATTACTGTAAATAACTTTTGGAGTGTTTTAATTTGCTGTAGAAAGCCAGATTTAGCCAGGATTACAATGTATGTTAATCTGTGTTGGACATGAGACCTGCTGCTGACTAATTTTGTAGCTGTGGATAGTAAAGTGGCTTCCTGATAAGTTTGAAGATCCAAAACAGACCCACTTTGTTTTTGGGCAAACATCAGGAGTCCATGATGTAGGATGAAATTAATGAACACAGAAAGGCATGGGTAATCAGGGGATGCAACAGGGATATTTAAAGAGTAGACCAGAATTGATTAATTTAATTGTTGAGGAAATCACTGTGTATAGATAAAGGTAGGAAGTCACACATCACCAGGTTATAGTCCCAACAGCTTTATTTGAAATCACAAGCTTTCGGAGCGCTGCTCCTTCGTCAGGTGAAGTGAAGAGAAGCATATAGGCACAGCATATATAGTCAGAGAAAACTGCCAGATGATTACAGGTAATCTTTCTAACTGCCCTTTATCACACCTCGGCAGAGAGATAATCACAGCAATCAAAGGTGTGAATGGTGCCCAAACAGGTCAGTCAGGAAAACACTACATCAAAGAACAATGAGGTGGGGTCACAAGGGGTCAAATGTTGCAGATGCTGGGGTCTGTATGAAAAACAGAAAAAAAACAAAATACTTTGCTGGAAATCACAGCAGGTCCGGCTGCATCTGTGCAGAGAGAACAAGCCAACGACGACTTGAGTCTGGATGACTCTACGTCAGGTGGGGTTACATTTAGCGCAACATGAACCCAAGATCCCGGTTGAGGCTGTCCTCAGGAGTGCAGAACTTGGCTATCAGTTTCTGCTCGACGATTTTGCGTTGTCGTGTGTCTCGAAGGCCGCCTTGGAGAATGCTTACCCGAAGATCAGAGGCTGAATGTCCTTGACTGCTGAAGTATTCCCCGACTGGGAGGGAACACTCCTGCCTGGCGATTGTTGTGCGGTGTCCATTCATCCGTTGTCGCAGTGTCTGCATGGTCTCGCCGATGTACCATGCTCCGGGGCATCCTTTCCTGCAACATATGAGGTAGACAACGTTGGCTGAGTCACATGTGTATGTACCATGTACCTGGTGGGTGGTGTCCTCACGTGTGATGATGGTATCTGTGTTGATGATCTGGCATGTCTTGCAGAGGTTGCCGTGGCAGGGTTGTGTGATGGCGTGGTCGCTGTTCTCCTGAAAGCTGGGTAATTTGCTGCGAACGATGGTCTGTTTGAGGTTAGGCGGCTGTTTGAAGGCGAGTAGTGGAAGCACGGGGATGGCCTTAGCGAGGTGTTCGTCGTCGTCGTCGATGACGTGTTGAAGGCTGCGGAGAACATGGCGTAGTTTCTCCGCTCCGGGGAAGTACTGGACGACGAAGGGTACTCTGTTGGTTGTGTCCCATGTTTGTCTTCTGAGGAGGTCTATGCGATTTTTCGCTGTGGCCCTTCGGAATTGTCGATCGACGAGTCGAGTGTCATATTCCGTTCTTACGAGGGCGTCTTTCAGCGTCTGTAGGTGTCCATCACGTTCCTCCTCATCTGAGCAGATCCTGTGTATTCGCAGGGCTTGTCCATAGGGGATGGCTTCTTTAACGTGGTTAGGGTGGAAGCTGGAGAAGTGGAGCATCGTGAGGTTGTCCATGGGCTTGCGGTAGAGGGAAGTGCTGAGGTGTCCGTCTTTGATGGAGATTAGTGTGTCCAAGAATGAAACCGATTCTGAGGAGTAGTCCATGGTGAGTTTGATGGTGGGATGGAACTTGTTGATGTCATCGTGTAGTCTTTTCAGTGATTCTTCGCCATGGGTCCATAGGAAGAAAATGTCGTCGATGTATCTGGTGTATAGCGTTGGTTGGAGGTCCCGTGCAGTGAAGAAGTCTTGCTCGAACTTGTGCATGAAGATGTTGGCGTATTGGGGTGCGAATTTGGTCCCCATGGCTGTTCCGTGTGTTTGGGTAAAGAACTGGTTGTCGAAGGTGAAGACATTGTGGTCAAGGATGAAGCGAGACCATACAGACACTGCGACAACGGATGAACGGACGCCGCACAACAATCGCCAGGCAGGAGCGTTCCCTCCCAGTCGGGGAACACTTCAGCAGTCAAGGACATTCAGCCTCCGATCTTCGGGTAAGCATTCTCCAAGGCGGCCTTCGAGACACACGACAACGCAAAATCGTCGAGCAGAAACTGATAGCCAAGTTCCGCACTCATGAGGACGGCCTCAACCGGGATCTTGGGTTCATGTCACGCTACATGTAACCCCACCTGACGTAGAGTCATCCAGACTCGAGTCGTCGTTGGCTTGTTCTCGCTGCACAGATGCAGCCGGACCGGCTGTGATTTCCAGCAAAGTTTTTTTTTTCTCTGTTTTTCATACAGATCCCAGCATCTGCAACATTTGACCCCTTGTGACCCCACCTCATTGTTCTTTGATGTAGTGTTTTCCTGACTGACCTGTTTGGACACCATTCACACCTTTGATTGCTGTGATTATCTCTCTGCCGAGGTGTGATAAAGGGCAGTTAGAAAGATTACCTGTAATCATCTGGCAGTTTTCCCTGACTATATATGCTGTGCCTATATGCTTCTCTTCACTTCACCTGACAAAGGAGCAGCGCTCTGAAAGCTTGTGATTTCAAATAAAGCTATAACCTGGTGTTGTGTGACTTCCTACCTTTGTCCACCCCAGTCCAACACCGGCATCTTCACATTATAGATAAAGGGTATGCAGTGGATGTTGTATACATGGATTCTCTCAAGGTTCTACAAAGGAGGTTTGTTATGAAAAGGTACATGATATTAAAAGAAGTATAGCTGTATGTATAAAGGTGGCTTGGGAACAGGAAGCAAAGAGTAGCAGTAAATGGATGTTTTTCAAATTGATGGGATGTGGGTAGATTGGCTTGGGTCTGTGTTGGGCGCCTCTTGTTTCATTATACTAATGATTTGGATATGAGCACGAGAATGGTAATGAAATTTGCTTATAATACCAAATTAGGGGGCATGTTATCAGCCTTGGCTCAGTGGAGCACTCTTGCGTCAGAAGGTCATTGCTTCAAGCCCCACTCTGGAGTCTTGAGTACATAATCTAGGCTGACATTTCAGTGCATGGCAGGATGTGACTAGCGGTGTCCCACAGGGATCTATGTTAGGGCCTCAACTATTCACTATTTATTAAAGGCTCAGATGATGGGATAGAAAGCTACATAGCCAAATTTGCCAATGACACAAAGCTAGGCGGCATTGTAAGCAGTGTAGATGAAAGCATAATATCACAAAGAGATTGATAGATTAAGTGAATGGGTAAAACTGTGGCAAATGGATTTCAATGTAGGCAAATGTGAGGTCATCCACTTTGGACCTAAAAAGGATAGAACAGGGTACTTTCTAAATGGTGAAAAGCTAAAAACAGTGGAGGTCCAAAGAGTCTTGGGGTACATAGATCATTAAAATATCATGAAACAGGTACAGAAAATAATCAAAGACTAATGGAATGCATTCCTTTATATCTCGAGGACTAGAATACAAGGGGGTAGAAGTTATGCGACAGCTATACAAAGCCCTGGTTAGACCACACCTGGAGCACTGTGAGCGATTCTGGGCACCACACCTTAGGAAGGATATATTGGCCTTGGAGGGAGTGCAGTGCAGGTTTACCAGAATGATACCTGGACTCCAGAGGTTAAATTAAGAGGAGAGGCTACAGAAACTAGGTTTGTATTTTGTGGAATTTAGGAGGTTAAGAGGTGATTTGATCGAAGTTTTCAAGATATTATGGGGAACAGATAGGGTAGATAGAGAGAAACTATTTCCACCGGTTGGGGAATCTAGGACTAGGGGGCAGAGTCTATAAATTAGAGCCAGACCGTTCAGGAGTGAAATTAGGAAACACTTCTACACACACAGGATGGTAGAAGTTTGGAACTTTCTTCCGCTAGATCAATTGTTAATTTTAAATCTGAGATTGATAGATTTTTGTTAACCAAAGGTATTGAGGGATATGGGGCAAAGGCGGGTATATGGAGTTAGGTCACAGATCAGCCATGATCTCATTGAATGGCAGAACAAGCTCGAGGGACTAAATGGCTTACTCCTGTTCCTATGTTCCAAAATTGAGGTGCCGGCTTTAGGATGAGAATTTAAACCGAGGTCCTAAAGAAGAGTGTTGAAGTTTTCCCAATATCCTAGCCAACAAACTAAAAACAGGTTATCTGGTAAATTTATCTCATTGCTGTTTGTGTGACCTTAGCGTGTTCAATTGGTTTCTGCTTTTCAAAAGTAATTAATTGGCTACAAAACACTTTGGGACGTCCTGGAGTCATGAAAGATGAATGCCAGTTCTTTTTTTCTTATGGTAAATTGAGCAAAATTGCAGGACATAGTGGTTATCAGAGTGGGAAGATTGATAGATACAAATCAATGCAGAGAAATGTATATTATATTTATTGAAGTATACATAAAATGGTAAGACTCTTGCCATAGTGGAGGAAGAGATAGAGACTTAAGGATGTGGATATAAAGATGTTTAAAGGTGGATGTGCAGGCAGAAAAGTCCATTTAAAAAAAAAAAAAAAAAAAACCCTGATATTCTGGGTTTTATACTTGGGGCTTTGAATATAAAAACCTGTAATTGAAGTTGAATTTTACTTCTGCTATTTCTAAGAATCTATGAACAAATGTGTAGAGTTGGAGAAGTAGCATTGAGCCAACAAGACTTTTCAGAAGTTAATTAAGTAGATAAATGTGGCATATTACCTTCTCTCTTACTGCACAAGAACTCAGGATTTCAATGGGCAACATATTATAAACATACAAAGTAAAACATATAGTGACAAAGACAAGAAGGACAGGGAAGTGCTTTGTATTATTTTGTTTTAAATCAGATCTGTTGCTTGTGAAGAGAGGAGCACTGAGGGAGATCCAAAATCTTGGGCCAGGTGCCGATGCTGATATGAAGACCCTAATGTCAACACCATAATCGGCGTGCAACAGATCAGTTTTGGTAGACTTTTGGTTTAATTAATATAGAAGCATAAATACATAGGGTTTACTATCAAATATACAGCCTGATAGGAGTTTTCTATTGGGGGGTTGCTGATGATAAGTTTTTAAATTTTGATTTTCAAGGATTGCAGTGCAAAAATGCTTTCTGCAGAATTTTTAGATCTCTACTTATATCTTTTCTTGATAGGCACCTGGAAATCGTCAATACAGGACTGGTATAGTGTGGAAGCACCACTGGTGACTGAGGCGAAAATGTCTTTTACTTCTCAGTCTCTGCTGGTTGTGTTAATTGGCAATACTGATTTCATTTTCTGAACACTGGTCTTTGTTTCCTGGATTAGAAAGGAAAGAAAACCAACTAATGGGAAGAACTTAGAGGATGATGATGGAGGGTTGCCCTGAACCGTACCTGTTTTGTAAAGACAACTGTTTCAAAAATTTTCAGCTGCAGTCATTGGGCTTCAAATAGGTTATTGCAGGTCTTGAAGTAAAAACAGAAAGTCACTGATGTGAGCTCTGTAGAATTTCTATGGATATCAATTGAGCGTTGCATTCTTGGAAGCAGTTAGAAGGAGGAATTTGTGTGGTAGAACCTTCCTTTGTCTAATCAAGATTGCTAGATTAGTTACGGAAGCCTACTGTTCTGTGCTTGTGTTTGTAACACACTGTTTTAACTGTGTTAAATGATTCTGCTTCAAAACCTCAGAGTCTGCTTCATCTGAAAATCATGTGCTTTTAACAAAGGTCTTTGTCATTTTGGCTCAGTAATCCAGGCAGTAATATGTGGTATTTGTACAGAGGTTTGAACATTGCCTCTGAATGCCTATGCAATGACCAAAGGACAATGTGTTGCCCGATAACTGCTCAGATGTGGTTTATATAATTATATCTAAAATGCCTTGGTATATGTATAAGCAGGATTTGAGTAACCAGGATCATTTGAGTAGTAGAGATCTTTTTGGCCCTGTCAATAGCCATTCATATCTTCTATATGTTTAAATATCCTTTTTATTTGCTCCTTCTCTTGCAGCTTTTGCCTCCTTTCAAGCCTCAAGTTTCATCTGAGACAGATACGAGGTATTTTGACGAAGAGTTCACAGCTCAGACCATTACAATAACTCCTCCTGAAAAATGTAAGTAACAATGCAAACTAAGTTAGTGCTTCTTTCTGTATTATGTGTAACAGTACTTTTCAGATCACCGTATTGGATAGTAAATGTGGTCCCCACATCCCCCCTCTGAAGATCTTAACTCTTTGCCGCAAGTTTTCAGTAAGCTGAAAATTATTAGAACTTTATTTCAATATTGTAAAATGGAGCTGGAAATGATGTTTAAACTACATTATCTCTCCCACCCTTGGCTCCATTCTACTGTGATGAGAAGAACAGAGCAAATGCATGTAAGTAGTATGTATTGTTAAAGCAGCTTACAGGAAGAGCAGGAGCGTGGGAGGTGGGCTGACAACAACCAAGCTTTTTTTACTTCTGTGAATTTGGCTGTGGAGCCTGCCAGAGTCTGTACTAGAGGGAACATCACATTTAGAAAATTTGGAATAAATAAAATCTATATAAAAGATAAGGGTTTAATTTACTCTGAATCTACTATAGTTGCCATATTTATAGTTGCAAATCAGCTTTTGTTTTGGGAAGTTAATTCATTTTTTTTACCACAAACTTGGTATCAAAGTAAATGATCTGAAATTTAAGTGTATTTATGTACTTGAGGCAAAAGCACATAGTTTTATGTTTGTATAAAACTAACATTTTTAGAATAATTGCATATTATGGACTGAGCACTCTTAAATTGTGTAGCAAAATTAACTTATCTACATTTTACAATTGATTGTGAAGTGTTTTGAAGACATCCTATGGAACCCAGATTACACACATCACAAATCAGTCACTAATTGTATATTAAGCATAAAATTGTTGTATGAAAGAGTGCCAAATTTCTGAATATGGCTTGAAAGATGATGCAGAATATCCCACAATGAAATAATTCTTGAGAGAATTCTTCACAAATGAAGCATCAGTATCTAACTTTTATGATGTAACTACTGTATTCCAGCATACCGTACTATTTGTAGTTCACTATTTAGTGTATATATACACTTTAAACTGCTCAGGTTAGATTTACCGTTCTTTTGTCGTCACTCTACCAAGCCTAGGCATTTTAGGATTAATGGTACGAAGTGCTTTATTAAGTAAATGGCATGGCACAAAGTACCAGGAATTTCATACACACATCTAAACTCAACTGCATTCTTGAGCTGAAGCAGTAGCCAACAGATTATCTGGTCGTTATCTCATTGCTGTTTGTGGGACCTTGCTGTGTGTAAATTGGTTGCTGTGTTTCCTACATTACAACAATGACTACGCTTCAAAAATGCTTCATTGGCTGTAAAGTGCTTTGGAACTTCTGAGATCGTGAAAAGCGATTTATAAATGCAAGTGGTTTCTTTCTATTGGCTTGCACGGTTACGTGGAGCTGAATTAAAGAATTAGTGATCCAGGGACCAGTGAACTTCTTCATTCCCATAAATAGGACAAATAAAATCAGAGAGTTGAATGCGTGGCTCAAAGACTGGTGTGGGAGAAATGGGTTTTGCTTCCTGGGACACTGGCACCAGTACTGGGGCGGGAGGGAGCTGTTCCGTTGGGACGGGCTTCACTTGGCCAGTGCTGGGACTAGAGTCCTGGCGGATCATATAACTAGGGCTGTAGAGAGGGCTTTAAACTAACTAGTGGGGGGGAGGTTCCTAGAGAGCAAATAATAAAAATGACAACAGAGGTGGTCATAGACTTAGGTAGCAGTGGGGAAATTAAAAACCAGAGCATGTCAGGAAGGGGCAGAAGGTATGGAGTAAAAAGTAAAGTAATAAAAAGGGCAAAAGCAGGAACTAAGTGTCACAAAACATATTTGAAAGTTCTCTATCTGAATGCACGTAGCATTCGTAACAAAATAGACGAGTTAATGGCACAAATAACTACATATGGGTATGATCTTGTGGCCATTACAGAAACATGGCTGCAGGGTGACAATGCCTGGGAATTAAACATACCAGGTTATTTAACGATCAGGAAGGACAGGCAGGAAGGAAGGGGAGGTGGGGTGGCTATGTTAATAAAGGAAGGAATCACTAATACAGAGAAATGATATTAGGTCAAAAGATCAGGATAATGAAACAGTTTGGGTGGAGGTAAGGAATAATAAGGGGAAAAAAACACTAGTGGGCGTAGTCTATAGGCCTCCAAACAGTGGCAACTCTGTTGGACGGAGTATCAATCAGGAAATAGTTGAGGCTTGTAATAAGGGAACATCGATAATTATGGGGGATTTTAACTATCATATTAATTGGACAAATCAAATTGGGCAGGGCTGCCTTGAGGATGAGTTCATTGAGTGTATTAGGGATGGGTTTCTTGAGCAGTATGTAACTGAACCGACCAGGGGGCAAGCAACCTTAGATCTGGTCCTGTGTAACGAGACAGGATTAATTAAAAATGTCCTAGTAAAGGATCCCCTTGGAATGAGTGACCATAACATGGTTGAATTCCATATTCAATTAGAGGGTGAGAAGGTTGGATCTCAAACAAGCGTGCTAAGCTTGAATAAAGGAGACTATGAAGGTATGAGAGCGGAATTGAGTAGAGTGGATTGGGAAAATAGATTAAAGGGTAAGGCGATACATGATCAGTGGTGTACATTTAAGGAGTTATTTTACAACTTCCAAAAAAATATATTCCACTGAGAAGAAAAGGGTGTAAAAGAAAAGACAGCCATCCGTGGCTAAGTAAAGAAATTAAGGATAGTATTCGACTAAAAACAAGGGCATATAAGGTAGCCAAATCTAGTGGGAGGATAGAGGATTGGGGAAACTTTAAAAGACAGCAACAAATAACAAAAAGATTGATTAAGAAAGGGAAGATAGATTATGAAAGTAAATTAGCAAAAAATATAAAAACAGATAGTAAGAGTTTTTATAGTTATATAAAAAGAAAAAGGGTGGCTAAAGTAAATGTTGGTCTCTTAGAGGATGAGACCGGGAAATTAATGGTGGGAAATATGGAGATGGCAAAAACACTGAATGAATATTTTATATCAGTCTTTACAGTAGAAGACACTAAGAATATCCCAACACTGGACAAACAGGGGGCTATAGGGGGGGGGAGGAGCTAAACACGATCAAAATCACTAAGGAAGTGGTACTCGGTAAAATAATGGGACTCGAGGCGGATAAATCACCTGGACCTGATGGCTTACATCCTAGGGTCTTGAGGGAAGTGGCGGTAGGGATTGTGGATGCATTGGTAATAATTTTCCAAAACTCCCTGGACTCGGCAAAGGTCCCGGCAGACTGGAAAACTGCTAATGTAACGCCCTTATTTAAAAAGGGCAGTAGACAGAAGGCTGGAAACTATAGACCGGTTAGCCTAACATCTGTGGTAGGTAAAATTTTGGAGTCCATTATTAAGGAGACAGTAACACGACATTTGGATAATCATAATTTAATAGGACAAAGTCAGCATGGTTTTATGAAGGGGAAGTCATGTTTGACAAATTTGCTGGAGTTCTTTGAGGAAGTAACATATAGGGTGGATAAAGGGGAACCAGTGGACGTAGTGTATTTAGACTTCCAAAAGGCATTTGACAAGGTGCCACACAAAAGATTATTGCTTAAGATAAAAAATCACGGGATTGGGGGTAATATTCTGGCATGGATAGAGGATTGGCTATCTAACAGAAGGCAGAGAGTTGGGATAAATGGTTCATTCTCAGACTGGCAATCAGTAACTAGTGGTGTTCCGCAGGGGTCAGTGCTGGGTCCCCAACTCTTTACAATCTATATTAACGATTTGGAGGAGGGGACCGAGTGTAACATATCAAAGTTTGCAGATGATACTAAGATGGGAGGGAAAGTAGTGAGTGAGGAGGACATAAAAAACCTGCAAGGGGACATCGACAGGCTAAGTAAGTGGGCAGAGATTTGGCAGATGGAATACAATACTGGAAAGTGTGAGGTTATGCACTTTGGCAGGAAAAATCGTAGAGCAAGTTATTATCTTAATGGCAAGAAACTGGAAAGTACTGAAGTACAAAGGGATCTGGGGGTCCTGGTGCACGAAACTCAAAAGGTTAGTATGCAGGTGCAACAAGTGATTAAGAAGGCCAATGGAATGTTGGCTTTCATTGCTAGGGGGATAGAATATAAAAATAGGGAGGTATTGCTTCAGTTGTACAAGGTATTGGTGAGACTGCACCTGGAATACTGCATACAGTTTTGGTGTCCATACTTAAGAAAGGACATACTTGCTCTCGAGTCAGTACAAAGAAGGTTCACTCGGTTAATCCCGGGGATGAGGGGATGGACATATGAGGAGAGGTTGAGTAGATTGGGACTCTACTCATTGGAGTTCAGAAGAATGAGGGGCGATCTTATTGAAACATATAAGATTGTGAAGGGGTTGGATCGGATGGATGCGGGGAGGATGTTCCCGATGATGGGTGAAACTAGAACGGGCAGGAATTTGGACATGAGTCTAGGTTCGGATCGGTCATGGCCCTGTGGGTAGCGGAGCGGGCCCAGGGGCCGTGTAGCCTGATCCTGCTCATATTTCGTGTGTCTAATTCTGTTCGATTCAGGAGATGGTTCTGTGATAGTGGATTGGCGGTTAGGATCAGATCAGCCATGATCTTATTGAATGGCGGAGCAGGCTCGAGGGGCCGATTGGCCTACTCCTGCTCCTATTTCTTATGTTCTTAAATGCGCCAGGCTCCCTGAGGCTGATTTACTGAATCTCTGAGGGTTGTCTCCGTTCTGACCTGCTGTCACCAGGCGTGCCATCTTGGTAATGACGCAACCTGCAAGGAGACTAAGCTCCCTTGCCAGCCCACCCATGGAGGATTGAAACTAGCTGGTTATTAAACAACTGACGAGTGTGAATTTGAGCCCTTACTAGACAAACAGTAGAAATTAGAATCCCCTTACAAATGCTATGGTGAGCAGCAAAACTTACCATTATATGTGAGTGAATTTCCACCATCCTCCTGGCTACAACTTGAACACGCACCATACTCTATGGAATAGTGATTCCACTTCCTGCAGAAGTGTGGAGCCTCAAGGACAACTGTTTCCCTCTGCGCGCACCAAACTCTGGAGTACACATCCTGGAAGAAATCCAAAATCTGGCCATGAATTCCCTCATCTTCATGAAGGCTGCATGAGGCAGGGGGGGTCAAAAGCCTTATGAAAGTCAGTGAAAATATTGTAAGCAAATTTCCCCTGAGCCTTGTGTAAAAGAGAGCAAAATACAGACCGTTCCTTTCTGATTACTCTGCTGAATCCAAACTATCTGAGATTGACAACCTGAAGAACTACACTAAGAGCCACTTAAATATGACATCAAGATCACAGATGTGAAGATTACTGTGCTATTCAGTCCCTTAGGTATTCAGCAGCACAGTAGGCAGAAAAGTGGTATATTTGAATAGAGGTTGTATTGGCATGTGTGTGTTACAAAGTTATGATCCCAAGCTGAGATCAAAGACTTAGTTGATAGAAGACAGTCAAATCTATAACTAACATCTGACTTAACCCTGCTGTCTGTTTTCCTGAGATATTTCCTGTCACATATATATAGCTAAGGCATAGATACTCAGCATAATATCGTAAGAATAGAGGAATGAGAAAAGCCTATTCAGAGCATTGCAATATCCAGGTCCTATATTATGTCTAAAATACAAAAAAAAAGGTTTATTGGAGGGTGGCATGGTGGCTCAGTATGTTAGGGTCGCAATGCACCTAAATCATTGAGTGATGTGAACTAGGTTTAGGTTCAAAGTTTAAGGTGTAGAATAGCTGGGTACTTTCTCGGGGATAGAGCAGAAACAAAAGTGACACCTCTTAGTGGAATTATGCACTATGCTACAGTGGTAGGATGTGGGTTTATACCCCACATTTCCATATAGTGAGCTTCTGATAACCTAAGTGGCGAGCAGGCTTCTTCCTAACGGGGAGGGAGCAGAAATCGGAGGGGCAGTTGCCTTAGAATGCTCTTATGCACTTCTTACTGCCTGGTTGTAAAGTGCAATTGGCAGGCTCCTCAAAGCTGGTTTTCTGTTTCTTTCCTCCCCTGCCCACCCCCCCCCCCCCCCCAACCCAGCAAGGAAGGGGGTGTAGAGATTCATAAAGTAGGAAAAAAATGACTAAACAAAGCCACCCATCTTAATACAGAATATACCTACAGCAAAATACACACGTTAAGATTTCTAAGTTGGTGTTATATTATGTTGTCATA
Source organism: Somniosus microcephalus (assembly GCF_052327205.1). Lineage (NCBI taxonomy): Eukaryota > Metazoa > Chordata > Chondrichthyes > Squaliformes > Somniosidae > Somniosus > Somniosus microcephalus. The sequence goes on from NC_140989.1 coordinate 33,185,121, forward strand.
CTGCCACTTCTATGTTAAATACACATCCAAAATTGCTTCACACCAAGTAATAGTATAATTTTGGAGTCATGTTGGCGATCTGACTCCTGAACAATTTCAAGGAAATAGTTCCTTGAGCTTTGTTTCAGTATAATTGTAGTATGATGTGAAGCCAAGATTTAAACTGATTTTTCAATGTGCGTATTATTTTGGGAGCTCAAATCCCATATCTTTTCTAACATTAAAATTTAACTGACCTGAAAATGAATCATGGCATATTTGTGCTTGTAATCACGAGTTGTGTGTTTGAAACCCAGGAATCTGTAGAGCATAGTAAGCAACCAGCAGAGCTGAGATACACTGCCAGCTGTGGGAAACACTAAGCTCACCATAGTATAACAACATTCATACAGATGTTCTATTGTACATCTTGTGACTACTCCAGAAGCCAGAAATAAGTGTGTTATATTAACAAATAAAGAATTAATCTCACCTGTGTACACACAAGTAAATGACTTGTATGTCACTTAGTTCATTAGTAAAAATAGAATAACGGGAAGGGGTCAGTTTAGTGGATACCCAAGTAATTGCAGATTTGCTTGTCGTGGGTTAAGGACAATGGCCAGAATTTTCTGTACCTGGGCTGTCGCCGTGGCGGGTCGCGATCCCGCTCCCGAGATCGACTTCCCGTTAATGGCGCCTATTACCTGGCCCTATTAGATGGTGCAGGTCTGATAACATCATCGATGACGCGTTTTCAGCCGGGATATTTAAAGGAGCCATGGCCACATTGCATTTGAAGGTTCATCTAGGATAGTGCAGGCACTGTACCATTGGATTGTTGCAAAGAGTGACAAACATGACTGCACAGGGACAGAGGGCTGAACCCAAGTTCTCAGATGACTCCCTCCATATGCTTGTGGAGGGAGTGAGAGCACGCAGAGAGGTCCGCTTCCCTTCCGATGGACAGAAGAGACCTCCCCAGCAGACCAAAGGAGCCTGGCTCCAAATAGCAGAGGAGGTCAACAGCAGGAATGTTGTCAGGGGGACCTGGGTGCAGTGCCGCAAACGTTTCAATTATCTCATTAGATCAGGAAAGGTGAGTGCAAAGCCACACTCAACTTCATCCTACTGTGCCTCTCATCACACCCCCATCACTCTGCCTTCCCAACCCTACTCCTGCACATCATTACTCTCACCAACATACCTTGCACGTCCACCCATCCCTCTTTCTTTCTATCTACATACTTGCATCTCCATCTGACTAACCACCCCTCACACTTGCCCTCATCCTAATGCAATCATACCAACTAACAACACACAAGGAGGCCACTTAGCATTGCCACCCCACTCCATCATAGTCACCCTCTAAAGATGTAACCCATCCATTCCTTACACTCATTCCATCATTCTCGCTCAACCTTCTCTTTCCCTGCTTGCAGGAGAAGATATCCCACAAGGAGAGGGAGAGAATCGGAGGTGGCCCTCCATTATTGGCCACCTTAACATCAGCAGAGGAGGTTGCCCTGGAAGTGTCAGGAGCCGCAGAGCAGCTGGAGATGGAGAGAGGGGGACATCTCGGCAACCTGGCGGCAGAATTACATCTCGTACAGCAGTCACTCATATGGGGACTGATGTCAGCAGTCAGTGAATGTTCATCATGTGCATAATGGTATCTGTACCCATTCTTGATATGACATAGCTAGCTCATCTCTTTACTGTCCCACAGGTCCATCAAGAGCCCCCTTCCCCACCCCCACTGTCCAGGAGGAAGAGGAAAATGGCTCCTCAGAGAAGCCTTCAGCCTCTGGGCGCACCGTCACCAGACATAAGTGCACCCAGCACAAGCGCAGATACACACACACCTTGGTGGGTGTCACGCGACATACAGTAATGTTGTCACCTGGTGTCTCAAATCACAAGCGAGCAAGAGGAGATGGTGGAGACGTGAACAGCAGTGGAGTCTCCTTGCTGGAGGGTGCAGGGCACTCCCAGCTCTGCTCCGCTGCATGCTGAACTTCAGGGGCCATCCAGAAAGAGGGCGATCCTGGAGGTGCAACAGGCTTTGACTGGTTTTGCGACCGTGATATCTGCAAATACGCAGAGAATGGAGGAGTCCATCTCCAACATGAGCACCACCGTGCCTGTAGGCTCTTCCATGGCTAGGATGGCCACCTGCATGGAGCAGCTAATGCGCCACTCACAGGAGCACTTGGTCTCTATGGAGAATAGATGGCAGACACTCATAGACCCCCCTGTCTAGGAGGGATCTCAACATAGACGTGGGTCCTCATGGCCCCACTGCTGTGCAGCAAGGGGCTCTCCAGCTCCTTGCTAGCAGGGAAGTGCGGGTGGCCCAGGGGAGGGATGATGGCGAGAGGGGACATGGAAGTGGGGGGCCCCCTCTCAAAGCGCTCACACTTCTCCCCCATTTCCCCCCCCCCCCCCTTCCTCAGTCAGACCCCCTAGATGGCTCCTCGGATCCCGATGGCTGTGTCTGCCCCTGCACAGTCACAGGAGGAGCTGACTTTGACGGGGCCATCACAGGCTCCAAAACCCAGAGGACTTCCGCCAGAAGTGTCTATGCAGTTGCAGCAGGGAAATGAGCAGGCTGCTTCTACCTCTACTGAAGCCACAGGGGTAGCACCTCATGGAAGCATGTGTAAGAGAAAGAACAAACACAAGTAGATGCACATGTTTTAATAAATGTTTGTGTGCAGTTTCCGTTACTGTGATGTTACAGATAAAAATATTTATTTTCACCACTTTCCGGTCTTGGACAAATTTGTATGCAGCTTTGGAAGTGGCTTAGTGAGTTACAGTGAATGGTGAGACATAACGGTACCTCCGGCAATGGTGGGCAGTGTAACGTTACCTCCAGCAATGGTGGGCAGTGTAACGTTACCTCCGGCAATGGTGGTCAGTGTAAAAGGAATGGCTTGGTCATTGTAGGGATGCTTTATGGTGTTGCTATGGGGTGGTGCTAACCTGGCGCAGCCATATGGGTGTAATGCCTGAAGTTAAGTAAATCTGGCTATGATGAGGTCTCCCGGGCAGCAATATGCTCGGATGCTGGTGGGATCTGAACCGCAGGTTCCTCCTACTCCTCCTCATCTTCCAGCTGATGCTCCTCCTCCTCTGAAGAGGCTGTGCGCTCAGAGCCTTGCTCCTCATGCAGCGCTAATCCTCGCTGCTGCGCTATGTTGTGCAGGGCGCAGCAGACCATGACGATCCTGGAGACCCTGTTTGGTGCGTACTGAAGGGCTCCTCCAGATCTGTCTAGGCATCTGAAGCGCATTTTCAGCATGCCCGTTGTCTACTCTACGACACATCTGGTGGAAATGTGGCTTTCATTATATCTCTCCTGGGCCTCATTACTTGGCCTCCTCAAGGGTGCCATTTTATTCAATTTATTCGTTTGTGGGAAAAGGGCGTCGCTGGCAAGGCCAGCATTTATTGCCTATCCCTAGTTGCCCTCGAGAAGGTGGTGGTGAGCCGCCGCCTTGAACCGCTGCAGTCCGTGTGGTGAAGTTACCCCCACAGTGCTGTTAGGTAGGGAGTTCCAGGATTTTGACCCAGCGACGATGAAGGATCGGCGATATACTTCTAAGTCAGGATGGTGTGTGACTTGGAGGTGGTGGTGTTCCCATGCGCCTGCTGCCCTTGTCCTTCTAGGTGGAAGAGGTCGCGGGTTTGGGAGGTGCTGCCGAAGAAACCTTGGCGAGTTGCTGCAGTGCATCTTGTAGATGGTACACACTGCAGCCACAGTACGCCGGTGGTGGAGGGAGTGAATGTTTAAGGTGGTGGATGGGGTGCCAACCAAGTGGGCTTCTTTGTCCTGGATGGTGTCGAGCTTCCATGATCTTATGGAATGGCGGAGCAGGCTCGAGGGGCCGATTGGCCTACTCCTGCTCCTATTTCTTATGTTCTTGTGTTGTTGGAGCTGCACTATTCCAGGCAAGTGGAGAGTATTCCATCACACTCCTGACTTGTGCCTTGTAGATGGTGGAAAGGCTTTGGGGAGTCAGGACGTGAGACACTCGCCGCAAAATACCTAGCCTCTGACCTGCTCTTGTTGCCACAGTATTTATGTGGCTGGTCCAGTTAAGTTTCTGGTTAATGGTGACCCCCCAGGATGTTGATAGTGGATGTCAAGGGGAGGTGGTTAGACTCTCGCTTGTTGGAGATAGTCATTGCCTATCACCTGTGCCATGTCTGCAGTGGATAGCCCTTGTCTCCAAGCAGCCAGCCAGAAAGTCTGTTATGGAGGAACGAGGAGCTGAGGGAGGGTGGACTGGCGCAGGATGAAAGAGTCATGGCAGCTGCCAAGGAATTTGGCGCACAGATGCATGATGATCGTCCTATGGTTGCAGACGAGCTGCACATTGAGGGAGCGGAAGCCCTTGTGGTTGACAAAGACTCCTGGGTGATGTGGGGGTGCCCTGATTTCCATGTGTGCAGTCGATGACTCCCTTCACCCATGGGAAGCCAGCCAGAGTGGCGAAGGCCAGCGCCCGCTCAGTAACACTGGCTTCATCAGTGGCAAAGTTGATATAATTAGCTGACTTGTCAAAGAGGGCATCAGTGACCTGTGTGATGCATCTGTGGGCAGCCGACTGTGAAATCCCACAAATGTCTGCTGCAGATCCCTGGAAAGAACCTGAGGCGAAGAAGTTGAGGGCGCTGGTGACTTTGACAGCCACTGGTAAGGCATGTCCACCTGCTCCTCAGGGCTGCAGGTCTTGCTCCAGCAATCTGCAAATATCTGCGACGACCTGACTCGATAGCCTGAGCCTCCTTTGGCACTGCTGCTCAGTCATGGTTAGGAAGCTCATCCTCTACCTGTATACCCTGTGTTGGGGTTATTGCATCTGACGCGGTGCAGTCCTGCACTGATGGCCGCTGACCTGTGCAGCATCAGGTGGTTGAGAAGAAGGTTGATGTTGGTGCTGCTGATGTGCCTGGTGCTGCTGGTGTTGGGGCTCATCGTGGTCCGATTCTGAGGACCAAGGTGAGACAGTGTAAACGGCACCCATGCTTATGTAATAGATGGCCGGTCAAGTAGAGATGACAGAAGCAATCTCTCAGTGGTATGATAGGTGGTACCAATGAGGTGTCAAGGGATCCCGACTTTGCTGAAAAGACTTGCAACCTCTAGAAAGCTAAATCTGTGCTGACTGTGCACTCAGCAACAGCATCTGCCTTTGGAAAGCCACCAGCTGTCAGGTGGGAGTTTTTATTGTGCTTTCCATGCTGTGCACTAATGAGGTGGATCAATGGCCACTCAACTTCAGCCTCAGGTTCACAGACGTAGTTCCTGAGCTGCATGATTCCTGTGCTCATCCAGCGAAATTTGAAAGGTAGGGTTAAAAAGAAGTTTACGGGTCTGAAAAGTACCTCCTAATGACCTAAATTACCTCGGCCGCCTCTGCCGTTCGGGTCGCTGCCGCGCTGGCAAACGCGCCCAAGGGAAAGCAGTGTGGGGGCGGGATGGTGGCGGGTTCCCGACCCGCTCCAAGGTTTTCCGAATTTCCCTCCCGACCCGCCTCCAATCGCGTCCGCACGGACACCAGAAAATTCCAGCCAATATCTTTTAAACTATGATTTGGTCCACTGAAGAAATTAGGACTTCATTTATATTGATCCATTCATTCGGTGCCTCGCTTGGGGAGGCCAATGGCTTGTTCCAGGTTTTAAATTAATTTCTGGCACATCAGCATCAATGCCAAGGACCTGGGCCAGGACTGTGCTACTTGATCAGCTGGTAGAAAAAATTTAGTTTGCATATCTTCCATCTCAGCAAGATTAATCGCTGCTGTTATACTAATAGAGACTGCACTTCAGATAGTACATCCGTCTGTGTTAAAATTTTCTATTTCTGATATTGTCTGGCAACATGCATCAATTTATTTTGTAGTACAGCGTAGTACTGGAAAAGAAGTTGATTGTTCTGCTTGCCACAAAATGTGCCTGAAGACACCTCCCACTGCAACAACGAAGAAAGAAACAGGAAAAAAAAGTTGTCTGATTGATGCAGCATCTCCAAAACCAGGATTTACTTTCTACATGGTTAATTTCTGCCCTTAAGGAATTGTATCTGCTGCTGACCCCACACCATGAAAGTATGCATCAGGCAACAGTTGAATGAAAACATGTCTGCAGTGATGACAAGACAACAGTTATTATTAGAATCAACACATTAAAGGAACAGACAGAAGATCAAGTGATGCATATGTTAATTTTATATAGTGTTACTCTTGTCCATTTTTATCATCATGTTTTATATATCAGTTCTTTGCATGACATTGATGCAAACCAGAGGACTTCAAAAGGGGTGGAAGAATATATTTGTCCATCTAGAATTTTAGGAAAAGTTAAAACTATTCTGAAATTTTACAAATGCATTTGCCAATACAAGTAGAGAGTTTAGCTTCAAGTATTGTAATAACGGTGTTTCATTTCCGGGTAATCACTTCCTCCTTTTCAGTGAGAAGCAAACTAGCAGCCTGAACCACATGCAACAGTGTTCTAACAGCAACACTTCACTGATAAAGTTCAGACTATTGAGAGCAAAGATTGAATACAAAAACGATGCTGTGTGTGTAACAGAAGGAGTCAAAGGAAGGACACCTGTTAGTTTTATCTTCATCACCCATTGTCTCTGCTTCCTTTTGAAGAATTGTCAAAACTTACTATACAAAACCTTTCCTTTAAAATACATCTAATGTGCTGTTAAGTAAGAAACAGGCTACCTCAGTTAACACAAACAAATTTTTACAATGTTAATATAAATCCCCAATTTGTGCTAAACTTTTGCTAAAAACAGATTATCTGGTCATTATCACATTGCTGTTTGTGGGAGCTTGCTGTGTGCAAATTGGCTGCCGCGTTTCCTACATTATTACACTTTAGAAAGTCTTCATTGGCTGTAAAGCGCTTTGGGACGTCTGGTGGTCGTGAAAGGCGCTATCGAAATGCAAGTCTTTTTCTAAACAATGTCTTTATACGTATTATGAATGATGTGATTGTAAAACGTATGCTAAATTTCAGATACTAGCAAATGAATGCAAGCTTTGAAATGGCTCAAATAAAAATGTATGTAAAAGTATTTGTTTTTATAGTTTTTTTTTTCCCCTCTTACCGTCATTAGAAGCTTGAAAATCTGTCTCTACGTATGATTCTGTGCCAGCTTTCTTATTAACTGTAATAATCAACACAGATATGTTATATCATGCCTTGGCAAATTGGATGTATATTGGCACATGTAATGAAAATTTTCTATTTGTGATAACATGTTGGTTCTATGTATTCTGAGTACAATTCAGCAAATATATTCTAGTCCTAAAATAATTGTTATTGAATTGTTATAATGTATAACTAAAACTAGCAATTGTAGTGGTTAATTGGTGAGGCTTGCTTGGAATCATTTTTATTATGCCCTGTGGGATATATATAATCATAAAGGGAACAGAATCCTAAACAATTCAGTTTCAAGAAAAAAAAATGGCTACAAGATATGAAAATTGTAAATTAATTTGTTTATCATAGTCTATTGTAAAGTAAATCTCTTTGAAAGATTTCTCTCTCTTTGTTCATAGATGATGAGGATGGTATGGACTGCATGGACAATGAAAGGCGGCCACATTTCCCCCAGTTCTCATACTCTGCCAGTGGAAGAGAATAGGACATCATGTTCGTTTATTTTTTTGCTGCTCAGCTGTCGTCATGGTGTATCACTGGAAATCATTCCTGAACAATATAAGAGTTTGAGCTATACTTGATTTCAGAGGCAGGGCATCTTCAGGAATCATTTCGAGTTGAATGTTTTTTGCATGAATCTAAATGTCAGTCTGAAGATTCAAGCTGTTACCTCCTACTATTTTGACATAATTGTCCTGCAAAGAGTATTTTTAAACATATGAAGTCCTAATAGGATGTATTGTACATGATGCAGCATTTATGCATTTCAGCCTGTAAATGGAACAGAGTTTTAATGGGGGCTGAAGAAGGCATTTGGCAAAATTTCACAATAATGACAAAAAATGAAATTTAAGCATCTGATGCGACTTGTGTACCTTTTGTTGTATTCATTTCTGCTGTTCATAGCAAGCCTTTGTTTGTGATGTATGCAAGGTTTTTGTTAGACATATCACTGAAGAAACGGGCTGGTGTCATTAACAGCTGGCTGAAAATGGGAATTTGTGAGCAGTTGCCAGGACTCAATCCCTGTCAATGTTGTTAAAGTTAGTACCAACTTTAGTAGGTCCAGCAGACTTGTTATAGACTTATCAAGTGCAATCGCAGATTTTTTTTTTTTCACTACTTTGATGGATGGATACTCTGCACCTCTGCCTGTATATGTTTTATGATGGCTGAAGAATGTAGACAGGCATAATGTTCAAATTTATGGTTTTCACCAAATTTATGTGGGTAGAGTATTTGTGTCACCCAGCCTCAGTTGGTAAACAGCAATGTTTGCCTGTAAACTTGTGGACTAGCTGTTTTTTTCTGGTGTTAATTTTGAATGTACACATGTTAAACAGATGTAGTATTTATTTTTAGTAGTAATGATCGTTTATGTCAGCTAAGTTCCACCATCAGTGAACAGTTATTACTGGAAGTTTATGGAAGATGATGGTGGTTGACCAACTTTACAGTGCTAGTCTATTTTTGTTTTTTTTTGTGCAAGGTTTTTCAAACTGTCAATCTGTAAGAAGGTGTGTACTTTGCTTTTCATATATTTACTGTGCAAAGTCTAGACCTTCAAGGATTCAGTTTGTAATGACCTTTCCTGACTGGGTATGCCCTCTTGTACTGCAGCCATCTTTGGGCAAACAGGCCATTCCTGTTTGATTGTGAAGATTCCATAGCTTTGCTTTAACACTAATCCATTTACTGTCACATTCCTGTGGCATTTTGAATCTCAATGCTTTTATGACTATAACACATGTATTCACCTTATTTGCAGCTTCACAAGGTTTACCACTCCTTGTTGACGCCATGCATTGCTACTACAGTATACTGGCAAGGTGACAAGGTGGGGTCCTCTACTAACTGCAGGGTCTATATATTACACCTCAATGTACACACTTTGCTGCTACTATTTGTACTGTCTAAAATAGAACTTCCTGTATCTGCTACTAGTAGTGTATTACAGATGAGCATGAAAAAAAATGTAAAGTATTTATTTTAAATTCTTAAACTGGTCATTAATTTTGCCTCTGTGTAGCCTAGGATTTGTGAAAGTTCTTGACCTTGCTAGTTCTATCATTAAATCCATAAAGATCTAGCCATATGGTTAAGGATTGTAAGCAGAAGGGACTAAAAACCTTAGTAAACTGTATTACTGTCAGTAAAATTCAACTGTTTATTTCCTTAAGTATATGACCCACAAGGATGTGAAAAACTGCAACAAAATGTTTTTGTACACTGTACATCCTTAGTATTTTTACACATAAATGTATATGATAGGGATGCACATTATTTTCCTTCTTACAGACTGCTTAAATAAAGCACTACGTCAATCCACTATTGGGTTGTGTAGTCTTACTACTTACTAATTTTGATTGTTTACCTTGTGTCTGTCTATTTGGCAGTAGCGTATGAAATGCTACTCCGACCATTTGGGGAAAGCTTTTCAAAGTCATGGATTATACGCTGGTCTATACAATACTGTAACATATTTCTAGGGCTGCTAATTTTCAGATATTTAAACCAAAGTTTTATTTTATGATTCCAAATTCAACTTTTATAAATCTTAAGTTTTTAAATTGAAGTTATTTTAAATATTGCAAATTAGATTTGCACTTTTTTGTTGTTTTAGCAGTTTGTCAAGAGACAAACAAATGCTATTCACTTTAATTCAGCTCGACTAGTTTTTTAGTCAGCAAAGCTCTAAATCAAACATTCAACTGTTGTAATTATTTAGGTTAATTCAACAGTATATAAGGTCATAACCATGTAATCTTTTCAGTTGTTAATTAAAATACTGTTCAATGAATGTCATTGTACTGTTAGTACTGGAGTTTCGGTGTAAATAGCTGAGTGAGGTTGGAGTGATTGATAGATAGATATTCCAATCATATAAACGCAGAAGATGCTTTTCTGTAAATATTCAAGTACTTTGTGTTTTGTTAGCTGTGTAGATTTTAACACTTACCATGTAAAGGCGTGTTTGACTTGCTTACTGAAGTTTTCCCAATTTCTTTGTTGGACTTTGAAGATTTGAATTGTACTGAAGATCTGAACGTTAATTATGTGATTTTTGTAAAGATATTGTAGATCGCTAATCTTGCAAATACTGATTCTGTTTCTAATGAATGGGCACTTGAAGTTATCTTACTTTTCACTGCATAATATTTTCCACAATTTGCTCCTTTGCTGAAGACATTGGCCTAGAAATTCAGTTGCGTTCGCCAGCCGTTAGTGCCTTAGGAGGAGTAGATCTCGAGCGCTAGGCACTTAGCGGCCGGGCGCAGGGCGATCTGCGCCTACGCCCAACTTCAGTAGACATTTAGCGCTGGCGCAAAGTGTTTGCGCGCGCTCAGATGCGCGCGCAGCTTATGACGTCATTTCGTCGTGCAACGCCCTTTGTGCGCCCCAAACCGGAATTTCAGTCGCGCCCGCCCAATGTGGGCGTGGCGGTGCTAAGAACTGTGAAGTGGAACGCAGCAGAGGCCCTGCGGGCCTCGGGGAGCGCTAATTAAAGGGCACTTACACTGAACTATAAAGGCCAGCCATTTTGCTGCAATGACTTTTGTGCAATGGATTTCTGGACAGAGACCAAGGAAGAGACCTTACTGATTTGGCCCAACATAGGAGAGGTATTTTTGGCTTCTGGCCAGAGCTTGGAAATTTGCCTCATTGTGATTTCATTGTTTGCAAGTATATTATGGGGGCTGCATGGGGTTCCAACCCTCAGTTCCAGCATTATGTGCGAAGGGCTCGCAGACGCTGTGTGAGAGGGGCAGCCATGCCTAGACGCAGAGGGGGCATCAGGCGTCAGCAACGTAGGCCTTACCCACTCAGGGAATACCGCCAGCAGGTGTCCTATCTCACCATGACTGCCGCGCAGTGTGTTAAGAGGCTGCGCTTCAGAAGGGAGGTGGTTGCAGAGATCTGCCAGCTGCTTCACAGAGATCTGCGTCCACAGCTGATGTGCAGGACGTCTCTGTCGGTGGAAGTGAAGGTCACGGTGGCTCTGAACTTTTATGCAAGCGGCTCCTTCCAAGCTGCTGCTGGGGACATAGCTAACATATCCCAGTTCGCCGTGCATCACTGCATCCGGCAGGTCACCGATGCCCTTTTCACAAAGAGACACCAACTCATCTCCTTCCCCATGACCCTGGAGAGGCAGGAGCAGCGTGCAGTCGGATTTGCAAGGATCGCGGACTTCCCCATGGTGCAGGGCGCCATTGACTGCACGCATGTGGCTTTGCGGGCACCTATCGACAATGCCGAGGATTACCGCAACCGGAAGGGCTACCATTCCCTCAATGTACAGCTGGTGTGTGACCACAGGCAGCGCATCCTAGCTGTCAATGCCCGCTTTCCAGGCAGCAGCCACGATGCATTTATCCTGCGCCAGACTACTGTGGCTGACATGTTCCAGGCACAGCCTCCCCCAAGAGGATGGCTTATCGGGGACAAAGGCTATCCTTTGTGTACATGGCTCATGACCCCACTCCGCGCGCCCAGGACCCCTGCTGAGGAGGCATACAACGAAAGCCATCAAGCCACAAGGAACATCATAGAGCAAACGATTGGCGTCCTCAAGCAACGGTTCCGCTGCCTGGATCGCTCCGGCGGATCTCTGCAGTATTCGCCGGATAGAGTCTCCCAGTTCGTCGTCGTTTGCTGCATGCTGCACAACCTGGCTATCCGCAGGACTCGGGCACTGCCACTTCACGTTGGACCACCACCTCAGGAGGACGAGCAGGAGGACCATGAGGAAGAGGAGGAGGAGTACCAGCCCAGGAGGGAGCCACAAGGTCCAAGGGCCGTCCGTCGGCGGCTGATTGAACGACACTTCTAGGCCCCCTGTCAGGGAATGGCTTGTGGCAATGAAGGGACATGAATGCAGCCGCTCCGCAAGCCCTCAGCCGGTTAACGCAACAACCACTTCAAACATTACACATGGACAAGCTGAATAAAGAAAAAGCTTTATTGAACAAACTCAGGGCCCTTCCCACATGAAACCCAAAAACAGACAACACCCCCAAAAAACAGTCAAAAACATATCTCACTCCCACAACCTGGGGAGGAATAACAAAACGTTTTCATCCAAATGGCCTTCATCCTCGGCCTTACCAAAAGACCCCCCCCCCCCCCCCCATAGACAACACAACCACCCCCATATAAAAAAACATTTGGCAACACACTCTACTTTGTGTGCCGAGAGGGCGAGTCCTTGTCCAGCCTTTTCCGGCCCCTGGCCGACCTGCTGCTCTGCCTCAACCTGGGCCCTGTGGGTGCTGCAAGGCTGGGGGAAGGCTCCTGAGGGGCACATTGCGTGACGGCAGATGCCCTTGGGGGTCGGCCTAGACGAGCTCTGGCCCTCGAGGGGCCGGCTGCTGACTGCTGCAGCTGTGGCTGGGCAGCATCAGTCTGTCCAGCAGCTCGTGGCAGCTTCGCTGGGGGAGTGGCAGTGGCGGCTGCAGCAATGGGGGCAAGCTGGCTGATGCCAGGCGCTCGCTGCTCGCCTGAGACACTGGCACTCGGCCGGGCTGGCACTGCAGCAAGCGCAGCAATCTGCTGAAGGCCAGACCGCTGTGCTGATGCAGCGCGGCGGGTGCCCTGGCGATGCCTGGCTGAGACAGCGAGTGTGGCAGCAGTGAGTGCCCGCGCTGCCCTGGTCTGTGCCCGCATCAGACCAGCCAGTGACTGCACGGCACCACTGACCAACTGGCCACTCGCTGCCTGTGCTGCCCTGAATTCGGCCCGACTTGCGTCCTGTGCTGCGCCGAATTGTTCGAGACCCCTGGCCTGTGAGGCCCCGAAATCGGACACACTATGAGCCAGGGACTCGATGGCCTCAGGCAACCGTGCCACAACCCCCATGAACTCGGTGTGCCGGCGATCCGAGTCCGCGGACATTTGATCGAGGAGGCACACCTCCTGGGCGAGGACCGTCTCCAGACTGGAGGCCGGACTCTCCCTCTGGGGAGAAGGCTGCCGACCTGGCCGACCCACCCCGCGTGGCTGGACGCCACTGGGCCCAGCAACTACACTCCCCTGCAACACTTCCCCCCCCCCTCTGGGGAGAAGGCAGCCGAGCTGCCCGACCCTTCCCGCGTGGCTCAACGCCACTGGGCCCAGCAACTACACTCCCCTGCAACATTTCCCCCCTCTGGGGAGAAGGCAGCCAAGCTGCCCGACCCTTCCCGCGTGGCTCGACGCCACTGGGCACAGGAGCTACACCCCCCTGCAACACTTCCCCCTGGCTCTCCTCCAGGGAAGACGTCTCCCCTCCATTGCCATCCCCTGGTGCGGATGAGGGTTCCCCCGATGGGCCGCCTTCCTCTTGCTCCTCCTCTTCCGAGGGACTGTCAGTGGCAGCTTCAGGTACCTCCTCCTCACCAGCTGAAAGCAGGAAGGCACAAGAGTAGCTTTAGAGTGAGGACAGGGCGTCAGCGAGGGAGGCATGAGTGGTGGCATTCAGCGCATTGGTCGGTGATGTAAGCCCCCAAAGTGTGGACTAAGTGATATACAAAGTCGACTACACTGGCTTGTTGTAAGAAAGACAGACCCAATAATTGAAGTAAAAACGGTTTATTCAGGCCTGGGGAGCTATGGCTCTTGCGTCCCAACACAAGGCTCCAACTCCACCGAATCTCTTGAGGTTTACACAGTTATACACATATTCCGAGACCTCCTACTCCAGAGGTCCAATCGATTTAAAAGTCTATACATTAATCACTAATTAGGTGTGCCTAACTTCTACAAGGTAACCAATAACATAAGTTTCACTTTTCACTGTATGGGCCTGTGGCCCCTCTGATTTCTTGGAAATGAGTCATCAGGTCATGTGATTTCTGAGAAACGAGACCCTCTCTTGACCACTACTGAGTTTCGTTTTTCCAGAAAAGGGTTATGTCATTGTCTCTTTTTGTAAGTTTCATCTCTCTAAACTGGTATGGTCATTTCTGCAATTAAACATACGAGTAATTAGTACATTTCATCTTTAAACATTTTGCTGCGCAATTGCGTTCTACTAAACGTGCCCTGTTACGCTCATTTTTAAATCTTACTTCAGTCCCTCCTTTTGACCTTTTGGACAATTGTTCCAAAACAGGTCAACATGCATGTCCACTGCCTGGTGTCTGCCAGAGCGTGCACTCCCTGGCCTTCTACCAGTCTAGGTTATACATGTATATGTCCTATCAATTGGGAGGCCGACTTCCCCCCTCTGTGGTATGGTGGTCTTTCCTCTACGGTGGGCTTTCCTTTAGGGTGGGCTTTCCTTTATGCACTCCTTCTGGTGTAACCATTCCCGGGGCCCCTTAGACCCTGCACTAATGGTTGAGGCTTTTCTGCTCAAGCCTGTCCCTCATTCCCACGTGGGGTGTGTGACGTGCCAATTCGAGACTGTCATCACACACCAGTCCTCATTCACCACCCTCCTTCTGCCACCCTCCTTCTGCCACCTCCATCTTACGGTTGGCCGGCCCGGTCTTTCATTACCATGCCCAATTAATCCCATATAATTTCAGGGCTTCCCATCGCGTCTTACACCATTTGCCTTGGAGAGGCGGGGGAGTTGTCCATTCTTAACATCGCTACCTGCCCCTCCTCAGGCTCTACTTCCTTCACCGCACCAATTTCGGCCTTACTCATTCTGGCACAAAGGCACTGGAGAAATAAAAATACACAATATATCAGAATAACAATCAAGAGGAATATCATTATGCCTTGTACCACCGAGGCGCCCAAAGTCCCCGACCATCCTGATCCCCAATTGTCAAAATATGAGGAAGTGGGTGAGTTTCCTCTAATGTTGTACTAATGTCTTTTTGTTGTTTCTTTAAGCCGCCTTCTATTTTATGATAGTACTTTGAAATTTCCTTTGTTTCCTGCCGTAACTTCTGCCAAGCTTCCTCTAACTTAGGAATTGCCTTGGGCTCTGGTATGACATAAGTTTCAACCCTTTTTAGTAAGTCTCATATTATCAAATGACCAGGTTTTCCTATCTGTATAGGTATCTTTAGACCAATACAACGGTTTGGTTGGGGAATGGTATAAGCCATATCTTGATATTCATATTTCTGTTCAATTGTGGTGACACAACAGGTCCCTTTGTTCCTTTATGCTACCCAGGTCCGGTGTATCCCCTTGGGTGAACCTCGAGGGTGCAATTGGTAATTTACGCAAATCCGCACTCGGATGTGTCTCCCTCGGTGGGGGGGGTGTGTGCACACCCATGTCCTTGCCTTGTGGTGGCACCCGTCCACTACCACCCCCCTTTAGGTTTCATTCTTCTGTTTATTATCTTCATCCCTTTCCCAAAGCGCCTTGGTAGGGACATCATGATATTTAACCCACTTTCCCTTTGTACTTCTCCTATATTAATCACATCGTATCGGGGTTGTCCCCCTTCTGGGAATTGTGGGATGGCCAGTACAAAGCCAATCATCTTAGTCCATGGGGTCAGACAATCGCCTGCCCGGTGTACTTGTCCCATTTTACATTCCTTACATAGGCTTTTATTTGTGTCAATCCTAGGTTCCAGATCCTTATTAGTAATCCAATCAGGGATCTGTCCATTATTTATTTGCCTCATGTTATGTTGAGCATTCGACAATATCCATGAGCCCTACGTGGCACATATTAGTTCCTTATCGGTTTGGCGAGAAGCATTATTAAGTCTATCAATAATTGTATTGATTGTTTCTGCATGGGGGGCTACTATCTCTTCCACCCCCGACAATTGCATTATTGTTTGGTTTCCCTGCCAGTGTCAATTGCTGGCTATTTCCAGTAGCTTGTTTTAGTAACTTCTCTATTTTTGTTTGTAATTCTTCTACTCCTTCGTTTACTCCTTCTATGTCCAAGCTATTAACTGTTGCTAACCCGGCCGCATACCCTGCTCCGGTCGTTTCCAATACTCCCCGTTTCTTACATCTTTGTAAGATAGATTTTTTTCTCCTGTGGATCCTCTAATTGTTTTACCCACAGGGAGTTCCAGGTTTGTTTTGTATCTCAAAAGTACTCATATTAATGGCAAGCTTAGTAACTCTATGTGCTACACTAGAATACACCTCATCCTGTGTTCTCCTTATTACTAATCCCCCTCGATAATGGCAATACTTATATTTATCCCTAGAATCAAGGCGAGGACGCTCCATCTCATTCCGGACGTCCAATGTTCCTGTAATTACAAAAAGGGGGCTGGTCGTCACCAGCCAGTTAGAATTATTCTGCTCTTATACATTTTATCAGTTCAAAATGCTGTATATCTGGTTCATTTCTTGTTCTGTGGCTCTGTCCCCAGACATACCTGAAGATGCAAACTATGGCATATAATATCATCATACACAGCCCTATCATTGATATATGTAGTAACTCCCCTTCCCATTTTTTATATCTTCTAGTATACTCCTCACTCTGTCAAAAAGGGCACCATCTCTGGTTTACTCATCGTCTTTCTTATATATTTTTAACTGGGTCCAGTGTTTCCACCTTCCTTTACCCGTTCCAGACCCATCTACATGAGCACGTGTCATTATTCATTAATACTTCATAAGGTCCCGACCATCTGGGTGCTAGCCCTGGTTTGGCTGGTATTATTTCTGCTATCACTTTGCTGTCTATTGCAAAGACCTCCTTCTGGTCGTCCCGTGTATCCTGTTCTCGATCCCGTATAATCTGTTGGTCTTTGGCCTCATGTGTCTAACTATCTGTCCAGATTTATCTTTGGGTAACAGGACAGCCTCCCCAGCAGTCTCCCGGCCGTTTGAGACGGTGCTGCAATTAGTTTATAAGATAACTTCCATTTATCAAATCCTAATTTTCCTTCTATCACTGTGGGGAAATATCAGCTTAACATTATCCTTCTATCACTGTGGGGAAATATCAGCTTAACATTAAGAAACTTAAATTTAATAATGTCCAATATCTTTAAGTTCTATTCAGTAATACTGAAGTTGTTGCTTGGTGAACTCAAACAGCTGTCAGTGGAAAGGGTTAACTCCTTCGCAGGCTTTTGAAGGTGGAGCTAAACATTATTGCGTCACTTCACGCAACCCAAAAAACATCCCTGACTGAAAGACAGTTGTGGTTTCACACTTTGATTCAACATGAACATTTGGGCTTCATTGGTCAGATTCCCTCTCTCAATTGCTCGTTTAGCTGCCCATCCTCTTGTGTGCTTTAATTTATTATTATGCACTCTTTGGGTAGGAGAGAGAGGTTCCTACTAATTCCTTGGTTATATTCTTGTCTCTTACGGGTCTTCTCCTGGTGTCATATATCCCTGCCTACTCCCGCTATCATGTAATCAGACACCACCCCAAAGGCATTCCGACTATCTATATAGGTTTACACATTTTCCTTTGGCTACCCCCCTTTGATCAAATCCTGTATAGGCTGGGCCATTTCTACTTTGTTTCCCGGGCCTGCCTGTTTGTTTGACTTATAATCTGGGGGCCAGTACACTTCATTCGCTTTAGGGTCGACTAAAGCTCCTACTTCTCGCAGTATATCTATCCCTAGGATTGTTCCTTCGGTGTTCTCGCATACCCACAACTGTGTAGGTATTATTATACATCCAATTTCTAGTAAGACTGTTTCGCTCTTATAAGCCCTGATTCTTCGTCCACCGATTCCTGCTATACTAACTGAAAGTTTCATTCGGGGCAAGGGTAAGTCTGTCAATGAGATTGTGGCTCCTGTGTCTATTTAACATTTTGCCCTGTCGGCCCCCTACCAATGCATCAACAAACATCCTCGGATCCCCCTCCCCTCTCTGGCGCGGTCCCTTCCTGCTGCCATCCCTAGAAGCTTGCGAGCAATCAAAGCACGCAGCCAGTCCTAATGCCCCTCCCATCTGTTTTTGGGCATTTGTCTCTTCCCTTGTGTCACTATGTATCCTAGGTCGACTACTTCATCCTTCCCTACCTATACCTTTCTAAGGTTTAACTCTAGTCCCGCCTTCTATAAGGCTTCCAGTACCATAGTCAATTAAATATTGTAAAGGGACCTGCCGCTATCAGATATTCTTGCGGAGTGGAGTTATCTTATTCAATTCGGACTACACCAATTTACATCAACCAGAATTTCACTGTGGCCACAATGAAAGTCTGGTTTTAATAGGTTAATTTACCTCATAACTTCAAGGTTAGATCTTAGACTGAAACTTAATCTTTCATTAAACAAACTTTTTGTTGCTCTTCTCAGTTTTTACACTCCAGCTTAACTTTAATTGTAATAGGTTTTTTTCATTCTGAGGGCACAATCTTATTTGCACATTCTTAAACTTCCAAAATCCCCGACAAGACAAAGGGGTTAAATGCTTTTACTTTAACACAGAGAAGTGGGTGGAGCTACAACACACAGCAGACAGTTCTTTTTCTTAACGGACAGATTTTCAGACAAAGGAATATTGAATCCTCTTAAACATTCCTAATCAGGAAAACATCCACACTCACACATTTTTATACAAACTGTAATTCCAGCATATGTCTAAGGTTCCTTTCACTCAGCAAATCTCGTGTTTTACTTGTCTTGGTACAGATGCTAATAACTTCCATGTTGGTAAAGCTTTAAGTTTATCTTTTCCTTCCTTTTTAAATCTGTGACTCAACAGCTTTCCCTAGTTTCCAAATCCCTGTTTGTTTGTTTTTTTTGCTGGGGTTTCAAATTGGTTCGCCTGCAAATTAGATCTTTTTCCTTCTTTATCTCTCCCTTCTGTTTCAATTCCTTACATTATCTGTTGCCTCTTTATCTTTAGCTCCTCCCCACCAAGCCTTTGGCTCTCTGCACTGTTTCTTTTTATTTTCCAGGAGTCGGGTTATAGAATCCAGGTCCCTTGAGGATTCTTCTTCCACCCTCTTAGTCATAACTAACTGCTATGTTTAATGCTTAATTCACGGTATTGGTGAATTAGGTTTGTACGCTACGTTGTTCGCCCCTATAGCGTCACCTTAGTTAGTTTCTTGCTTTCTGTTAGTCACTTCGTTTCGTTAGACACACACCAACCCTTTAGTCCTGAGGTTTCGGTACTGTGGGGTCTGTAGCTCCCGGCGTCCTACTTGATCCTGGCCGTCACGTGGGACTACTGTCCTCTTAATTCAGGCT
The DNA here is from genome assembly GCF_052327205.1 of Somniosus microcephalus. Taxonomy (NCBI): domain Eukaryota; kingdom Metazoa; phylum Chordata; class Chondrichthyes; order Squaliformes; family Somniosidae; genus Somniosus; species Somniosus microcephalus. Next base: position 33,204,393 of record NC_140989.1, read on the forward strand.
CAGGCTAGGTGCTGGGGACAGACCTCACCCTTGTCCGTTCTAACCTCTTTATGACCGTAGGGTTTTATCTCATTCACTCACCACGGTGCACCCATTCATTCAATTGTTGAGATTTCGCCGTCTCACGGATTTTAGGGAACTACCTGCCCCTAACTGAGGTATCACCACCTCACGGTCCTTAGGGAACTACCTGCCCCAAAGGTTGGTAGGGAACTACCTGCCCCTACTGAGGTTTTCCCGCCTCACGGTCCTTAGGGAACTACCTGCCCCAAAGGTTGGTAGGGAACTACCTGCCCCTACCGAGGTTTTCCCGCCTCACGGTCCTTAGGGAACTACCTGCCCCAAAGGTTGGTAGGGAACTACCTGCCCCTACCGAGGTTTTCCCGCCTCACGGTCCTTAGGGAACTACCTGCCCCAAAGGTTGGTAGGGAACTACCTGCCCCTACCGAGGTTTTCCCGCCTCACGGTCCTTAGGGAACTACCTGCCCCAAAGGTTGGTAGGGAACTACCTGCCCCTACCCCTACAGCAGTTTACTTTTTAACCGCCTTCAATTAAAGGTGTCTTTCTTTTTATAGTTCTTTTATACGTCGATTCTGACTCAACGTCTCGCCAGCGATTAACCCCTAATTTTACAGGTGGTAATTAAAACATACTCACCCGTCTTAGGTTAACGCTGTCCGAGAGTCTGGTTCAGAACGCATATCCCATCCTCGTCGCCAATTGATGTAAGCCCCCAAAGTGTGGACTAAGTGATATACAAAGTTGACTACACTGGCTTGTTGTAAGAAAGACAGACCCAATAATTGAAGTAAAAACGGTTTATTCAGGCCTGGGGAGCTATGGCTCTTGCGTCCCAACACAAGGCTCCAACTCCACCGAATCTCTTGAGGTTTACACAGTTATACACATATTCCGAGACCTCCTACTCCAGAGGTCCAATCGATTTAAAAGTCTATACATTAATCACTAATTAGGTGTGCCTAACTTCTACAAGGTAACCAATAACATAAGTTTCACTTTTCACTGTATGGGCCTGTGGCCCCTCTGATTTCTTGGAAATGAGTCATCAGGTCATGTGATTTCTGAGAAACGAGACCCTCTCTCTCTTGACCACTACTGAGTTTCGTTTTTCCAGAAAAGGGTTATGTCATTGTCTCTTTTTGTAAGTTTCATCTCTCTAAACTGGTATGGTCATTTCTGCAATTAAACATACGAGTAATTAGTACATTTCATCTTTAAACATTTTGCTGCGCAATTGCGTTCTACTAAACGTGCCCTGTTACGCTCATTTTTAAATCTTACTTCAGTCGGACAGTGGCAAAGGATGTAGATCTGAAGCGCAAGGGGAACGAGAGAGGTCCAAAAGGTCATGTCCTTACCATTGGGGCCCAGCACAGGGTCGGCATCTCCACATGCAACGGGGCCAATCAGCCGGCCACCCGAGTCGACCCACGCGCTCCTCCAGGTCACTGAGCTGCTGGAACTGGGCACGGCCTCCCCCGGTGACAGTCCGGCTCTTCAGATTCTGGGCCAGCTTGGCCTGCAAGAGAAAGGACGGCCTCTAAGTACAGTGTGGTGCCCTGTTGTTGTGTGCACTGCCTCCCATGGTCGAATAGCTTGGCCAGTGTAGAAAGTGCAATGGATGTTCGTGCTGGATGAGGGCTGGCCATTAGGGCTTTGAGGTCCCTTTGCCCATAATGTGAGGTGCACATGCAAGGATGAGGAGGACACTGGAAAGGGTACTCACCCTGACGATCCGAGTGAGGTCGTTAAACTTTTTCCGGCATTGGACACCAGTCCTGGGGACATCGCAGGTGGCTGTGACCCTCTGGGCGATATCCCTCCAGGCTCTCCTGTAGACCCTGGTGGCAGGCTTCTTGCCACTGTCCGGGAACAAGATATGGCGTCTCCTCTCCAAAGCCCTAACCAGCACCTTTAAATCATGGGCAGAGAAGCGCTGCGCTCGCTCACGGGCCTTCTGCATCCTTCCTGGCGCTATTTCTCTCCAGCAGCAGTGTTTAGGCCTAGCTGGAGGGCTGCAGTATCCAGGGCGTGGCAGCAGACCAAGTCGACCCTTCCCCCTTTAAGAGCTGGCCGGCGCCAGGGTGTCTGCTGTCAATCAAGACATGACCGCACCTGCGCTGCGCCCGGCCTCGGCGGTATCAGTCTGCACCGCCGGCTTAGCGCCTAAAGATAGCCGTGCATCGCCAGTTTTAGCGCTCGAGCAAACTCCTTGGCCAAAGCTACTGAATATCGGCGAAGTGGCCTCCACTTTCCGGCGGGCGCAAACCTTAGCGGCCGCCCGACTTTACCGCCCCAAAAGTGGCTATACTGAATTTCTAGGCCATTGACTCTTACTAGGGTATCTTTCTGTGGGTGCCAGCAGCCCTTTATCCAAAGGGCTGTTCTTCAGATGTGAACATATACAATGAGTTTGGGCACACTTAATGGACCGTTGAGAACCCCTGATCTGAACTTGATCCTAGGCTCATCTCAATCTATGATTTAGAAGTGGGAATACCCCGGCTTTTTTTTTTCTTTCCTCCCTGGCCCACAGTACCAAAGCTAAGTGTAGCATCCTAGCTATTCTGGCTGAGAACAGCTAACTCCGTACAAACCAGGAATTGTACCTGGTGCACGTTGTTCTATATGGCTTAGTGTAGGACTAGTTGGTGCCCAAACCCACTAAGCCATCTTTCCCGGACTACTTGATATTTTGTTAAATAGGAGCTCTACATATTTGAGGATGCAGTGTTTCCCCCCTCCTCATATAGTCACTCTTTCCACCATAAAATCTGCTATGAATTATATTTCTTCCTCATTTGTTCCATTTCCAACACCAATTATTCTACAAGGGAGAGGAAGAGATAAACCAACTTGGAAAATTGCCTCTTTTTTAAATTCGTTTATGGGATGTGGGCGTTGCTGGCAAGGCCAGCATTTATTGCCCATCCCTAATTGCCCTTGAGGAGGTGGTGGTGAGCCGCCCTCTTGAACCGCTGCAGTCCATGTGGTGATGGTACTCCCACAGTGCTGTTGGGGAGGGAGTTCCAGGATTTTGACCCAGTGACGATGAAGGAACGGCGATATATTTCCAAATCAGGATAGTGTGTGACTTAGAGGGGAACTTGTAGGTAATGGTGTTCCCATGCGCCTTCTGCCCTTGACCACCTAGGTGGTCGAGGTCGTGAGTTTGGGAGGTGAAGAAGCCTTGTCGAGTTGCTGCAGTGCATCTTGTAGATGGTGCACACTGCAGCCGCGGTATGCCGCTGGTGGAGGGAGTGAATGTTTAAGGTGGTGGATGGGGTCCTTAAGAACTTCTTGCCACTGCATTGCTATTTTGGCAATATGTTCTCTCCCCCACCATCACCATCCCCAACCCCCTCTTCTCTGCTGTGTATGCAAGGCTGTTTTAAACTGCTCCGATAGTTTTTCTCCAGTCATTGGTAGCCATCTTGATCTAGTGCACAAGCACAACAGTATAAGTGCAACTATTTATAATTTTTTTGTTGTAATTTAGCAATGTTTATGTAATAACTTTTAAAAAGTTTTTCACTTCTTCAAACATTTGAGTTTAGTTTTTCTTAGTACAGTAATTGACACTACCAATGCCAATACTTGCTGCACCTTTGTACTGGCCCACCAAGGCTTACCTTGATTTTGATTCAGTTAATTTATCCTGGTCATGCTGTTGAAGATGGCAGCACCAGTTTCAAAATTCACAGAGGATCATGGATACTTCCTCGGGATCAGTCCCTAATACACCAGTTTATACAGTTCCCAGTGTTGCATAACTCTTACCCAAACTCAGTAAAATGAGGCTCAATCTGATCATTTTCACCAGAGGTTATCCAAGCTGCATTCCTCCAGGCACAGAGACCTGAGGTTTGGCTCATGGTAGGCACAGCTCCAGCTCAGGTGAGGAATCCGGTGTAAAGAGCGACAGTTCCTTCTGAATCTGATTGCTTTGTTTATTATTTGTCCTGACTCTGGTATCATCTGCAAAGTTCCTTAATAAAACTTCAGTGATCTATACATTAAAAATCTTACATCCTATGTTAACTTTTGCCATTATAAAATGTTATGTCCACATTTATAATGGAAATTGCCTATGTAATCTTGTGCTGTAACTACAACTGCCTGCTAGTGGTGGCACTGTAGCTCCTGGGTTTTGTCTCCCAGCTCCTCAGCTACTATTGTAGAGAATCTCCTATACTCCAACTAATGCTTTGCTTCTCAGCTTCCTGAATAGCTGTACCCTTTGTTTCCTACATTACAACAATGTAGTACTTCGAAGTACTACATTGGCTGTAAAGCATTTTGGGATGTGCTGAGGTCGTGAAAGGCAGTATATAAATGCAAGTTCTTTTAATTAATCTAACTAGATAATATCAAATAAAAATAAGGATGAAATGTATGACTTTAAAACGGGGATTGAATTACATCTCCCACTCTCTAGCTCTGCCTCATCTGGACTACACGTGGTCTTGACTCGTGTGCAATGCCATAGAAGATTGACTAGTATAAAATTATGTCTGCGTGCACTTTCAATAACTAGCTATGCAAACTCCTCATGCTGTAATTACACCCTCCTGTCCATGGTGGTGCAGTTGCCATAACTTTTTCTATTTAACTTTAATAATTTAAAAATTAAGTATGCAAAGATGAGGACAGATGGTGTGACTTATAAATGGGAATTAAATTACATCTACATGCCCTGGTCCAACTAATCCCTACCCTGAAGACTACACTTGGATTTGACTCCCTGAGTACAATGTCATGGGAAATTGATTAGTATAAAAAATAGAAAGAGTGCCAAGATCAAGGCTTAGAATAACCTGCTTGTAACTTCTCTCCAACCTCAAGATGACAGTTCCCCCAAATTATCTATAGGATTACATAGGATATACGGCACGGAAACAGGCTATTCGACCCAACCAGTCCATGCTGGCATTTATGCTCCACTTGAGCCTCCTCCTGTCTTTCCTCATCTAAATCTATCGGCGTAACCCTCTCTTTCCTTCTCCCTCATCTGCTTATCTAGTCTCCCCTTAAATGCATCTATACTATTCGCCTCAACTACTCCCTGTGGTAGCGAGTTCCACATTCTCACCACTCTGGGTAAAGAAGTTTCTTCTGAATTCCCTATGGATTTCTTGGTGACTATCTTACATTGATGGCCTCTAGTTATGCTCTTCCCCACAAGTGGAAACACTCTCTCTGTATCTACTCTATAAAAACCTTTCATAATTTTAAAGACCTCAATTAGGTCACCCCTCAGCCTTTTTTGAAGCGAAAAGAGACCCAGTCTTTTCATTCTTTCCTGATAGGTATACCCTCGCATTTCTGGTGTCATCCATGTAAATCTTCTCTGCATCCTCTCCTATGCCGCTATCTTTTTTATAATATGGCAACCAGAATTGTACATTGTACTCCCAAGTGTGATCTAACCAAGGTTCGATACAAGTTTTGCATAACTTCACTTTTCAATTTTATGCCTCTCGAAATAAACCCTAGTGCCATAAGTTGCCTCCTATTCTGCGAGTTTTTACCTTGACTATTCAGCAGATGTAGAACCTTGTCAAAACCAAGAATATAATATCAGCTGCATTCCTCATTCATTAGATACCAGTATTGGTCTTCAATAAACTCTAGCAGGTTAGTTAATCAACTCCCATTCTTGGACCCTATCTAACTGTCCTTCAAGTGTTCACCTAGTAGATCCCTCAAGAATATTTTCAATACTTTTTTCTGCAACAGGTGTTAAATTTACTGGACTATAGTTTTCAGTTGTGTTTTTGACCTTTTTGTTTTAAATACCTTCACCCTTTGCTAGGCATATATTTCAAAAATACTTAATTGTTACTTGAGATGGTTTCAGTATTCCTACATTTGTTATTTCTGTTGGCATCTCCTTACTTTTGGTCTATAATTAATCCAGTAATCTTCAATCCCAATCCAGCTATTTGCCTAAAATAACAGAGAACGCTGGAAACACTCAGCAGGCCAGGCAGCATCCGTGGAGAGAGAAACGTTTCAGGTCTGGGACCCTTCATCAGAACTGGAAAAAGCTGGAGATGTAACAGATATTAAGCAGGTGCAGGGGGTGGGGGGGAGGGGGGTGGGGGGGGGAGCAATTGAAGGAACATTTTTGCTTATGTAAGAGGCAGGAAAGATAAAATGTTGCAAATGGAAATGGCAAAATCATACAGCATGAAAAATGGGGGATGGGGTTATAGTTTAAAATTTGTTGAACTCAATGTCGAGTCCAGAAGGCTGTAAAGTGCCTAATCGAAAGATGAGGTGCTGTTCCTCGAGCTTACGTTGAGCTTCATTGGAACAATGTAATAGGCCGAGGACAGACAGATCAGAGTGGGAGTGAAACGGAGAATTAAAGTGACAATCGACCGGAAGCTCAGGGTCACCCTTACGGACTGAACGGAGGTGTTCCGCAAAGTGGTCGGCCAATGTAGAGGAGACCGCATCGTGAGCAGCGAATGCAGTATACTAAATTGCAAGAAGTACAAGTAAATTGCTGTTTCAACTGGAAGGGGTGTTTGGGGCCCTGGACAGTGGGAAGGGAGGAGGTAAAAGGGCATATGTTGCATCTCCTGCACTTGCACGGGAAGGTGCCAGGGGAAGGGGTGATTGAGGAGTGGACCGGGGTGTTGCGGAGGGAGCGGTCCCTTCGGAATGCTGAAAGGGGAGGCGAGGGGAAGATGCGTTTGGTGGTGGGATCACGTTGGAGGTGGCGGAAATAGCGGAGGATGATCCGTTGAATGTGGAGGCTGGTGGGGTGAAAGGTGAGGACAAGGGGAACCCTATTGTGGTTCTGGGAGGGAGGAGAAGGGGTGAGAGCAGAAGTGCGGGAAATAAAATGGACATGGTCAACCACAGTAGAGGGGAATCCTCGGTTGAGGAAAAGGAAGACATGTCGGAAGCACTAATATGGAAGGTGGCATCGTCAGAACAGATGCGGCGGAGATGGAGAAACTGGGAGAATGGAATAGAGTCCTTACAGGAAGTGGGGTGGGAGGAAATGTAGTCCAGGTAGCTATGGGAGTCGGTGGGCTTGTAGTGGATGTTTGTCGAAAGCCGATCGCCAGAAATGGAGACGGAGAAGTCAAGGAAGGGAAGAGAAGAGTCGGAGATGGACCATGTGAAGGTGAGGGAAAGGTGGAAATTGGAAGTAAAGTGAATGAACTTATCTAGTTGAGGGCAAGAGCAGGAAACGGCACCGATAGTTATCGATGTACCGGAAAAAGAAGTGAGGGCAGGGACCTGAGTAGAACTGGAACAAAGAATGTTCCACATATCCCATGAAAAGGCAGGCATAGCTAGGGCCCATGCGGGTTCCCATAGCAACACCTTTAATTTGGAGGAAGTGAGTGGAGTCAGAGAAGTTGTTCAATGTGAGAACAAGTTCAGCCAGGCAGAGGAAGGTGGTGGTGGATGGGGACTGGTTGGGCCTCTGTTCAAGGAAGAAGCGGAGCACCCGAAGGCCGTCCTGGTGGGGGATGGAGGTGTAGAGGGATTGGACGTCCATAGTGAAAAGGAGATGGTTGGGGCCAGGAAACTGGAAACTGTTAAAGTGACGGAGGGCGTCGGAAGAGTCGCAAATGTAGGTGGGAAGAGACTGGACAAGGGGAGAAAAAAAGAGTCGAGATAGGAAGAGAAGTTCTGTGGGGCAAGAACAGGCTGAAACGATGGGTCTACCAGGGCAGTCCCGTTTGTGGATCTTGGGAAGGAGGTAGAAGTGGGGTTGGGGGTCTATGAGGTTGGCGGCCATGGAGAAGAGTGTTTCTCTCCACGGATGCTGCCTGGCCTGCTGAGTGTTTCCAGCGTTTTCTGTTGTTTCAGATTTCCAGCATCTGCAGTATTTTGCTATTGTATCAGCTATTTGCCTAGCTGTTTTCAAAGGAGCTAATTGATGTACCAAAACTGCTTTTGCTAGGTTTCAGCTTTAAATATCCATTACGTGGGCGGGAGAAGAAGGACAGGTTATGAGGGGACCGAGAGTAATGTATTCAAGTTTGCTGAAAATACAAAGGTAGGTGGGAAAGTAAGCTGTGAGGAGGACGCAAAGAGGCTGCAAAGGGATATAGACAAGTTAAGTGAGTGAGCAAGAACATGGGCAGATTGGATATAATGTGGAGAATTGTGAAGTTATCCACTTTGGTAGGAAAAATTGAAAAGCAAAATATTTTTTAAATGGTGAGAAACTGGGAAATGTTGGTATTCAGAGGGACTTGGGTGTCGTACACAAATCACAAAGTTAACATGCAGGTACAGCAAGCAATTAGGAAAGCAAAATGGTATTTAAGTCTTTATATTACAAAAGGTTTGGAGTATAAGAGTAAAGAAGTCTTACTGCAATTATATAGGGCCTTGGTGAGATCACACCTGAAGTACTGTGTACAGTTTTGGTCTCCTTACCTAAGGAAGAATATACTTGCCTTAGAGGGACTGCAACAAAGGTTCACGAGACTGATACTTGGGATGAGAGGGATTGTCCTATGAGTAGAGAGAGTGTAGACTAGGCCTATATTCCCTAGAGTTTAGAAGAATGAGGTGTGATCTCATTGAAACATAAAATTCTTAAAGGGCTTGACAGGGTAGATACTGGGAGGGTGTTTCTCCTGGCTGGGAAATCTAGAACCAGGGGTCACAGTCTCAGAATAAACGGTTGGCCATTTAGGACTGAGATGAGGAGAAATTTCTTCACTCAAAGGGCTATGAATCTTTGGAATTCTCTACCCCAGAGAACTGTGGATGCTCAGTCGTTGAGTATATTCAAGAGAGAGTTCGATAGATTTTTGGATGCTAAGGGAATCGAAGGGTATGGGAATAGTGCAGGAAGGTGGAGGTGAGGTAGAAGATCTTATTGAATGACGGAGCAGTCACGAAGGGCTGAATGGTCTACTGCTCCTATTTCTTATGTTATAATTTCTGTTTCTTCCTTGCAACTTGCAAATATTTAACCTTAGTTCATCCAAGTCAAATAAAATGCTTACATTTACAATTTTAACATCTGAATCAACAACAACTTGCATTTATAAAGTGCCTTTAACATAGTAAAATGTCCCACGACACACGAGTGGTATCAGACAAAATTTGACTGAGCCTAAAGAAGGAGATATTCGGACAGTGATCAAACGGTTGATTAACGAGGTAGGTTTTAAGCAGACTATTCAAGGAGGAGGGAGATGTGAAGAGGCAAATGTTTGGGTAGGGAGCTCCAGAACTTAGGGCTTAGACGGTTGAAGACACAGCCACCAATGCTGGGACGAAGGCTGTAGGGGGTGCACAAGAGGCCAAAGTTGAAGGAATGCAGTGCTCTCTCGAGGGTTGCAAGGCTGGAGGAGGCTACAAAGATAGGGAAGGGCGAGGCCATGGAGGGATTTGAAAACAAATATGAGAATTTTAAAATTGAGCTGTTGCCTGACCGGGAGCCATTGTAGGTCAGCGAGCACAAGGGGGTGATGGATGAACGGGAAATGGTGCGAGTTCGGATACAGTCAGCAGACTTTTGGATGAGATCAATTGTATGGAGGGTGGAAGATGGGAGGCCGGACAGGAGAGCATTGGATTAGAGTCTGGAGGTAATAAAAGCATAAATGAGGTTTCCAGCAGCAGATGGGCTGAGGCAGGGGCAGAGACTGGCGATAATATGGAGGTGGAAGTAGGCGATCTTTGTGATTGTGAAGTTATGGGGTCTGAAGCTCAGCTCAGGGTCAAATAGGAAACCTAGGAGGCGAACCATCTGGTTCAGCTTGAGACGGTGGCCAGGGAAGGGGATGGAATCTGTAGCGACGGAATAGAGTTTGTGGTGGGGGGGCGAAGACAATGGCCTGTCTTCCCAAAGTTTAATTGAAAGAAATGTCAGTTCATCCAGGACTGGACATTGGAGAAGCAGTCTGACAACACAGAGGCAGTGGTGGGGTTGAGAGTGGTTGTGGTGAGGTAGAGCTGGGTATCGGCAATGTACATGTGGAACCTGACGTGTCTTTGTATGATGTTGCCGAGGGGCAGCATATAGATGAGAAATAGGAGGTTCCAGAGGTGACAGTGTGTGGATGAATCAAATACCCTTTTCTTGTTTCCTGCTGCTTTTATAATGTACTAGCTGGGGGGGCCTGGCGTTGCCAGGGCTGTTTAGAGGGCTGCGCGGTTGATGGCTGGCCGCTGCCGCTCCCCCGCTCTGTGTCTCGGGCCGCGCGGTTGACGGCCGGCCGCTGCCGCTCCCCCGCTCTGTGTCTCAGGCCGAGCGGTTGTCGGGCCCAGCCCGAGTGACCCCCAACTCCCCTCCCGCTCCGGCGGGCCGCCGCAGCTGGTAAAAGCAGGGGAGAAAATGGCGGCAACATTTCGGTAGGCTGCAGGATTAGGTCCCGCCCGTGATGCACCGATTGGTCAACCATCAGGTCACTCAACGCTAATGAGCGGTAGGATTGGTCAACCACTAATGAGCGGATTTTTGAACGTTTTTTGTATACTGTCCGAACAATTTTTGTCTGACCAAAAAGTAAATACGCCTATGACACTCCCCTGATCATCAGCTTTCTTTTGCTATAACATATGTGTAGGTACGCTCTATAACTTGAGTGTATAGTGGACAGACACCACTATCCTTTTTTATATATAAAATAAATAAAATATAGATAGATATAGATGTAGTAGGGGCCTCTAGTGGCAGCAGAAGAATACTTCATTAGCTTTATCTCAATTCAAGTACAGTAGATGGTGTCCAATTATCCCAGACTGAAATTATGGTGTAAACTGTTGAGACTCACTGCTGGAGTTGTCCATAATATATTACATTGCTGTAAATTACAAAAATAAGATCACACTGGCAGGTTGTCGAGTTTAAAACTAAAGGGTCATTGGCAGTCCTTTCCTATTTTCAAAACTGCCAGCACCAACTCCAGAGCCAGTTGTCTGAAGTGAGATTCCCAGGAGCAATAGGATTTTACCTAAAGCCCTTGTGCAGTATATGTGTGTTTTTATCACTTGTATCTATTTATAATTTTAATCATTGATTAGAATTATAAGAGATATAAAGGCTAGAGCGAATAAGTAAGACATACTCCCCGTAAAGTTTCTTGGGAGGAAATACAACAGATGGTTCAGTTCTGTAAGGAAAGAATGTTTAAGGTCATCTACCTTCAGTAGTGTACCCAGCCTTGGCATCCAGACTATCTTCTACTTTAAAGGCATATAATGTAAATTTTTTGAGAGTAATTTTATAATGCCATGGAAAAAAAACTCTTCAGCCATTGAACTGAAGTTTTAGACTTACCTTTGGTAGTATATAATTAGCAGCTATTTCAGCTTTTTATCCCATTCTATTTGCAAAATACATAGGCACACAACCCTGTATCAAGGTTTGTAAACTGGGCCTAGAAAATCAATCCTTATGTTTACCTGCGTCCCCATTATGGGATTTTAAACTTCTTAACTATAAAGATATGGGCCCTGAATTTGCGGTCGGAGGTGTACCTCTGGAGTACACCTCCGACCTGCGAAATATTTCTGTACTTGCCTCCTGGCTCCAGAGCTAAGGAGAGTTCCTTTCTCAGGCCTGCAGGTATACGCCTGCGTAAAAAGGCCCACTGATCCCAGGGGCGCAGGGGGTTCGCAAGTGTCCCTGGGGTCACGTGGGCCAGGTCAACGAATCAAAAAGGGGGATTCCTATGATGCTTATGGGGATTGCATTTACATATGAAATCCCCAAATAAATAAGAGTTCACACCACTTAATTAAAAGTAAATGTTCCCAGGTTCAAACTTAAGACCCTTTAAGTATTTAAAATAATTTTTCAAAAAATTAAATTTTTTACACATTTTAAAACAGGCCAAAATTTACCTGAACTAATTTTAAATGTATGTGTATGTTTTAATCATTTTTAAAATGTTATTTTAGCCCTTACGCTGGTAAAAGAAGGCCTTACGCCTACTTTTACCAGGCGTAAGGGTTTCGTGGGCAGTAGTTGTGCAAATAGCCCAACTCTGCCAGCAAAATGTTTTTGCAGTGGATGCGAACAATCTATCAATGCAAAACGTGACATTGCAAGTTCCAGGCCCGGAACTTATAGGGCCTTTCAGAAGGCTTCCTACAGCGTACGCTGTCGAAACCACCTTAATTTCGGGCCCATGAGGTTTCCTTTTTCACTTTAAATGTAGGAGATTCAAAATTAAAACGATCTCACCTTTTTTAGCCAGTGACATTCTCAGTTATGATGCTTTAAATCATCACAGCACAGAAACAGGCATTAGGTTGGTGGTGGTGGTTTTTTTTCCACAAGCCACCTAGGATCATTCCCACTCTTCTGCTTGCTCCTCTTCCACTTTATAATCATGGTTTTTCAAACAGTTATCTAATTCCCTTGGACTCTGCTTCAACCTTGGTTTGTGGCAAAGTACTGCACCTTCTAACCACCCTCTGTGTAAAGATATTTTTCCTAACCGTGATTTTTTTGTGAACATCTTTATTATGCCCTATTGCTAACCAGTGGCAACAATGTATCACTACCGTATAACTTTCTGGCCCCCCATGTTCTACCCTATGTAAACTTGAGGCCATGCAAAATTCAGATGCCCGTGTCCTAACTCGCACCAAGTCCCGTTCACCCATCACCCCTGTACTCGCTGACCTACATTGGCTCCTGGTTAAGCAGCGCCTCGCTTTTTAAAATTCTCATCCTTGTTTTCCAATACCTCCATGGCCTCGCCACTCCCTATCTCTGGAATCTCCTCCAGCCCCACAACATCCCTTCCCCCCCACCCCCCCCGGGATATCTGTGCTCTTGAGCATCCTTGATTATAATCGCTCAACCATTGGCGGTCGTGCCTTCTGTTGCCTAGGCCCTAAGCTCTGGAATTCCCTCCCTAAACCTCTCTGCCTCTCTACCTTTCTTTCCTCCTTTAAGACACTCCTTAAAACCTACCTCTTTGACCAAGCTTTTGGTCATTCCCCATATTTCTCCTTATGTGGCTCGGTGTCAAATTTTTTGTCTTCTAATACTCCTGTGAAGCGCCTTGGGACATTTTACTATGTTAAAGGCGCTATATAAATACAAGTTGTTGTTATAATCTTGGAAGACGTTTATCAGATCATCCCTTAACCTTCTCCGTTCTAGTTAAAATAAAAAGCCCCAACTTCTCAAGACTCTTTTCATAACTTGATCCTTCATCCCTGGTTAAAAAGAACTACTGAACATATACTACACCTTTTCCATTGCTTTTATGTCCTTCCTTTAGTGCGGTACCCAAAACAGTACTCCAACTCTAGCCGTCCCAAGGACTTGTAAAAGTTTAGCATTACTTCCTTGTTTTTGTATTTGTCTTGAAATATAAAACCAAGGATGTTGTTGGCCATTTTAAAGCCTTATCACTTTCACTGCCACCTTTAATGATCTGCACACCAAAGTCACTCCATTTCAAATTTTACCAGTCAAGGTACATTTCGTTCGTATTGTGATTGCAAATTCCAGTGTACAGCTATTTTCAGAGTTTTAGCTCGAAACATTTTGTAAACATTTGGCAATGAGTTCTTAAGTAACCCCATGATCAAATACTAGCAACAGATGAGTTGTAGGTCATGTAACTTTGTGCTGCCCTGGGTAATAACCACCACCCATTCTACTTTAACCCTAGATAGTTACAATTATAATGCTCCTGAGCTAGCTGATCAGATTGCCAATGTAAGTATATCTCTCATTCTTTACCTACTTCCTATGTATCTTGCTTTACACAAGAAACGGTGTCATTAAGTAAAAAAATAATTCTATAGTTAAAGTATTTTGGTTTCCAGGAAATTGAGAATTTATAACTCTGGTAATCACACATCTTGTAGGATCCAGGCATTGAATACCTAGACGAGGATGGATTATGCACTACATGTGTAGTGCATTCGGTGGTCAATTTATACAGCGGGCCTGGGAGGGAGCAGGAAAAGTATAAAGGTGACAGGAGAAATGAAAGGAGAGAAATTATATCAGTGGGAATGAGAGAATGAAAGCAAATGAAACAGTAACCACGAGAAATCAAAGAAAATGGGAGCACGAAGCAAAGACACAAGCAAATATAACTACTACTTAAATAAATACATCAGGCAGCATCTGTGCAGAGAGAAACGGTTAACGTTTCAGGTCAATGACCTTTCATCAGAACTGGAAGAAGTTTAGAGATGAACAGCTTTTAAGCAAGAACAAAGCCAGGGCAAAGTGGGCAGGAAGGGAACAAAAGGATGAGGTCTGTAATGGGGTGCAAGGCAGGAGTGATTAAATGACACAAGTTATGATGGTGCAAGGAAAATGAGGTGATGAATGCTACTTAACATCTATCTCTGCAATTTCTGCATCCAACTGAGACCACAACAATGGAAAGAGTTTCGTTCTTTCTTCACTTCTGCAACTTTCATACTTGCCCAGATATAGGACAATAATTTGGGAAATGTCTGGCATGTAAAATGGGGGAACTGGAATAACAAACATCTTTAATCACTATCAGCAATGCTTTCTTCAGCAGGACATATTCTCACTAGAAAGGCAAAATTAAAAGTGTTAAAATATTCCAGATCAGAGTACAACATGTTGCACACAAGAATGAGGCTGCTTATTCACACATTTTTAGAGCTTGTAGGAAAATAAATTTTAATGTAAACATTAAAATAGTTATCACTTTTTGCATACATTTTGAATTGATAGCATCTCGAGGTTCACATTAGCTGAGTTTCAATTAAGATAAATATGAAATAATTTACACGGTATAGTTTTATACACAAATCTCCAGTACAGAATCAGCACACTGAAGAAGGCGGATGTCAAGTTGTCCGTGAAATCCAGGTTAAATGTCACACAACTGCTAAAGATATTATAAAAGATTTGTATGCACATAGTTCTGCTGCTATCTTTGTAATGGAATGTTGCTGCCAATAACTGCTGTATACACTCAGCAAAATCTACTCCCTTTAAACTGGGCATCATTTACTGTTGTCAACTGAAATGATGAGACAGAGCATAAAGAAATATTTTTATAAAATAATGTACATCACTTCAGAAAACACTACTAGGTCTGTCTGACCACGACAAGTGCATATCTATCTGCAACTGAAAACACATCTGTTTGTACATGAGGATCACTATAGTTGTGTAAGAAGTTGTAATGTAATAGTATTTAAGAGCAAACTATCCCTTACCACGGTGGTGGTATGGATATACACCTTTTATAATATCTTCACAATATACCTGTATTTAGTCATTTAATATCAAAAATATGTACAAAACTAATCAATTAAAAATGTAGTTTTTTTTATATTGCTGCGGACTGCCATCCAGTTGATTATTTGTCGGTTCTCTGGTCTTATGACATAACAGGAGGCTAAAAAGGGAGAGAAAAAAGGGATATTTTAAGTCTAGTTTTCAACAAATAGGCTTTTATTTACTGCACCATTTCCCACATCTGCTGAATTCTAAGAATTTCACCAGTGGTTAGAGTTGCTGCTCCAGGAAACAAGTGCTTTACGAAAGCCTCACATTTTAGTCTCTAGCAAGCTTCCCTCTGAAAAACAGACGGTCATGCTAGTGATTTTCATCTTTACTTGAGTAAATATGTAGTGCATAAAGTAACTGTTGCATTTGAAAATGAGTTTCATTGGATAAGTGAATGTGTTGTTTGAAGCAGTGAAATCAAACAGCAACAAAAGTTGCTTTCAGGCACATTTTGTAGAACTTCCTGTTTCGAGGAAAGAAGAAACCAGTTTAGTACCAGATTTTGTTTACTGTGACCAGTTTGGTTTGCATCAGGCTGTGCAGCTGTGCAAAACAGGAAGTGGACTCCACATGACATGACAATCGCCGCCACATTTCATTCACTTTGTTAAATTGTGCCGGTCCATTTTGTTTAAGGAAATAGTCTAGTAATACATTTTGGTAAAGTCTACATCATTTTTAATTTAATAGAATGTGCTGGAAAAAAATAGAATGTGCTGGAAAACAACTAACTAAGGCATTCAGTGCATAAAATGTAATTTAGTTTGAAAAGACCAAGCGAAGAAAAAAAACTATTTCTGTGAAGTGCCTGGGGTGCAGTAGTAGAGGACGAGTGGATCAACTCGCGGTTAGGAACGTTGGGGCTGCAGGCTTCGTATAAATAAACATATCAACTAGGGCAGCCCCAATGATTGGGTGGGTCCCCGGGACCATCCGTGCTAGGGTGCTGCAATTAATCTCAATACCCAAGGGTTAATCAGAGTTCCTGCTTCTGATTACTGTGTAGTGACCCCTACCGGGAAGTGCATGTGTGTGCACTTCAGGTGAAATACCAGACAGCCCAGGTGGATCTGTACAAGAGCAACAAGGAATTTCCTTGGTCCTGCTGGTATAAGGATTATAATTGATGCTTTTTCCTCACTTTCAGAGACGGGTATAAAAAGTGATGCGTGCTGAGATTGTAGTCTGCAACCCAACTACATGTTAAAGATGCATTAAGTACACAGTCAAGTTACTACATATTTTAAATGCTACTAAAAACCCAAACATCATAAATGTTACAGCAATAGTGATTTCATTCCTTTTCATTAATCGGCCCATTGATCCTATGGCAACATCAGCTAGCCTCTTTTTTAAGTTACTGAAACTAAAAAAGCAACTAATCCTAAATAGTTACCTATACTTGTTGCAGATAATGGAGGGACACAAGGCTCCTACAACTAAATAACTCTCTTTATATTCTGTCAATTTAGCTTGAAATCAGTCAAAATGTTTATACTGTATATTTGGTTTTCTATATAAGTGTATCAGACTTAACCCATTAACCAAAGGACTACTTTAAGCATAGCAATGTAGTCACATACTGTATAAATATTAGATAACATTACAATAAGTTCTTCATTGTTGTCTAAGGGATAAATATTGTATCATCTGCAAAACCTGATGGAAATGTATGAGTCAGCTTAGTGACTCAATGTGAAGCTGATTTCCTTTGTCACATCACCACCCCATAGCTTGGTAAAATTCTATTCTGAAAGTCAAGCAGTGGCCCACAGATAGTTTACATCTGCAGGTGGATTTGGAAAGAATTGTACAGTGAGTGAATCAACTGAGACATGTCTGCTGGGAAAGGTCAGTCAGTAACTCTTGAGACAGATAGACCAATGATATATGTTTGCCCTCACTCCTATCTAAAGACTGCAAACTCTACCAAGATAATGAGCTAAATATTTTAAGGAAATTAAATCTGATCTATAGTGCAACAAACATGATGATGGCCGGAAAAGCTGACAGATGTGTAAGAATCCTCAAGAAAACTAGCCTTAAATTTTCACAGTTGACTGGTGGTTTATCTTTGTCTAGTGAAGTATTGCAGCCCTATTTAACAAGCTGCAAATAGGAGAAGGTATATTTTCCATCTGTTGGCTTGGTCCCAAGTGGGGACTGGGAAATCAGGCAGGGAATCCCTTTTTTGCAGCATCACCACCTGATTTGCAAAGTTCTCTAACACAAAATGTGCAAGAGTTTAATTTAAATATTTAAATCAATTAAAATGTGTTAATAAAGCACAGGTGATTTGGATTGTGCTGTGCATTTTATTTGGCCCACTGCAGTGGATGAAAAAGGAAGCTTCATGTGTGATGGAGCTCTTAAAGGGCTATATTTTCATTTTTCCAATGCCTTTTTAGTGCTAGTGTTTTTAATTTTTTAACATTTAATTCCTCTTATTTTGCTCACACACTCTGAACAGATAGGGAATGTTTATGTTGAATAAAAAAAAACGGAATATCTGCAACATCACCAGAAAGCTGACAATAATTGAAATATTTACAGGACTAGAGCACAAGAAGAATTTTTTTTTTTTTTAAAAAGGACACACATAAAGGCACGCTTACAAAACAAACATACACAGGAGTGACAAGGCATCTAAATACAAGCTGCAGAGCCCCATGACGGTCACCAAGTCAACTTAGGATTAACAATGAGTGTTAGTTGTAAAGTGTTTTAAATATATGGCTGAAATGGTCCAAGTTGAAAGAAGGCATACCAG
Source organism: Somniosus microcephalus (assembly GCF_052327205.1). Taxonomy (NCBI): domain Eukaryota; kingdom Metazoa; phylum Chordata; class Chondrichthyes; order Squaliformes; family Somniosidae; genus Somniosus; species Somniosus microcephalus. Next base: position 33,222,432 of record NC_140989.1, read on the forward strand.
GAAGATTAGCAGATACCAGAGACAGACTGCCCCCACTCTCCATTTATTCTACCAATTACTTCTGCATGCCCTAGCATACACCTGGCAATAACTAAGGACCACTGCTTCAGCAGGCTCTGGGTCAGCAGGGAGTCTCGTAAAACTGCATCTACTGCAAGGAAACTTATAGCCAACTATAGGGTCAGCAGTAGAAAAATCTACCACCCTCAACGTTTCTGCCTGTGTCTCTTTCCAGGTTAGGGGTGAGATCATTTGTTTCTCACACCTAGCTTGAACATGTGACTGATGCAACAATCAGCAGAGCCAGCACTACCATCTTCTTTCCCACTGAATAGCAACAGAAGCATGACACTGCTGCCCAATGTCATTGCTCAGCTACACTTTTCATGGTATAAAGGGCCACTGATACGCTTGGTGCCCATCCAGGCATTAGGTTCCTGCTCCACCTTTGCCACCACCACTTGCTCTTCCTTATCTGGGCACTGTGACTCACTTTTCAAACTGGAGTGTGTCATAGAGAAGCAGAATAATATGGGGAGTTGCTGAAGGGAGGCAGAGATGCACAAAGGGCCAGAGGGGGATATAAGGCTGGAGAAGGTGGCAAAGGGAGGGTGAGGTAAGGCCATTGGGTGAATTGTAGCTAAGGTCAGGGATTATAAATTTGATGTGTTATGGGATGGGGCCAGTATTGGTGAGCGAGGACAGATGTGATAGGTGAATAGGGCAAGATGTGGTTGGTAGAGTTTGGGACTATTTTGAGTTTAGGGAGAGCCGCAAGGAAGATGGTGAAAAAGTTGAGTCTAGAGGTGACATTTACGTGGATAATTATTCCAGTGGTGGTGGGTGAGAGGTAGGGATGTTAAACACCATAGACCGATTAAGGTGGATAATATGCCACGGCTGTAGTCGTTGGGAGTCCTTGACCATGGCTGCTTGGTGCTGGGACTGGACTGAAGGGAGTACAGACCTAGGAGGCACATCATACTTAGCGTTCAGAGAGATGAAAGGGAGTTTAGCTATGGGGCTACAGTTGGAGAGAATGGGCAAGGGCAGTGTGTGGTGCCCCCATAACCTACAATATTGAGGATCTTTTGAGTGGAAGTGGAGATCTCCATTGGAGATAAAAGACACTTCTAAATGGAAGATATATATGGTTCTTTTTTAACTTCTACAGATATGGGGAGTTAATTGTACTCTAATTTTTTTTAAACTTTTCTTCCATTTCTGTAATTAATTTATTTGGGGTCCATGGGCCACTCTCTACCATTTCCTGACTATATGGTTGGGTGGGTCCTGACTATATGGTTGGGTGGGTAGCCAACAAGACTTAATATTTATATAGCACCTTTAAATAGAAAAATAGAAGGTGTTGTTGAAGATGTAGATTTTGAAGATGAAACAAGGTAGTTCCAGGGTGTGGGGGTGAGAAGGTTGCTGTTGTGCTGCCTTTGGTAGAGCAGAGGGTGGGGAACACACAGTAGACTAGAGTTGGAAGAGCAAGAATGAAGGGTGGGAAAAGGTTGCAGTGGAGCGAGGCTGGGCCAGCTTGGAGATCAGGACAATAATGCCTGACTTCTGTGCTCCAGCATCTGAGTTGTGTCAAGGTCCAAAGATCAAGCCTGCTGCATGGTCTTGAATCTTCCACTTATTCACAACAAAATTAGCTCAGTCACTTGCTGACATTAAGCTTTCCTCCTCAACTATCAAGGTTCAAATTTGGAGATCATTCTAGAACTTTTGTGCTGACATTCTCCCACTTACTACACACAATTCTGCACATATCCCGTCCATATCAAAAACACCTCCCTGACACCAAATATGACAACTTTCCTACTGTTTAAGGGCGACTTATCTCCTCTTGGTGCCTATATTTGCATGCTCTTTCAATCAGTCTCCTACTTTTCCTACAGTGACAGAAGTTTCGATGGTGGCTGACTGATGATTTGCAGCAGGAGTCTTGTGGGACTGAGGCAGTACCTCCTTGTCTTTGGTTGTGGACTGTTTCCCCTGTAGAGTGTGTGAAAGCTCTCCGCGTGCAATCATATAGAATGACACTCACATTTCCGAAGGCACTCCTTACTAGGGGTGGCACTCGCCAGCAAAGCTTTTTCCTTCCTGGATCGTGCCCCTTCATCGGCCTCCTGCCCTTGGGCTGAAAATCTAGGTGTTCCTTTGCCAGATTACAGACAGTAACGGGCAGCACGGTGGCATAGTGGTTAGCACTGTTGCCTCACAGCACCAGAGACCCGGGTTCGAATCCGGCCTCGGGCGACTGTCTGTGTGGAGTTTGCACATTCTCCCCGTGTTTGCGTGGGTTTTCTCCGGGTGCTCCGGTTTCCTCCCAGTCCAAAGATGTGCGGGTTAGGTTGATTGGCTATGATAAATTGACCCTTAGTGTTAGGGGGATTAAATACGTGGGGTTACAGGGATAGGGTGGGATATGTGTTCGTGTAGGGGTTACGGGGATCGGGTGGGATATGTGTCGGTGCAGGCTCGATGGGCCGAAATGGCCTCTATCTGCACTGTGGGGTTTCTGTGATCTCCGTTTAACAGCTTTAAATTTGCAGGCTTGGTGTCCCGAAGAAGCACCACCTCATAACACTGCCACATTGCTACTGACACAAAATGGCTGTCTTGGCCTTTTCAGCTGCTGCAACAGCACTGGATTTTTTTTGTGATTCCCCCCCGCCCAACCCCCCCAAAACAAATTGCCCATTAGAGGGTGCTAATAGCAGCAAAAGATAAGCACAAAGCACCCTGACGAAAATTGGGCTGGTTTATGGCAGAGTTACAATTGACGGGCAGGAGTGCAATTTTGGTGCAATTTCGTTGGGAGAAAATCAAACCGCGCGTATCGTCAGGAATTTCTTGATTCGAAGCAAGAACTCGTGTTCACACAAGGAGAGGAATAGCAATGATGGTGCAGGTGTCATGTTCAAGACAGCTTTTACAGTAAAGAACATTCTGGTAAAACTCAGTCATTCTATAAACTCTATCAACATTATTGTCCTATGTGATGGATGTTTTTTGGACAAAAACAAAAATTCTTGTCTGTAAGAACAAGATTTTTAAGGAGAAAGGACCTTTAAGCAACACATTTTAAGTGAATGTTGAGAAGTATGAAATAAAAGCAGAACATTAACCTGCCTTTTCTCTCTTGGCTGACTTGCTGTGTATTTCTGGTTTCATTTTCAAAGTTTGGATTCCTTCTGGATCAATTAGATAGAGAAAGAAATGAAGGAAAGAAAGAAAAGAAAATCACATTTACTGCCCCGTTCTGTGAAATAGATGACGTCGCAGTCAGCTTTCAGTTAGTAACAGAAGAGTTAATTTTACAGCTCAACACACAATCTGCCATTTCTTTTCTACGTCTTAGCTTTTTTTTTAAAGACCTAAACCTAATGGTTATTCCATGTTTGGCCACTTTTGTGATATTTTAATCAGATTTTTTCCCCCACTCTTTGACCAGAATCTTGCCTCTGTTGGAGCTGCAGCCCTCCTGTACGTAACCCATGTTGTTTAATGACTGCCTAACAGGGAGACAAAAACCAATATTCACACTCACATTCTGACCTTCACAGTTCGGTCGGTGTCTCACAAGGTGTGTTGAGTAAATGACACATTTATCAAAAATCTCAGAAAGCAGCTTTTATACAACTACGATCTACTACTGATAATTCAGTTTTATAAGCGTTAATTCAAATTATTGGATAATTCCATTTTTTTAAGTGATTGTCAAATGAGAGTAGACTGTGTATATTTACAATTGAGTGAGACTAGATGGCACTCAGTGCCTGACCTTTCAAACGTGCTGCTATCAAAACGTCAAATAGGCAGAGAACAAACATGCTCTAACATTAAAGTGCAGCTATAATACTTGTTTGGTACTACATCAGCCAGGCAGGCAGAAGGATCAGGCTTTTCCATTCAGAATTGGCCGGTCTAACCTACTTCTAATGGCAGCCTCTCTATTTGCAGCAGCACTAAATATTGCTGTAGGGAAAGAGCACTGATCTCCCCTCTCTAAAACTAAGCATAACATTTGATGCCGCAATGTGCAGTGCTGCACTCCATATTTCTTTACAATATGGGTTAAAATAAAGGGTCGAAGGACAATAGCTGAAGGGACATACTTTCACAGTAATATTTCTCGGGTAAGTTTACTGCAAAGCAAAAATCATTGTGATATCCCAATTACTGGTTGTACTGCTGTGTAAAATTGTTACGTTTTTAAATATTTTCACTCCTGCCCTTTTTATATTTAATTCCTTGGTTATCGAATTATCTCTAGAATAACAAATCCACATTGGTATCGATCCAGAAGTTTTCACTGCTGTTGGAGGAAGGTTGGTTTACTTGTACTAAAGTCAGCTCTGTGTCCAGACCAGCAACCATTGGAGCTCATCTGAGTGGCAGATGTTGATGGAAAAAAACACGCACAGTCTCAAGAACGTAAATGTTGCTCCAAAATAATGAAGATACTTGAAGTCCATAATTAAAGCAAAGAAAATTAAGTAACTTTTTTCCCCAGAGTTAGTTATTATGCTTAGTTACATAGTGATTGATGCATGCAGTGTGACGTGGACTTCTCTAATATTAAACCAGGGGGTTGGAGTCGAGGCAGGTCATACTAATCCTTTAACCAAGTGTGGAAGAAGCATGCAGTTAATCTGAAGGCAGGAGGCCAGTGACTGTACTGCCATGGTGCCTGGTACTGCAGTGTATTTATGCAGCTGTGTCATGGTGCCGGAGACCAGAGTCTCGATTCCATCCTCTGCTGACTGTTACACTGAGGATTCCCCGAGCTAGACAGCTCCCACCAGAAGCAGCTGTGTTCGATCAGGGGTTTGTCCCATTTCAGATCTTGGGAATCTACATATATATTTTGATGGAAATTTGTGATAATGTCAGTTCCGTATCTGATAAAATTAGTTTTCTGTGGCAGCTGGGAGCAGTCTGCTTCTGCGAGAGGGAGCAAATCCACACACTTCAAAGTGAGTGTCTGACCTCTGTTTATGCAGATTACTTAACAAGTATTACAAATACCAAGCATCATCTGTATTGCCGGTCCATTGGGAGGGGTGGGAATGACCCATTGTAGCAGTGTTGCTTTGTTCTACAGATATTAAAAATTGATCAGGGAACCAGTGCTTTGTGCCTTTAACCCTCACTTTGATTGACAGCTTTAACTGATTGTGAAGAATTCTTTTTTGATCTTCCTAACCCAGGACAGGACCTCTTGTTTTTCCAGAGCATTTCTACTTTGTCAGGCAGCAAAGGAGTCGGGGCAATTAGGGCAATCTGTGAGCATCCAGTCTCATTCAGAACCTCTCAATCATGGATGCTTACTTCCAAGACTTGCTGGAGGTCTAAGACACTAAGGGGATACTTTAGGTGCTAAAGAGCCTCTAAGGTGTCCAAGATGAGGTCTTGAGCTGAAATGTTGGTTTAGCCCGCATTTAACGCAAGACACAATCTCGGTAAAGGAGTTGACGCTTGAGTTAAGAATGGCTGCCTGGAGAATCATTAAGGGGCTGATTACCATTTAAATTGCCTTCTAGCGCTCATTAACGAGGCATTTTGGTGACAATGCCCTCTCTTAAGTGACCAACTGATTGGAAATAAACAAGTCTTTGCAGAGGATATCGAGTGTTCACTTGCTGCTGGAGATTTGAAGAGGACTTTTGAACTCAGCGGGAGACTTTCTGGGACACTTTGTCAAGATTTCACCAACAGTCCATCAACATTCTGGAAATTCTTTGAGGACTTCACCTAAAAAGAGTAAGTGCTGTGCTGCTCCACCTTATGGGACACCTTATAGGAGTCACCAGGAGAAAGGGAGTGCTTGGTCATCGGCATCTTGCTAGGGATTCCCCATGGTCTGGACGAGGAATGGGAAGAGGACATGAAGCAGCACCAGCAGGAGAGCGGGACAGGAGGGCAAGGTGGACCCCCCCGCGGCTACAGGACATCCCTCCTCCTCTGGACCTCCTCCAGTGCCACATCAGAGAACCTGTACGCTCTCTCGCTCGGTCCCTGAGCCATCCTGAAACCTGCTGCTGTGTGTCCGCCAGCGCACTCCACACCTTCAGTGGAACTGGGTGAGTGGAGCCCCCATATACTGTTGCACGAAAATTGTGCCTAATCAGCGCTTGAGTGCTAAACCTGCAGGTGTCTGTTTACCATCATTTTGAACTGTGTGCTAATCAGCAATTAGGACTAAAATTGCGTGCTAAAACCAGACTTTCAAACAAGTGTGTCTTATTAGCACAGCACCCATTTAACGCTTGTTTTCACCCTTCACCAAAATAAGCCCCTATAACTTTGCCTCTTAATAAAGTGATCTGTATCTGTTGCCTGAGATGTACAGTCTTTCTGAATCTTGTCAGGCAGAGGTAAAGAGCATACAGTGGCAACCTGCATTGTTCTGTATGTACCTCAATAGTAAAGGGGTTCATTGTTTGTCCTGCGGCTTGCTATCCCAGATTACACATGCGGTCAGATTTGGGAGTGAAGACATGACTGTGGAAGGTCACTTTTGGCCTGGGGATGAAGAAGTATCTGGAACATGCCTGAATCATAACGGCAGCATCGAGGGGAGAGAGGGACAAAGTGAAATAAGAGCATCTACTCGCACCATCTCAGCACAGTCTGGGGGACGGGTGCAGCAGATAATCTCCATACTCAGTGGTAGCGCGATTTCTGGAGACGGGCACCTGCTGAGTTTCTGTACAGGTGCGAAAACTGACATTTAAAAAAAAAAGTGGGTAATTTTAACCCCAAAAACTGGAGGGTTGGGGTCGGGTAAGATACAAAAAAGTTACATTTCAAGCCCGACCTGAACCCACCTCCTGGTTTAACGCTCCCAGGAGGCAGGTTGGCCATTTAAATATAACCTGTCTTACAGGTTTAACCCTGGCTGGGCGGCCGGGTTTCCCAGGCCTTGGGGAAACCCAGCAGCTCAAGGGAGGGAATAACAGCTTCGGGGGAAAAGGTAAGCCCCTTTACAGCACTGCTTGTGGGCCAGGAGGAGCAGGAGTGCTTCCCCCACCGGGCCTCCAAGCTTACCTTCTTCCCTCCCATCGGACCCCACCCCCATCCAAAGACCTCCCTCCCTCCCAGATCAGAATCCGATCCAACCTCCCTCGGGATCGGGGATCGGAACCCCCCAAGATCTGGACCCCACACTCCCACTTGCGCAGCAGCAAGTTCCTTACCTGCTCCTGCGGCCTCCTTCGGAGCGTTCTCCGCCCGCCAGGGAGCCAAGCCCATCAATCAGGCTAGCTTCCAGGCGGGAAGCCTGTTTTGGAAAAAAAAAAGACGTACATTGTGGAGTTAAACCGCCACATCCTGCGGGACCAAAACTCCTGCCCCTGCTTACGCAACCCGTCCCTGTCAAGATCGGGGCCATTATTTTTGTGGCAGTATGTTTCTTCAATACAAAATGTTGGGAGTACTTTGAACAATAAAGGCCTCTCCCTTCGACTGTTGTTCACCTGTACAGGGATTAGACTGTATAAGTAAGGTACATGAGGCTACTGTCAAGACTGTTCTCTTGCACCTAAAATGCAACACTGGGCTTGGCTGTGACGGATATCATTTGTTTACTAAGTAATCTCAGATTACTGTGGTATAGATAACAGACGAATCCTACTTTGCCTGTGACATTTCCTGATAATTTCAGGCACTGCACTTTTTCCAACAGGGTTTGTCTTTCCTTTATCAGCTCATTCTGCTTGTGCAGTAGTTCCACCACCTGCTGTGCACTGGCCTGACTGTGCTGGTCCAACTGTTGCAGTCTGCAAAAACAAAACAACCACAGAAGACACTTCAGGATAAATTCAGAACATCCTCGGCCCTGTTACAATGTAAATTGGTGGTAAACCTGGTCTCTATTTGGAGTAGTTTTGATTTGCAGGTCTAAATAAATTTAGTAGTCACAACCAGAACTGTGGTGGTCCTAAGGATTGTGAGACTTGCCATCAAGTGTAAGCAGAACTATTCAAAATCAGTGGCATCACAGCCAATCCTGTTCCTGTAGTCACTCCACTGTGCTGTGGCATTGGTTCACTTTTTTGGCAACACCATAACTTCCCTTTTAACAGTGAGCTGCAACCCTTTAAGAGCTACTGCCTCACTGGATTTTGGATTCCTCACGAAGGTAAAAGTTGCCTACGACAGTAAACTATTCACAATAGGGGAAGAAACAGCCATTGATTGCAAAAATTCAGCACAGCCGCTATCAATGCACCATACCAGCGGGAAAGGTAGCATAGTGGTTATTTTACTGGACTAGTTATCCAGAAGCCTGGACTAAATCTGGAGATGCGAGTTCAAATCCCACTACGGCAGCTGTGGAATTTAATTAATTAAATATATCTGGAATAAAAAGCTAGTATCAGTAATGGTGACCATGAAACTAGTGGCTTGTCATAAAAACCCACCTGGTTTACTAATGTCCTTTAGGGAAGGAAATCTGCTGTCCTTACCTGGTCTGGTTTATGTGTGACTCCAGACCCACAGCCTCTTAATTGCTCTCTGAAATGGCCTAGCAAGCCACTCAGTTGTAACAAACTGCTACAAGAAACAATGAGCCATAAATTCTGTTCCCTACGGGTGTGTACGTGCTGTGTACTCACCCGTAGGGCCAACGGAAGTGCTGGTTTTGGGCATGCACTGCGCATGCACTGGAAACCGGAACTACCGTTGTCTGCAGAAAGGGCTGGACTGCTCAAACGCCTGCGCCGGATAGGCTGCGCGTTCGTCTAAAACTTCTGTTTTTTTCACTGTTGCTTCAGTGAAGGTAAGTTGAAAGCAGCTGTGCCTGGAAAAGCAGGCGTACAGCCGGCAGAAGCTCCTGGACATCAGTAAGAAGAACTCTTTTTCATCAGTGGGGCTTGTAATTAAAAAAATTTCCACTGATTTAAAAGGTAAGTTTATTTTTAGCCCTATTAAAAACTTAAATTATTTTTTTCAAAAACTTAAATTTTTGTTTAAAATTTATGTAATTTATAGTCATTTAAAAATGTGTTTTTAAAATTTATTTGAAGTTTTACTTATGTTTTGAGGATGATCTCTATTCATAGATTTGACAGGTCTTCCTGTCAAATCTATGAATGGAGATTCCCTGCTCTGATTGGCTCCCCATGATCCCAGGGACGCTGCGAACTACCTGCGCCCCTGGGATAGGTGTTTGGCAGTTTGGGGAGGCCCAGCAATGGAATTCTGTGCCTCCCGGGAGCCCTCCGGTTCAGGCACAGATTTTTCCAAATCGCAGCCCTGCGCCTGCGGGAGGGCTGGGAACGGAATTTCTGGATCAATAAGAATACAACCGGACGGACCACTCGGCTTCGACCTTGGCACGAGCTTCGGACAAGGCAACGGCACACCCAGTCCAATCGATCCTGCAAAGTACTCCTCACTAACATCTGGGGACTTTTGCCAAAATTGGGAGAGCTGTCCCACAGATTAGTCAGGCAACGGCCTGACATAGTCATACGAGCAGAATCATACCTTTCAGCCAATGTCTCAGACTCCCCCATTCCCAACCCTGGGTACGTCCTGTCCCACCGGCAAGAAAGACCCACCAAAGGTGGCGGCACAGTGGTGTACAGTCAGGAGGGAGTGGCCCTGGGAGTCCTCAACATTGACTCTCGACCCATGAAGTCTCTGGCATCAGGTCAAACATGGGCAAGGAAACTGCCTGCTGATTACCTGCTACTGCCCTCCCTCAGCTGATAAATCACCATCACAGAAGCCAGTCCAGTCAATCTGATTCACTTCATGTGATACCAAGAAACATCTGAGCACACTGGCTACAGCAAAGGCTATGGGCCCCGACAATATCCTGGCTGTCATGCTGAAGACTTGTGCTCCAGAACTAGCCGTGCCTCTGGCCAAGTTGTTCCAGTACAGCTACAACACTGACATCTACCCGACAATGTGGAAAACTGCCCAGGTATCTCCTGTCCACAAAAAACAGGACAAATCCAATCCGGCCGATTTCCACCCCATCAGTCTACTCTCAATCATCACCAAAGTGATGGAAGGAGTTGTCGACAATGCTATCAAGCAGCACTTACTCACCAATGCAAAGTTTGGATTACGCAAGGAACACTCGGCTCCAGACCTCATTACAGCCTTGGTCCAAACATGGACAAAAGAGCTGAATTCCAGAGGTGAGGTGAGAGTGACTGCCCTTGACATCAAGGCAGCATTTGTCTGAGTGTGGCATCAAGGAGCCCTAGTGAAACTGAAGTCAATGGGAATAGGGGGGAAAACTCTCCACTGGCTAGTCATACCTAGCACAAAGGAAGATGGTTGTGGTGGTTGGAGGTCAATCATCACAGGCCCAGGACATCACTGCACAAGTTCCTCAGGGTAGTGTCCTAGGCCCAACCATCTTCAGCTGCTTCATCAATGACCTTCCCTCCATCATAAGGTCGCAACCCCTTAGATAATGAAGCAGTCCATACCCGCATGCAGCAAGACCTGGATGACATTCAGGTTTGGGCTGATAAGTGGCAAGTCACATTTGTGCCACACAAGGCCCGGGCAATGACTATCTCCAACAAGCGAGAATCTAACCACCACCCCTTGACATTCGACAGCATTACCATCGCCAAATCCCCCAACATCAACATCCTGGGGGGTCACCATTGACCAGAAACTTAACTGGACCAGCCACATAAATATTGTGGCGACAAGAGCAGGTCAGAGGCTGGGTATTCTGCGGCGAGTGTCTCACTCCCTAACCCCCCAAAGCCTTTCCACCATCTACAAGGCACAAGTCAGGAGTGTGATAGAATACTCTCCACTTGCCTGGATGAGTGCAGTGCCAACAACACTCAAGAAGTTCAACACCATCCAGGACAAAGCAGCCCACTTGATTGGCACCCCATCCACCATCTTAAACATTCACTCCCTCCACCACCGGCACACCGTGTCTGCCGTGTGTACCATCTACAAGATGCACTGCAGCAACTCGCCATGGCTTCTTCGACAGCACCTCCCCAAACCCACGACCTCTACCACTCAAAAGGACAAGGGCAGCAGGCGCATGGGAACACCATCATTTCCAACTTCACCACCCCAAGTCACACACCACCCTGACTTGGAAATAAATCGCCGTTCCTTCATAGTCGCTGGGTCAAAATCCTGGAACTCCTTCCCTAACAGCACTGTGGGAGTACCTTCACCACACGGACTGCAGTGGTTCAAGGCGGCAGCTCACCACCACTTTCTTAAGGGCAATAAATGCTCGCCCACATGCCAGAAATTAATTTTTTAAAAACACCATGGGCATATGCAGCACCAATTAAAGTGGGGCTCAGAACTGCAAGTATCCTTAGAACGTATGAGCATCTGATCTGGACATACGACTCTTTAGGTCTGTTAGCTAAATAAGGTACAGTCAAGTAGCAAACTGGCTTTGAACAGGTTAGTATAGAGAGCTCTTCACTTCTGCTTGAAAATATCAATATGAAGATGTCTAGTCAATAGCTACAAAGCACAGTGAGTAGGAATGTCTGTATTTGGAGGCTCAATGTTCTTTGATTTCATTCCAGAAATAGTTACAGCCTCTAAAAGGTTCATATACCTGACCCACTTTCCCCAAACCTTAGTACGATGATGAATGTCCTCCTTTTGCGTTTTCCGTTCAAGAATGCTCAATTCTGCTCTTTTTTTCCATTTATCCCTAAGCAGATTTTTTTTAAAAATTAAAACAAGCTGAAGTTAGTTTTAATATTGTTCACAAACCAATTTGATTATTCAATGATAACCAGTGAAGAGCAGCATGGCCAGCACCCACTGACTGAAATATCAGTGCTCCAGGTTTGAACTGTGCAGAGAGCCAGACGAGGTAGCCCAGCCACTGTAAGAGAACCAACACGAGGGGAAAAACCTACTTGACCTCGTCCTCACCAATCTATCTGTCACAGATGCATCTGTCCATGACGGTATTAGTAGCAGTGACCACCGCACAGTCCTTGTGGAGACAAAGTCCAGTCTTCACACTGAGGACACCCTCCGTTGTGTTGTGTGGCACTACCACCGGTTTAGATCAGATCTAGCAGCTCAAAACTGGGCATCTATGAGGCATTGTGGGCCATCAGCAGCTGCAGAATTGTATTCCACCACAATCTGTAACCTCATGGCCTGGCATATCCCTCATTCTATCATTACCATCAAGCCAGGGGACCAACCCTGGTTTAATGAGGAGTGTGGAAGATCATGCCAGGAGCAGCACCAGGCGTACCTAAAAATGAGGTGCCAACCTGGGGAAGCTGCAACACAGGACTACATGCCTGCTAAACAGTGGAAGCAGCATGCTATAGACAGAGCTAAGCGATCCCACAACCAACAGTCCTGCCACATCCAGTCGTGAATGGTAGAGGACCATTAAACAACTCACGGGAGGAGGTTCCATGAATATCCCCATCCTCAATGATGGCGGAGCCCAGGACGAGAGTGCAAAAGACAACGCTGAGTGGATGATCCATATAGGCCTACTCCTGAGGTCCCCACCATCACAGAAGCCAGTTTCAGCCAATTTGATTCACTCCATGTGATATCAAGAAACGGCTGAGCGCACTGGATACAGCAAAGGCTATGGGCCCCGACATCATCCCGGCTATCGTGCTGAAGACTTGTGCTCCAGAACTAGCTGCGCCTCTAGCCAAGCTGTTCCAGTACAACTACAACATTGGCATCTACCCGACAAAGTGGAAAACTGCCCAGGTATGTCCTGTCCACAAAAAGCAGGATAAAACCAACCCAGCCAATTACCGCTCCATCAGTCTACTCTCAATCATCAGCAAAGTGATGGAAGGTGTCATCGACAGTGCTATCAAGTGGCCCTTATTCACCAATAACCTGCTCACTGATGCTCAGTTTGGGTTCTGCCACGACCACTCGGCTCCAGACCTCATTACAGCCTTGGTCCAAACATGGACAAAAGAGCTGAATTCCAGAGGTAAGGTGAGAATGACTGCCCTTGACATCAAGGCAGCATTTGACAGTGTGGCATCAAGGAGCCCTAGTAAAATTGAAGTCAATGGGAATCGGGGGGGGGGGGGGGGAACGCTCCACTGGCTGGAGTCATACCTAGCACAAAGGAAGATAGTTGTGGTGGTTGGCAGCCAATCATCACAGGCCCAGGACATCGCTGCAGGAGTTCCTCAGGGCAGTGCCCTAGGCCCAACCATCTTCAGCTGCTTCATCAATGGCCATCCCTCAATCATAAGGTCAGAAATGGGGATGTTCGCTGATGATTGCACAGAGTTCAGTTCCATTCGCAACTCCTCAGATAGTGAAGCAGTCCATACCCGCATGCAACAAGACCTGGACAACATTCAGGCTTGGGCTGATAAGTGGCGAGTAACATTCACGCCACACAAGTGTCAGGCAATGACCATCTCCAACAAGAAAGAGTCTAACCATCTCCCCTTGACATTCAATGGCATTACCATCCGTGAATTCCCCACCATCAACATCCTGGGGGTCACCATTGACCAGAAATTGAACTGGACCAACCACATAAATACTGTGGCTACAAGGGCAGGTCAGAAGCTCGGTATTCTGTGGTGAGTGACTCACCTCCTGACTTCTCAAAGCCTTTCCACCCTCTACAAGGAACAAGTCAGGAGTGTGATGGAATACTCTCCATTTGCCTGGATGAGTGGAACTTTAACAGCACTCAAGAAGCTCGACAGAACAAAGTAGCCTGCTTGATTGGCTCCCCATCCACCACCATAAACATTCACTCTCTGCACCACCGGCGTACCGTGGCTGCAGTGTGCACTATCTACAAGATGCGCTGCAGCAACTCACCACAGCTTCTTCGACAGCACCTCCCAAACCTGCGACCTCTACCACCTAGGGCAGCAGGTGCATGGGAACATCACCTGCAAGTTCCCCTCTAAGTCACATACCATCCTGACTTGGAAATATATCGCCTTCATAGTCACTGGGTCAAAGTCCTGGAACTCCCTCCCTAACAGCACTGCGGGAGTATCTTCACCACACGGGCTGCAGTGGTTCAAGAAGACGACGGTCTTCTCAAGGGCAATTAGGGATGGGCAATAAATGCTGGCCTTGCCACTGACACCCACATCCCATGAATGAATAGAAAACAAAACAGTAAGTGGTGCTAACACAATTTGATAATTTAAATGAGTTAAATATCAATTTAAATTGGCCAGGTCCCCTTTGTGCATTCATTTAAATCTCATCTGATCTTGGCTGTGTTTCAGGCCAACTGATTAGACAACTAATTAATGTACAATTTGTTGCTGTTTTAGTTCTGGTAAGTTAATTAATGTCCATCCTTTTGTATTTGATAGTTACAGATTGAAACTTAAGAATTCCTTTCGGGAGGCGTGTAACTCGCACTCGGGTATCGGGCAGGATTTTCATTGGGCCGTGGAGGCGGGATTGCAGGCGTGTGGGGGGTTAAAATCCTGAAATCAGGGGTCCCAACCCCATCCCGCCCCAACCCGCCTCCATGCCAGTTTCAAAGGAGGCGGGTACCTGCCCCGCACTGGGACCCGCCTCCCCGAGGCGGGAAGGGGATTAGTGCCAATTAACTGCCTGTTAACAGGCAGTTTTTAGCCTAATCCCTATTTTTAATGTTGAAGTATGGGATTCCTGACGGCTCCAAACCACACCAAGTTAGCGAGGCGGGCCGTCGGGATGAAGGGCTTGGAGGAGTCGAGATGTCCGGTGTTCAGGTGAGTGATGGGTGCGTGAGTGCAAAGGTAAGTGTGTTTGGTGTGTGTAAAGTGTTTGGCCTAGAAATTGGGTTTTGGCGCAGCGACGGCTTTAGCGCCGGAAGTTAGTGCCGGAGCTAAGTCACGCTGGGCGGGCCAAAAATTCACTACTTCTGCGCCCAAACGGCTGCCGGCGCTGCTGAAAGCTGTTAGTGCCTGAAAACTGGCGCTATGCGCTGAATTTCGGCGCTATTCCGGCGCTGCGGCGCCCGCTGCGGTGCGGCAGGTTCGGGAAGTGCAGGCCTCCTCCTTCCCTTAAGGAGGAGCTGCCTGCACCCGGCCCGCGATAATCTTTTTAAAAATGAGCCCGGCACCTCTGACAAGTGCCGGGCTTGCTTCTGTTCCGGGGGGGGGGGGGGGGGGGGGGGGGGGAGTCCGGGGAGGGAGCTGCGGCCAGGCGGGCAGCGGGGAAAGCGGCCGGCCGCCGCGGGGCCTTTAATGCGCCGGCGCAACGTTCTGTAAGGCACCTCTGCCAGAACGTTGCTTGCGGCTGCCACGGGCGAGGCGGGCCGCAACTCAATTTCCGAGTTGTCGGGCGGGTTACCATGGCAACCGGGACGCTGCGCACACGATGACGTCATCGGTGCCGGCGCAGCGCTACCGGCCTAACGCCGATTTAGGGCCCCTGTCAATTTCAAAACTGGCCATAACTTCGCCGCTAGGCCCTCTAGCGCCTCAAAAGCGGCGCTAAGGCCAGTGAATTTCTAGGCCATTAAGTTTTACATACCTTTACAGCCTTCCTTCAGGTCTCGTGAGTCCCTCATCTCACCGGCACAGAAAGCAGAATGGCTGCGAGCTGTCAAAAATTGCAGCGTTCAGCTTTCTGTTCCGGGGAGATCTCTAAATCATCCTGAGAGGAAGGAATTAACTTAGAGTACAGATTGTCAGTGTTTGACAGCTTCAAACAGCTGTGAAACGCTGATATTTCATCTGTCAAAAGGTCTTGACAGATGAAATGTTAATCTGTGACGTCACCTGTTGCCAGGTGGCCCTTAATTGGGGCTCAACAAGGTCAATCAAGTCAAAATCACGTGGGTTGGCTAGAACTCGATGGAGGCGGGACGACAACCCCGAAAGTTGCAGTCCCGCCTCCTACCCGACTCCTCAATGAAAATTCAGCCCATCGTGTTTATATAAAAACTGGCACAGGAAGGTAGAATCTGCTGCTTGCTGTCTCTGGGTTATATACTTTGCTGGTGAAGTTTCTCCCCATCAGGTGCAGAAATTAAGTAGTTCAGCTAATATATTGGCTTGCAATACTTTGTGTAGATGTAATGGCAGGAATATTTAGGCTTGGTCAAACCTAACTTGGTTAGGATACTGTCCAAGTGAAATCTGAACATGCGCAATACTCTCTTTTTTTATACATCCCATTTCTCCCTGGGATGACTGAGATGGCTGGGTACCTTCGCTGGGTTATCTCAGTGGCTTTTGCTGCTCTGTCATCCACCAGTATGGGGGGAATCCTGCTGTGGTCGAGGCCCCTCCTGCTTCCCATTTCTTCCCTTTTGCTGGACACCTCACCTCCTCTTGGTGTGCTGATTGATGAGATGGTCACATGAGAAATGCCATCAGGTCAGAGACTCAAAACACCTTAAAGGGACACACCCGTCCTCATGATTTTCCCAATGAATGCTGTGGATTACCAGGGCTAATCCTAGAGTATGTGGATGATTCCAGGAATGAAGAAACACCATAATTTTCATTAGCAGCTCAGCTGTCATCTGCTAAAGAAGTGCCTGCCTGAACTTGCAATTCCAATTTACTAAAATCACTTACTATTTACTCCTTCAGATAGAATTCTAATCCAGATATAGCAGCAAAGAGTGAAATTTCATCCAGGAATAATGCTTTGCTTCCTTATTCATGTTCTCAATGTTCAACATTCTAATTATCGTCAATCCATTTTTCAGTTTCACATCAAGGCAGGAATATGTTCGAAAACTGATGTTTGTGTGTAATTTAGCTTCACTTGCAGAAGGAATCATTAGATGAATTTCAGTACAAATTGGTTATTTTGCACAAGCAATCTGTAAGAAATCCTAATTAAAGCATAACATTTCTTGGCAAATTACTTACACATTTATCAGGACTCAGCTGGCTGATTTCTGTTATCTGCATGTGTTCCTTTTCGACTATTAAAAAAACACAAGTGCCTCCTTTATGGGTCTATTATTTATCAGTGGACTAGTCACAGGAGGCAAGTGTACAACTATTCTCAAATCGACCTCATCACATTTCAAAGATTTTTTTAAAGATGTTATCTGTCATGACTGGAACCAATAAACCACTTCGCTGAAGCTCTTCCACACCCACACTTAGAGCCTCAAGGTTGCTTGCCAAAGCAACCAATACAATCACATGCTTACAAGATGAGATACACTGATGTACATTGCCATTTTAAATTGAATTTACAATGACTAGGAAGGTAGGAACAGAAGGAGGCCATTCAGCCCCTTGAAGCCACAGAGGTTAGAAAGTGAGTAGCTTATTCATGCAGACCAGGATGGTCCCAATTTTGATCTCCAGGCTGTACCAGCTGAGATGGTGGTAGGAGTACAACAACAGGCTTCAGGGAAGGGAAATTGGCGAGTATTCCCATTCCTGATTACTGTCCAATGAACCCTCTGGAGGTGTACGTATGTGGATGCTGGGTCAGGAAAGAATTGGGCTTGCCATGTCCTATGGCCTCAATGCTCCCATGGTCTCTATCGCAGACAAGGCCATCTCCAGTCTTTATCCCTCATCGCCCAGATCCCCCTGCACTCTTCCAGCTCCACTTCCTTCTGTGTCTGTCCCTAGAAAAAAAAGAGGCTCCTCCAAGTCACTTACAGGTGCACTTTCTAAATCTCAACTGGCTAGCCTTTGACTCTCCATTCGTCACAAGCTATGGATCTGTTCAACCATTTCCTCACCTTCGCCGTTGATGCTCGTGTCCAGTAAAACCTTTAACTCTCTTCCACACACACAATTCCCCCAGTATGGCCTCCATTTTCACTTCCTCAAGTCTATGGCACAGATCTGAGTGTATCTGGCACACAACTGGTTTAGCCATTCATCACGATCTGGCTGGACCACATCAAGTGCTGTCAGGCCTCCCTGTCATCGGTCAAAACCACCCACTACTCCAGGATCATCCTGGAGACCAAAGATAGCCACAGACTCCTTTTCTCCACTATCAACCATCTCCTTAAACCCTCCTCCCCTACCACCTCTGCGCTCATCTCCAATAAGTGCGAGGAGCTCAGGGACTTCTCTCTCATGAAGACTGAGACCATTTGTTCAGCTGGCTCGGCTGCTTCCCCCTTTCCTTTGTTTACCAAGCCCTAGCCCTGATACTGCGTCTTTCTCAGGTTCACAACCCTCATTCCCTCTCGGATCCCATCGAGTCCATGGTATACACTTCCTGCTCCCTTGACACACCCGGCTCTGCACTTCTGTCTCCTCTTTATGGAATCATAGAATGGTTACATCACAGAAGGAGGCCATTCGGCCCGTCGAGCCCGTGCCGGCTCTCTGCAAGAGCACTTCAGCTAGTCCCACTCCCCCGCCCTTTCCCCATAGCCCTGCAAATTTTACGTAAAAAAGATTTTCCTCATATCACCTTTGGTTCTTCTGCCAATCCTCTGGTTCTCGACCCTTCTGCCAATGGGGACAGTTTCTCTCTATCTACTCTGTCTAGACCCCTCATGCTTTTGAATACCTTGATCAAATCTCCTCTCAACCTTCTCTGCTCTAAGAAGAACAACCCCAGCTTCTACAGTCTATCCACGTAACTGAAGTCCCTCACCCCTGGAACCATTCTTGTAAATCTTTTCTGCACCCTCTCTAAGACTTTCACATCCTTCCTAAAGTGTGGTGCCCAGAATTGGACACAATACTCCAGTTGAGGCCGAACCAGTGTTTTATAAAGGTTCATCATAACTTCCTTGCTTTTGTACTCTAGGTCTCCATTTATGAAGCCCAGGAGCCCGTATGTTTTTTAACCGCTTTCTCAACCTGCCCTGCCACCTTCAACGATTTGTGCACATATACCCCCAGGTCTCTCTGTTCATGCACCCCCTTTAGAATTGTACCCTGTAGTTTGTATTGCTTCTCCTCGTTCTTCCTACCAAAATGCATCACTCCGCACTTTTCTATACTTCCAAGTTTTGTGTCATCTGTAAATTTTGAAATCATGCCCTATACACCTTAGTCTAAGTCAATATATATCAAGAAAAGCACTGCTCCTAGTACCGACCCCTGGGGAATACCACTGTATACCTTCCTCCAGTCTGAAAAACAGCCGTTCACCACTACTCTGTTTCCTGTTACTCAGCCAATTCTGTATCCATGCTGCCACTGCCCCTTTTATTCCATGGGCTTCAACTTTGCTGGTAAGCCTATTACGTGGCACTTTATCAAAGGCCTTTTGGTAGTCCATGTTCACCACATCAACCGCATTGCCCTCATCAAGCCTCTCTGTTACCTCATCAAAAAACTCAATCAAGTTAGTTGAACACAATTTGCCAATGACAAATCCGTGCTGGCTTTCCTTAATTAATCTACACTTCTCCAAGTGACTGTTAATTTTGTCCCGGATTATCGTTTCTAAAAGCTTCCCCACTACTGAGGTTAAACTGACTGACCTGCAATTGCTGGATTTATCCTTACATCCTTTCCTGAACAAGGTTGTAACATTTGCAATTCTCCAGTCCTCTGGCACCAGCCCCGTATCCAAGGAGGATTGGAAGATTATGGCCAGTACCACCGCAATTTCCACCTTTACTTCCCTCAGCATCCGAGGATGCATCCCATGTGACTTATCTACTTTAAGTACAGCCAGCCTTTCTAGTACCTCCTCCTTATCAATTTTTATCCCATCCAGTATCTCAACTACCTCCTCTTTCACTATGACTTTGGCAGCATCTTCTTCCTTGATAAAGACAGATGCAAAGTACTAATTTAGTACCTCAGTCGTGCCCTCTGCCTCCATGTGTAGGTCTCTATTTTGGTCCCTAATCGGCCCCATCCCTTCTATTTATATGCCTATAGAATGCTTTTGGATTCTCTTTTATGTTAGCTACCAATCTATTCTCATACTCTCTCTTTGCCCCTCTTATTTCCTTTTTCACGTCCCCTCTGAACTTTCTAATAACCTCCCAGAGATGCCAGGGAACATAGGGTCTAATGAAAGGGAGGAACTGAAAGAAAGCAGTATTTGTAGGGAAATGGTGTTAGGAAAATTGATGGGACTGAAGGCTGATAAATCCCCAGGGCCTGATGGTCTACATCCCAGGGTACTTAAGGAAGTGGCCCTAGAGATAGTAGATGCATTGCTGGTCATCTTCCAGAACTCGATAGACTCTGGAACAGTACCCATGGATTGGAGGGTAGCTAATGTTACCCCACTATTCAAAAAAGGTGGTAGAGAAAAAGCGGGGAATTATAGACCGGTAAGCCTGAGATCGGTAGTGGGGAAAATGCTAGAGTCTATTATAAAAGATGTAATAGCAGAGCACTTGGAAAGCAGTGACAGGATCGGACAAAGTCAACATGGATTTACAAAAGGTAAATCATGCTTGACTAATCTACTGGAATTTTTTGAGGATGTAACTGGTAAAATAGATAAGGGAGAACCAGTGGATGTGGTGTATTTGGACTTTCAGAAGGCTTTCGATAAGGTCCCACATAAGAGATTAGCATGCAAAATTAAGGCACATGGATTGGGGGCAAGGTATTGACTTGGATAGAGAACTGGTTGGCGGACAGAAAGCAAAGAGTTGGAATAAACGGGTCGTTTTCCGAGTGGCAGGCAGTGACTAGTGGGGTACCGCAAGGATCGGTCCTAGGACCCCAGCTGTTCACAATATATATTAATGATCTGGACGAGGGAATTGGATGTAATATCTCCAAATTTGCAGACGACACAAAGCTGAGTGGGAGGGTAAGCTGTGAGGAGGATGTCGTGAAACTCCAGTACGATTTGGACAGGTTGGGTGATAGGGCAGAAACATGGCAAATGCACTATAATGTGAGGTTATCCACTTTGGTGGCAAAAACAGGAAGGCAGATTATTATTTGAATGGTAATAGATTGGGAGAAGGGGAAGTGCAAAGAGACCTGGGTGTTATTGTGCACCAGTCGCTGAAGGTAAGCATGCAGGTGCAGCAGGCGGTTAAGAAGGCAAATGGTATGTTGGCCTTCGTAGCAAGAGGGTTCGAGTACAGGAACAAGGATGTCTTGCTACAGTTGTACAGGGCCTTGGTGAGACCGCACCTTGAGTATTGTGTGCAGTTTTGGTCGCCTTACCTGAGGAAGGACGTTCTTGCCATGGAGGGAATGCAGCGAAGATTCACCAGGCTGATACCTGGGATGGCAGGAATGACGTACGAGGAGAGATTGGGTCGATTGGGCTTATACTCACTGGAGTTTAGAAGATTGAGAGGGGATCTCATCGAAACCTATAAAATTCTGTAAGGTCTGGACAGACTAGATGCAGAAAGGATGTTTCTGATGGCCGGGGAGTCCAGAACCAGGGGTCATAGTCTAAGGATAAGGGGTAAGCCATTTAGGACTGAAATGAGGAGGAATTTCTTCACCCAGAGAATGGTGAACCTGTGGAATTCTCTGCCACAGAGGGCGGTGGAGGCCAGTTTATTAAATATATTCAAGAAAGAGTTGGATATATTTCTTAAGGCTAAAGGGATCAAGGGATATGGGGAGAAGGCAGGGACAGGGTACTGAATTTGGATGATCAGCCATGATCTCATTGAATGGCGGAGCAGGCTCGAGGGGCCGAATGGCCTACTCCTGCTCCTATCCTCTGTGTTTCTATAAGCTGGTTCTCACTTGTATTCTCAACCTGACATCTGTCATACCCCCACTTTTTCTGCTTCACCTTACTCTCTATCTCTTTCGTCATCCAGGGAGCTCTGGTTTTAATTGCCCTACCTTTCCCCCTCGTGGGAATGTACCTCGAATGTACCCGAACCATCTCCTCTTTAAAGGCAGCCCATTGTTCGATTACAGTTTTGCCTGTCAATCTTTGATTCCAATTTACCCGGGCCAGATCCATTCTCAACCCAATGAAATTGGCTTTCCTCCATTTAAGTATTTTTACTCTAGATTGCTCTCTGTCCTTTTCCATAGCTAGTTTAAACCTTATGATACTGTGATCACTGTTCGCTAAATGTTCCCGTACTGACACTTGCTCTACTTGACCCACTGCATTCCCCAGAACCAGATCCAGCAATGCCTCCTTCCTCGTTGGGCCGGAAATGTACTGACCAAGAAAGTTCTCCTGAACACTTCAGAAATTCTTCCCCCTCTCTGCCCTTTACACTATTACTATCCCAGTCTCTATTAGGATAGTTGAAGTCCCCCATTAACACTACTTTATAGTTCTTGCACCTCTCTGTAATTTTAAAACCTTCCTTAAGTGCACCTTTTTGACCAAGCTTTTGGTCACCCCTCCTAATATCTCCTTCCTTGCTCAGCATCCATTATTGTTTGATTATGTCTCGGTGAAGTGCCTTGGGAAGTTTTCCTACATTAACCTTGCTATATAAGTGGAAGATTTTGTTGTTTTAATTTCAATTTACTAAAACCACTTCCATTTAAACTGAATTCTAATACAGATGTAGGAACTGAGAGTAGAATTTCATCCAGGAATAATATTTGACTGACATCCTGTATGAGTCTATTGTTTATTCAGTGGACTAGCTACAGAAGTGGGAACCTTGGCCAGCTTCCCTTCCCTAAAGCCAGTTGTACTGCTTCTACCACTACTGCAGCAAGATCAGCTAAATTAGCACAGACCCGACAGCAAAACAAGGGCCTCAGCTATTCACTTTCTAAACTCGCTGAGGCATCAGAGGAACCCTAATTGTGAGACCCCCATGTGGCTGAATAGCCTGTTAGCGCTCACTATCCAGACTCCCCAAGGTGGACGTAAAAGATCCCATGGCACTATTTTGAAGAAGAGCAGGGGAGTTATCCCCGGTGTCCTGGCCAATATTTATCCCTCAATCAACACCACTTTTTAAAAAAAAACAGATTATCTGGTCATTATCATATTGCTGTTTGTGGGAGCTTGCTGTGTGCAATTTTGGCTGCCGCGTTTCCCACATTACAACAGTGACTCCACTTCAAAAGTGCTTGATAAGTACTGTAAAGCGCTTTGAGACGTCCGGTGGTCGTGAAAGGCGCAAGTCTTTCTTTCTTTCTTCATAAAGGTAAACTGAGTTGAAAAAGAGGTAAAGGATGTAACAGTTAAAGCCTCGTGCTGTGGTATTTGCTGTGTTCACATCCCTGCTGGACGGAGACTCCATATCTCTCCAAACAAGCATTTCATAGATACATAGAAAATAGGAGCAGGAGTAGGCCATTCGGCCCTTCGAGCCTGACCCGCCATTCAATGAGATCATGGCTGATCATCCAAATTCGGTACCCGGTCCCTGCCTTCTCCCCATATCCCTTGATCCCTTTAGTCTTAAGAAATATATCCAACTCTTTCTTGAATATACTTAATGAACTGGCCTCCACCGCCCTCTGTGGCAGAGAATTCCACAGGTTCACCACTCTCTGGGTGAAGAAATTCCTCCTTTCAGTCCTAAATGGCTTACCCCTTATCCTTAGACTATGACCCCTGGTTCTGGACTCCCCGGCCATCAGAAACATCCTTCCTGCATCTAGTCTGTCCAGGCCTGACAGAATTTTATAGGTTTCAATGAGATCTCCTCTCAATCTTCTAAACTCCAGTGAGTATAAGCCCAATCGACCCAATCTCTCCTCATACGTCATTCCTGCCATCCCAGGTATCAGCCTGGTGAATCTTCGCTGCACTCCTTCCATGGCAAGAACGTCCTTCCTCAGGTAAGGCGACCAAAACTGCACACAATACTCAAGGTGTGGTCTCACCAAGGCCCTGTACAACTGTAGCAAGACAGCCTTGTTCTTGTACTCGAACCCTCTTGCTACGAAGGCCAACATACCATTTGCCTTCTTAACCGCCTGCTGCACCTGCATGCTTACCTTCAGCGACTGGTGTACAAGAACACCCAGGTCTCTTTGCACTTTCCCTTCTCCCAATCTATTACCATTCAAATAATAATCTGCCTTCCTGTTTTTACCACCAAAGTGGGTAACCTCACATTTATCCACATTATAGTGCATTTGCCATTTTCTGCCCAATCACCCAACCTGTCCAAATCGTGCTGGAGTTTCACGACATCCTCCTCACAGCATACCCTCCCCCCCAGCTTTGTGTCGTCTGCAAATTTGGAGATATTACATCCAATTCCCTCGTCCAGATCATTAATATATATTGTGAACAGCTGGGGTCCTAGGACCGATCCTTGCGGTACCCCACTAGTCACTGCCTGCCACTCGGAAAACGACCCGTTTATTCCAACTCTTTGCTTTCTGTCCGCCAACCAGTTCTCTATCCAAGTCAATACCTTGCCCCCAATCCCATGTGCCTTAATTTTGCACGCTAATCTCTTATGCGGGACTGAATCGAAAGCCTTCTGAAAGTCCAAATACACCACATCCACTGGTTCTCCCTTATCTATTTTACCAGTTACATCCTCAAAAAATTCCAGTAGATTAGTCAAGCATGATTTACCTTTTGTAAATCCATGTTGACTTTGTCCGATCCAGTCACTGCTTTCCAAGTGCTCTGCTATTACATCTTTTATAATGGACTCTAGCATTTTCCCCACTACCGATGTCAAGCTTACCGGTCTATAATTCCCCGCCTTTTCTCTACCACCTTTTTTGAATAGTGGGGTAACATTAGCTACCCGCCAATCCATGGGTACCGTTCCAGAGTCTATCGAGTTCTGGAAGATGACCAGCAATGCATCTACTATTTCTAGGGCCACTTCCTTAAGTACCCTGGGATGTAGATTATCAGGCCCTAGGAATTTATCGGCCTTCAGTCCCATCAATTTTCCGAACACCATTTCCCTACAAATACTGATTTCTTTCAGTTCCACCCTTTCATCAGACCCTATGTTCCCTAGCATCTCTGGGAGGTTATTTGTGTCCTCCTTTGTGAAGACAGAACCAAAATATGTATTTAGTTGGTCTGCCATTTCTTTGTTCCCCATTATAAATTCCCCCGATTCTGACTGCAAGGGACCTACGCTTGACTTCACCAATCTTTTTCTCTTCACATATCTATAAAGGCTTTTACAGTCAGTTTTTATGTTCTCTGCAAGCTTCCTCTCATATTCTATTTTCCCTTTCTTAATTAATCCCTTTGTCCTCCTTTGTTGAATCCTAAACTGCTCCCAATCCTCAGGATTATTGCTTTTTCTGGCCAATTGATATGCCCTCTCCTTGGACCTTATGCGATCCCTAATTTCCCTTGTTAGCCACGGTTGGGTCACCTTTTTTGTTTTATTTTTATGTCAAACTGGGATGAACAAATTCTGTAGTTCATCCATTCGGTCTTTGAATGTTTGCCATTGCCTATCCACCGTCAACCCTTTGAGTGCCATTCCCCAATCAATCCTACCCAACTCGCTCCTCAGACCATCATAGTTTCCTTTATTTAAATTGAGGACCCTAGTCTCTGAGTCAACTACTTCATTCTCCATCTTAATGAAGAATTCGATCATATTATGATCGCTCCGACCCAAGGGGCCTCTTACAACAAGATTGCTAATTAATCCTTTCTCGTTACATAATACCCAGTCTAAGATGGCCTGATCTCTGGTTGGTTCCTCGACATATTGGTCCAGGAAACCATCCCGTAAACACTCCAGGAATTCCTCCTCCACAGTATTGTTACTCATTTGGTTGGCCCAATCTATATGTAGATTAAAGCCACCCATGATGACTGCTGTGCCCTTATTGCACGCTTCTTTAATTTCTCTTTGAATGCCATCCCCAATCTCCGCCTTACTGTTTGGAGGTCTATAAACCACTCCCACTAACGTTTTTTTCCCCTTAGTATTTCTCAATTCTACCCATACAGATTCCACCTCATCAGAGTTAATATCCTTCATTACAATTGTGTTAATCCCTTCTTTAACCAGTAATGCTACCCCACCTCCCTTTCCTTTTTGCCTATCTTTCCTGAATATCGAATACCCCTGGATGTTGAGTTCCAAGTCCTGGCCTTCCTTGAGCCACGTTTCTGTCATCCCAACCAAATCGTATTTGTTTACTTCTATTTGCGAAGCTTATTACAAATGCTCCTTGCATTAAGACACAAAGCCTTCAGGCTTGTTTTTTTAACGCTCTTAGACCTATTAGAATTATTATTTACTGTGGCCATATTTGATTTAAACCGTTGATTTCTCTGACTGCCACTTTTGTTTTTCTCCTTCCTATCTTTTGCTTTTATCCTTGTTTCCCTTTCCTCTGTCTCCCTGCTCAGGTTCCCAACCCCCTGCCATTTTAGTTTAAACCCTCCCCCACAGCACTAGCAAACACTCCCCCTAGGACATTGGTTCCAGCCCTGCCCAGGTGCAAACCGTCCGGTTTGAACTGGTCCCACCTCCCCCAGAACCGGTTCCAATGTCCCAGGAACTTGAATCCCTCCCCCTGGCACCATTCCTCTAGCCACGTATTCATCTGATGTATCCTTCTATTTCTACTCTGACTAGCACGTGGCACTGGTAGCAATCCTGAGATTACTACCTTTGAGGTCCTGTTTTTTAATTTATCTCCTAACTCCCTATACTCCGCTTTTAGGACCTCATCCCGCTTTTTACCTATATCGTTGGTGCCTATATGCACCACGACAACTGGCTCTTCACCCTCCCCTTCCAAGATGTTCTGGAGTCGCTCGGAGACATCCTTAACCCTTGCACCAGGGAGGCAACACACCAACCTGGAATCTCGTTTGCGGCCGCAGAAACGCCTATCTATTCCCCTTACAATTGAATCCCCTATTACTATAGCTCTACCCCTCTTTTTCCTCCCATTCTGTGCAGCAGAGCCACCCCTGGTGCCAGGAAGTTGGCTGCTGCTGCCTTCCTCTGATAAGCCATCCCCCCCAACAGTACTCAAAGTGGTGTATCTGTTGGAGAGGGGGATGGCCACAGGGGACCCCTGCACTACCTGCCTGCGCCTAGTACTCTGCCTGTTGGTCACCTGTTCCCTTTCTTCCTGTCCAACCTCTACATGCGGTGTGTCCAACTCCGTAAACGTGCTATTCACGTTGTCCTGAGCATCGTGAACGCTCCAGTATGTGTCCAATCGCAGCTCCAGCGCTGCAATGCGGTCTGTCAGTAGCTGCAGCTGGATGCACTTCCTGCACATGTAGTTGTCAGGGACACAGGAAGTGTCCCTGAGTTCCCACATATCGCAGGAGGAGCAGATCACGGGGCCCGGCTGTCCTGCCATGACATACCCTTTAATTAATTGAATTTAAATTAAATCAGTCAATCCCACTAATTACACTACAGTTAACTGGTTTACCAACAGTCCCTGCTACACCAGAGAGACCTTAGAAACTATAAACCAGAGTTAAAGTTTAAAAAAAGAGATATACTCACCAACCAAATGAGTTTCAAGCACTCATTTTTTTAAATCAGGGGGTTAAAAATAACTGCTTCAAACATAATTACCAAATGAAATTAATTTGTTTAGCAACAAAGGCAGAGGAATGTGTGTTATTCCCTTCCGATATTGATGTAATATTTGGCCACAGCAAAAACAGGAAGGTGTGTGTATGTATATCTTAAAGATTATTAACACGGGTCAGACACGTTCTATTTAATTATGTGAAGCTTTACTATTAAGTAAATTGCAACTGAATGATTATGGGCTTAAAACATACTGTTTAAAATATGTAGCAATTACGCAGGGAAGGAGGATAAAAAAGCCTTTGACACTTTAGATTTTTTTGATAAAAGATCTTTCAATCATTTTTTTTTAACAACGAAAGCCAGAAATATATGCAATCAAGTCCTCTGGCAATTATCACGTGCCTTCTACAAAAGGAAATAACAGACACACTTTTGATGCCGTGCCCTCCCAGAATTGCTGTTAATGCTAAAATCAACAGAGCACAAACAAAATGGGAAAAAATGTCAAAAAAATGTGTATCCATTTTATTTTTCCCTTTTCTTTTTATGTCGCTTTCATCATTATCTAGGCTCCCTTAATCGTCCAATGGTTAAAGGCACTGCCCAGGACATTACTTCGGCTGTTTTTTAAATTCATTCAAGGAATGTGGGCGTCGCAGGCAAGGCCAGCATTTATTGCCCATCCCGAATTGCCTTCGAGAAGGTGGTGGTGAGCCAGTCAGAGGGCAGTTAAGAGTCAACCACATTGCTGTGGGACTGGAGTCACATATAGGCCAGACCAGGTAAGGACAGCAGGTTTCCTTCCCTAAAGGACGTTAGTGAACCAGATGGGTTTTTACGACAGTTTCATGGTCACCACTAGCTCTTTTTAAAATTCCAGTTAAATTCCCCAGCTGCCATGGTGGGATTTGAACTCATTGTCTCCAGATCATTCATCCAGGCCTCTGGATCACTAGTCCAGTATCATAACCACTATGCCACCGTACCCCATTGTTCTGGCTGGAACAGCAGCTGAGCTGCTACAGTCCCTTTCAGAACGTATAAAAACAAATCAGCCAGAGTTACTACTTCTGATAGCTATCCAGTGACCCCTGCTGGAAAGTGTGTGTCAGGTTTAAGGACAGAATTGCTCTTGGTTGTGATTGACGCTCACATGACGAATGATAA
Source organism: Somniosus microcephalus (assembly GCF_052327205.1). Taxonomy (NCBI): domain Eukaryota; kingdom Metazoa; phylum Chordata; class Chondrichthyes; order Squaliformes; family Somniosidae; genus Somniosus; species Somniosus microcephalus. The sequence goes on from NC_140989.1 coordinate 33,250,897, forward strand.
TTTGAGTGCGGTACTGGAAGGCTGCTGGCCTATGGAGACAGCATCTTTGCAAAAGAGAAATACAATTTCTTAGCCAGGCTTAGTGACTTATTCCTCGGCCAGTAATTGAGGTATTAATGAGACAGATGCACCAGACTCTTCACACTCGTATCTTCCCTCATTGTAAGGAAGTGCCAAGCCACTGCTTGACTTTTTCTCTGATATGGTAATCAGGCCTGTGCACTGCCATCCGATGCCTGTCTGTGGGGATAAGTAATGCATGGTGCTGCTGTTTTTAAATTCTATTACATTCATTAATATAGTGCAGCAATTTAGTTTGCATTAATATAAATAAGTTGTGTGGTTAACATTTAGGGCAATTCTGTCACAGCATTCTTCGTTACCACTTCTTCAGCCCTGTGGTTATCTGTGCACAACTCCTTGGCGACACCAGTTAGCATCTTATTTTCCGGAGTTAGCAGAATTTTCTTGAGGCAAATGAGTGGGGCTCTTCAAACAACTGAATCTTGAGCACTACTAATGTGCTTTCAGCCACCCCATTTAAATCCTGCATTTATATTAGTGTTATAGTATATAAACAAAGCCCTACTAGTGCCCCCAGACCAGCTCCGGACATGGATCCCAATGGCAAACATCAACGGTACTGGAATTTGGAGGCTGCCATTTGTTCCATGTTCCTCCCGACACTGGAAGGACCACATACCAAGGGACAGCTGCAAATGCAACGGTGTATAAGTGAGCTTGCACATGCGTGGTTATTTCACAGTTGCGACTTGTGCTTTGAATTTGCTTCTCCCTGTAAATTCAGAGCACCAGCTGCCCCACCACCCTGCCACTGGAAGCTGTGCTGCGATATAAACTTGCTATGATACGCCCAAGCTTATGGCTCAAGTAAACAACAACAACAACAACGTGTATTTATCGAGCACCTTTAACGTAGAAAAATGTCCCATGGCGCTTATGGAGGGGTGAGGAAAATGGAAGCTGACTAAAAGGAAGAGGGATCACGAGGGGTGACTAAAAGCTTGGTCATAGAGGTGGGTCATGTGTCAGTGTGACAAAACCAACACATGGTTCTTCCAGCACAATTCCCTTACCAAACAAATATACCTTTGCCACATCCTTTCTTGTGAGGACGATACATCTTCACCACCTAAATTGGTGCATTTTCCATATATTTTGGTAGGAAGAACGAGGAGAGGCAATATATTCTAAAGGGTACAATCCTAAAGGGAGTGCATGAACAGAGAGACGTGGGGGTATGTGCACAAATCGTTGAAGGTGGCAGAGAAGCAGTTAAAAAAGCATAAGGGATACTGGGCTTCATAAATAGAGGCATAAAGTACAAAAGCAAGTAAGTTATAATGAACCTTTATAAAACACTGGTTCGGCCTCAACTGGAGTATTGTGTCCAATTCTGGGCACCGCACTTTAGGAAGGATGTGAAGGCCTTAGAGAGGGTGCAGAAAAGATTTATGAGAATGGTTCCAGGGATGAAGGTCTTCACTTACGTGGATAAGAACATAAGAAATAGGAGCAGGAGTAGGCCATTCGGCCCTTCGAGCCTGCTCCGCCATTCAATGAGATCATGGCTGATCTTCTGCCTCAACTCCATTCACCGGCCCTATCGCCATATCCCTTGATGCGCTTACTAGTCAGAAATCTATCCACTTCTGTTTTACCACTGCAATGTGCACAGGAATGACTGTGACTCAGCTGCAAACCTGCTGGAAGATACCTGGGAAACTGCTGTCAGAGTTACTGCACCAACAATGCAAAGGAACAACTTCAGGTTGTTTGAAGAAGGTTCTTCTATCATCGAAACATAGAAGATAGGAGCAGGAGTAGGCCATTTGGCCCTTCGAGCCTGCTCCGCCATTCAATGAGATCATGGCTGATCATCCAAATTCAGTACCCTGTCCCTGCCTTCTCCCCATATCCCTTGATCCCTTTAGCCTTAAGAAATATATCCAACTCTTTCTTGAATATATTTAATGAACTGGCCTCCACCGCCCTCTGTGGCAGAGAATTCCACAGGTTCACCACTCTCTGGGTGAAGAAATTCCTCCTCATTTCAGTCCTAAATGGCTTACACCTTATCCTTAGACTATGACCCCTGGTTCTGGACTCCCCGGCCATCCGAAACATCCTTCCTGCATCTAGTCTGTCCAGACCCGACAGAATTTTATAGGTTTCGATGAGATCCCCTCTCAATCGTCTAAACTCCAGTGAGTATAAGCCCAATTGACACAATCTCTCCTCATACGTCATTCCTGCCATCCCAGGTATCAGCCTGGTGAATCTTCGCTGCACTCCCTCCATGGCAAGAACGTCCTTCCTCAGGTAATGTGTCCAAAACTGCACACAATACTCAAGGTGCGGGCTCACCAAGGCCCTGTACAACTATAGCAAGACATCCTTGTTCCTGTACTCGAACCCTCTTGCTACGAAGGCCAACATACCATTTGCCTTCTTAACTGCCTGCTGCACCTGCATGCTTACCTTCAGCGACTGGTGCACAATAACACCCAGGCCTCTTTGCACTTCCCCTTCTCCCAATCTATTGCCATTCAAATAATAATTTGCCTTCCTGTTTTTGCCACCAAAGTGGATAACCTCACATTTATCCACATTATAGTGCATTTGCCATGTTTCTGCCCAATCACCCAACCTGTCCAAATCGTACTGGAGTTTCACGACATCCTCCTCACAGCTTACTCTTCCACCCAGCTTTGTGTCGTCTGCAAATTTGGAGAGATTACATCCAATTCCCTCGTCCAGATCATTAATATATATTGTGAACAGCTGGGGTCCTAGGACCGATCCTTGCGGTACCCCACTAGTCACTGCCTGCCACTCGGAAAACTACCAGTTTATTCCAACTCTTTGCTTTCTGTCCGCCAACCAGTTCTCTATCCAAGTCAATACCTTGCCCCCAATCCCATGTGCCTTAATTTTGCACGCTAATCTCTTATGCGGGACTGAATCGAAAGCCTTCTGAAAGTCCAAATACACCACATCCACTGGTTCTCCCTTATCTATTTTACCAGTTACATCCTCAAAAAATTCCAGTAGATTAGTCAAGCATGATTTACCTTTTGTAAATCCATGTTGACTTTGTCCGATCCTGTCACTGCTTTCCAAGTGCTCTGCTATAACATCTTTTATAATAGACTCTAGCATTTTCCCCACTACCGATGTCAGGCTTACCGGTCTATAATTCCCCACTTTTTCTGAATAGTGGGGTAACATTAGCTACCCTCCATCCATGGGTACCGTTCCAGAGTCTATCGAGTTCTGGAAGATGACCAGCAATGCATCTACTATCTCTAGGGCCACTTCCTTAAGTACCCTGGGATGTAGACCATCAGGCCCTGGGGATTTATTGACCTTCAGTCCCATCAATTTTCCTAACACCATTTCCCTACAAATACTGATTTCTTTCAGTTCATCCCTTTCATCAGACCCTATGTTCCCCAGCATCTCTGGGAGGTTATTTGTATCCTCCTTTGTGAAGACAGAACCAAAGTATGTATTTAGTTGGTCTGCCATTTCCTTGTTTCCCATTATAAATTCCCCTGATTCTGACTGTAAGGGACCTACGCTTGACTTCACCAATCTTTTTCTCTTCACATATCTATAAAAGCTTTTACAGTCAGTTTTTATGTTCCCTGAAAGCTTACTCTCATATTCTATTTTCCCTTTCTTAATTAATCCCTTTGTCCTCCTTTGTTGACTCCTAAACTGCTCCCAATCCTCAGGATTATTGCTTTTTCTAGCTAATTTATATGTCCTCTCCTTGGATCTTATGCTATCCATAATTTCCCTTGTTAGCCACGGTTGAGTCACCTTTTTTGTTTTATTTTTATGCCAAACTGGGATGAACAAATCCTGTAGCTCATCCATTCAGTCTTTGAATGTTTGCCATTGCCTATCCACCGTCAACCCTTTGAGCGACATTCCCCAATCAATCCTACCCAACTCGCTCCTCAGACCATCGTAGTTTACTTTATTTAAATTGAGGACCCTTGTCTCTGAGTCAACTCCTTCATTCTCCATCTTAATGAAGAATTCGATCATATTATGATCACTCCGACCCAAGGGGCCTCGTACAACAAGATTGCTAATTAATCCTTTCTCGTTACATAATACCCAGTCTAAGATGGCCTGATCTCTGGTTGGTTTCTCGACATATTGGTCCAGGAAACCATCCCGTAAACACTCCAGGAATTCCTCCTCCACAGTATTGTTACTAATTTGGTTGGCCCAATCTATATGTAGATTAAAGTCACCCATGATGACTGCTGTGCCCTTATTGCACGCTTCTTTAATTTCCCTTTTAATGCCATCCCCAATCTCCGCCTTACTGTTTGGAGGTCTATATACCACTCCCACTAATGTTTTTTTCCCCTTAGTATTTCTCAATTCTACCCATACAGATTCCACATCATCAGAGCTAATATCCTTCATTACAATTGTATTAATCCCTTCTTTAAACAGTAATGCTACCCCACCTCCCTTTCCTTTTTGCCTATCTTTCCTGAATATCGAATACCCCTGGATGTTGAGTTCCCAGTCTTGGCCATTCTTGAGCCACGTTTTCGTAATCCCAACCAAATCATATTCGTTTACCTCTATTTGCGCAGCCAATTCATCCACCTTATTACAAATGCTCCTCGCATTAAGACACAAAGACACAAAAATGGTGTATACAATATGTGCTCAACAATGAATGAATCCCATTTAAGAATCCTGACCAGAACCATATCTAGATAGACTTGAAATGGCAGGCTTTGCATCATTGCTGTTTCCCATCTAAACTTTAGTGAACAAATTCCAAAATATCAGGAATTAACTTTTTCATTTTGTATCACATACAGCTGCTGTGACAGTGACCACAAACATCTCAGGTTCTATCACAATATGACTTTGTTTATAAGTATGAAAAAACAATAACTACAATTTCTATAGTGCCCTTAACATAGGAAAACATCGCATGGCGCTTCACAAAGGTGGAATGGATGGCGAGCCTAAAAAAGGAGATATTAGAAGGGGTGAACAAAAGCTTGGCCAAGGAGGGGAGTTTGAAGAAGGATCTTGAAAGAGGAGAGGTTGCGGGGTTTAGGGAGGGAATTCCAGAGCGTGGGGCCTCGGCAGCTCAAGGCTTGGCCGCTTATAGAGAGAGGAAAGGAAGGGGGAAGACGCACAAGAGGCCAGAGTTAGAGGAATGGAGAGTTCGGGAAGAGGAGAGTTACAGAGGTAGGGAGGGGCAAGGCCATGCAGGGAATTATACACAAGTTTTACGTTTGAGGGGTCCAGGAGCCAGTGTAGGTCAGCAAGGACATGGGTGATAGATGAGTGGTAATTGGCGTGGGATAGGAGATGAGCAGTAGAGTTTTGGGTGTGCTGAAGTTTATGGAGCGTGGAGGATGGGAGGCCGGCCAGGAATGGATTAGAAGCGTTGAGTCTGGAGGTGGCAACAAAGACTAACACTTAGATAAAACCTCATCATAGCTCTCAGAAAAGTCTCAAAGTGCTTCGCATTCAAAGAATTACTTTGAAATATTTGGCATGTAGGCAAATGAGGCAGACATTATGCAAACAGCAAGATCCCACAATGACTGACGAGTTAATGTACTTTGGTGGTTTTTGTTGGGGGAGGAATGTTGCCCAGGACAGTGGGAGAACTACCCGTCATTCTTCAGATAGTGTCTTGGAAGCTTTAGCATTTGCTTGAATGTCCACCAGACAGGCAGGCAGGGATCAAAGCACATGTTGCATCCTAATGACAGCACTCCCAACAGTGCAGCACTCCCTCAGTACTGCACAGATGTGTCAGCCTCGATTATACACTCAAGTCCTGGAGTGCGGCTTGAAAATACAACCTTCTGATTCAAGAGGCTAGAGTGCTATCACTGAGCCAACCTGACACGTGTGTCTGACCTGAGATGGAAGCAAATTGGGATTTAATATTTCACTGCTGAGTGAGACAGTTAATAATCATAAAGACCAAGGGCACAAGGCGGTGTCAGAATAGCAGGTGCTCCTGATAGTATTTCAAATACCCCTTTGTCTAAAAGCCAACAGTTTAACCTTCTAAATGTTTTTTGTCAATTTTCAAAGATTTGAGAAATCTCTTTTCACCACCTCCGATAAATATCAGTAACACACATCTTGTTCTCACATTTTTTAGCACTCTATAGTTGCTGGACCTCATCCTCCTATATATTTTGTGATAGTAAAGCAGCACATTGGTGTCACGCCGAGCACTCAAGGGGTTAGTCGTGCTCTTCAACATCCCCTGGTTGTCAGTCACTGTCACAAACGTTACAGGTTAAAGCTATAATTTATACGGCCTTTTTTTCCTGAAGAAAACCCAGCTTAGACGCACACATAGAGATTCTGCGAGGCAGAGTTCACTGTAGGAGGCTGATTAAATTATATCAATGTCCAACAGCTAAACTAACAAATACAATAACTGCCCTCCTTTTACTGGCACACATCTTAATTAGGTTTTAATACAGAAAAGCTGATAACTACCCTTGGCCAAACAAAGCAGTGTTGTTATTGCTGAAAGCACAGCTCTGAGTTCCACCCTCTATATACAGCAGTGGCAGCCTCCCTGCTGACCCTTGTCAAAGGACCCCATCTGGTGGTTCCCATGCTAACTGAAGGCTTTAAAGTCAGGTTCCACGTAGAACAGAAGAAAAAAATGATGACAACCAAAGACATTTTTTAATTCTATAATAAACTGGGTAATAAAGTCGCAGTCACGGAACATCAGGGAGTAGGTTAATAAGGAACCCCGCCGCACTAAATAAAACACAAATCCGTCAATACCAGAGACATGCAGAGGTAGTACAGTATTTCTGGATTGATAATTACTCTTTTCTGAAATTTTTGGTGATTACTGCAGCATTCTTATTCTGAAACTTTTCAATACAAATTTCACTTCTCAACATCAGGCCCAGTCCGGAGTGAAATTCCTGGCCAACATTCCTTCCTCACTCACCAGCGCCAAAGGAAAACAGATTAAACTGGCCATTCATCTGGTTGCTGTTTGTGGGAAGTTTCTTGTTCGCAATGGCTGCTGAGTTTTCCCAGATAAGGATACTCACTGCATTTCAATTAATAAAGTAATTCACTGTGTGAAGTGCTTTGAGACATTTGATGACATGACAAGCTCATGCAAGCAAGTACTCTTATTTTTCTTCCAACTGGGAATGGATAATTCTTCACATAAACAGCACCTAAAGCAGATAAATCTGCTCATTTAGCATTTACTCCAAAGGCAGTATTTTTCCAGTTGGTCCAACTCTGATGAGACGTAATAAACTGATCAATTCCATTTACTGTAGCCTTAAGCACTTCCAAGTAAAAGCAAAAACAATTAACTGGGTAGATCAGGGTAACTAATAAGGGGTAATTCCACATTCCCAGCAGGGGAACCGTGTTCACAGGGAGGGAGTGCAGATTGGAGATTGGCTACAGTAGCCCCAATTCTTTGACCTGCACTCCCTGTGAGCATGACCTACCACTGGGGGTGCAGGAGCCCAGAATGACCCCCGTAAACACCAGGTTTTGAATAGTAGCCCCATGTACAGATTTATTCTGGAAATGATGATCAGCTTTCAGTTGAGTGAACTGGTGGGCAATCCGTCTACAAGATTCCGGAGCTGAAATGTTTCTCAAGCTTCATTTACACAGGAGGCTTTGGATTACTACATTCCCCCTGATTAAACGGCGCCAGTGCAAAACGAGTACAGAACCCACTGTTCTGGAACCTGCTCCTGCACTAGTTTTATATCCAGTATCCAGCAAGGAGATTAGAGACTGTAAAATTGGTGCAATGTAACATGAGGTAAATTGCTTTGGGGTAATTTGGTCTACAAGAGCTTTGTACTAACAGCAATTCACTTTCTAGCAACTCTGCTCTATCCTGTGGAGTAAACGGGCAGTATAGAGTTACATAGGAATATACAGGGCCGGAAGACAACCCATCTGACCAGTCCTAGAGTTATCTTTTGGAAGGAGAATACTAACTACACTATCAACGGCTTAGTAAGTAAAGAAAAACATAAGAAAAATCAAGCATGACAAATGGACAGTTGAATTTTGAATAACATCCTTCTGGACTGCACTGCTCTTAAACTCTTACATCTCTAAAGAGAGGACTGATGCAAGCCAATGGTAGAGGTGGGATAGTTACCCTTCTCCAGAAAAAAAATTAAGGAGCGTTTTCTCACGCACACAGGAACGTCTGTGAGATCAGAGTATCTGGGAGGCCTGAAGTTACTTTGAACCACTTCCCAGGGAAAAAGATAATCTGAATATTTCCTACCCAAGGAGAAAGTCCATCTCAAAACTCAGCTGCTATTGATTTTTTTTAAACTTTAGTCCTAGTTGGCACCCAAGACCAGCAAAGTTGTGGATCCCTGTTCGACATAACGAGAGGACAGACGGCAGACCCACCACACACAACAAGTGGGTCTGTTCTCATATAAAAGTTGGAAGTTGTCCTTTTCGAATGGGAGAAATTATCCAATTATTTTTGTGTTTTTAAGGAATGCTTATAAAATACTTTTAAGTTGGAAGTATTTCCACCCAGATAATTCTTGTTAAATATCACACCACTTTAGACACTTACACTGCTACCTGGAGGAAGTTACAGAGAGACAGCTGAGCTCAGAGTGTCAGTGTAAATGTTATTTAACGTGACATGGTTGCAACATTAATCATGGCATCTATGCACTCACGACTCCTGATGGTAGAGGAAACTGGAAGGCTCCAGGGTGAATGAGAGATGCACAAAGCCAGGGTTTGTAGTGCAGCCCTGGAATGTGATGGGATTTGCTTCTGTCTCAGTACAGACACAAACGGCTTTAACACCTTCCCTCCTAATTCTATTCCTTTTGATATAGCTAATGAATCGGGGACCTTGAGACTTCCAAACATTTGTGAAGGTGCACAGTTTAAATGTGTAGAATACTGAAAAACACATTCCTTCAATTACGCTCCTGTGCAATGACGTACTCATGTGTCAGTTCAAGTATCAAGATATGGGCCCTGATTCCGATTGATGTCTTGCAGTTTACATTGTGCTCGTATGCATTTTTATCTTTTTTAGGAAGGAGTACAGGTCAAATTTGTTTCAAATTTAATGTGCTACAAAATGTGGGCACAATTAGTTCCTGCAAATGCCATTTTGTTTCTCTTCTTAGGCAGTCCCTCGGAACCGAGGATGACTTGCTTCCACATTAAAAATGAGCTCGCAGGTGACTGATGAGTCCAATGCGGGACCTACAGTCTCTGTCACAGGTGGGGCAGACGGTGGTTGAAGGGGCGGGTGGGTGGGGTGCTTGGGTTGACGTGCGCTCCTTGCGCTGCCTGTGCTTGACTTCCGTTTGCTCCCGGTGAAGAGACTCGAGGTGTTCAGCGCCTTCCCGGATACTTCTCCTCCACTTTGTGCAGTCTTGGGCCAGGGATTCCCAGGTGTCGGTGGGGATGTTACACTTTTTCAAGGAGGCTTTGAGGGTGTCCTTGAAGCGTTTCCTCTGCCCACCTGGGGCTCTCTTGCCGTGCCGTAGCTCCAAGTAGAGCGCTTGTGTTGGGAGTCTCGTATCGGGCATGCGGACAATGTGACCCGTCCATCGGAGCTGATTGAGCGTGGTCAGAGCTTCGATGCTGGGGATGTTGGCCTGAGCAAGAACACTGACGTTGGTGCGCCTATCCTGCCAATTGATTTGCAGGATCTTGCGGAGGCAGCGTTGGTGGTACCTCTCCAGTGCTTTGAGGTGCCTGCTGTACATGGTCCATGTCTCTGAGGCAGGTATCACTGCTGCCCTGTAGACCATGAGCTTAGTGCCAGGTTTGAGGTCCTGGTCTTCAAACACTCTCTTCCTCAGGCGACCGAAGGCTGCACTGGCACACTGAAAGCGGTGTTGGACTTCGTCGTCGACGTCTGCCCTTGTTGACAATAGGCTCCCGAGGTATGGAAAGTGGTCCACGTTTTCCAAGGCCTTGTCGTGGATTTTGATAATAATCGGGGGGGCAGCACTGTGTGGCGGGGGCAGGTTGGTAGAGGACCTTTGTCCTACTGATGTTTAGTGTAAGGCCCATGCTCTCGTATGCTTTGGTGAAGGTGTTTACGATGGTTTGGAGTTCAACCTCCGAGTGAGCGCAGACGCAAGCATCATCTGCATACTGTAATTCGACGACAGAGGATGGGACGACCTTGGATCTGGACTGGAGGCGACGGAGGTTGAACAGTTTCCCGTTTGTTCTGTAAATTAGCTCCACTCCAGTGGGGAGCTTACTGAGGGTGAGATGGAGCATTGCAGCAAGGAAGATTGAGATTTTGTTTAGGTATATAATGTCCCCCTTTCTCCTGAAGGGACTGACTACTTCATCGATTCCATGGTCACCCTTGCCATCTAGCCCAAATGGAAATTACTCACATGTAAGCCTCGACAGTTGAGTGTTGGCAATCCTCCCAACTATGGCGGTCATTAGAGATGAGCTATATCGTCACCCATTGTCCACACACATGCATTGCCAGCAGGGATTGCTGTGCAGCAACCAGGAGTGGGAACCATGGTGATTTTACAGTCCTTAACTGTGGGGTACTGCCCTGAGATCAGAGAACTGACTGGGCATCAAACCCCAGATCTTTCTTGCTCATATGGTCCAGACCAAAACCAGAGCATGTCAGGAAGGGGCAGAAGGTATGGAGTAAAAGGTAAAGTAATAAAAAGGGCAAAAGCAGGAACTAAGTGTCACAAAACATCTTTGAAAGTTCTCTATCTGAATGCACGTAGCATTCGTAACAAAATAGATGAGTTAATGGCACAAATAACTACATATGGGTATGATCTTGTGGCCATTACAGAAACATGGCTGCAGGGTGACAATGCCTGGGAATTAAACATACCAGGTTATTTAACGATCAGGAAGGACAGGCAGGAAGGAAGGGGAGGTGGGGTGGCTATGTTAATAAAGGAAGGAATCACTGTAATACAGAGAAATGATATTGGGTCAAAAGATCAGGACAATGAAACAGTTTGGGTGGAGGTGAGGAATAATAAGGGGAAAAAAACACGAGTGGGCGTAGTCTATAGGCCTCCGAACTGTGGCAACTCTGTTGGACGGAATATCAATCAGGAAATAGTTGAGGCTTGTAATAAGGGAACATCTATAATTATGGGGGATTTTAACTATCATATTAATTGGACAAATCAAATTGGGCAGGGCTGCCTTGAGGATGAGTTCATTGAGTGTATTAGGGATGGGTTTCTTGAGCAGTATGTAACTGAACCGACCAGGGGGCAAGCAACCTTAGATCTGGTCCTGTGTAACGAGACAGGATTAATTAAAAATGTCCTAGTAAAGGATCCCCTTGGAATGAGTGACCATAACATGGTTGAATTCCATATTCAATTAGAGGGTGAGAAGGTTGGTTCTCAAACAAGCGTGCTAAGCTTGAATAAAGGAGACTATGAAGGTATGAGAGCGGAATTGAGTAGAGTGGATTGGGAAAATAGATTAAAGGGTAAGACGATACATGATCAGTGGTGTACATTTAAGGAGTTATTTTACAACTTCCAAAAAATATATATTCCACTGAGAAGAAAAGGGTGTAAAAGAAAAGACAGCCATCCGTGGCTAAGTAAAGAAATTAAGGATAGTATTCGACTAAAAACAAGGGCATATAAGGTAGCCAAATCTAGTGGGAGGATAGAGGATTGGGAAAACTTTAAAAGACAGCAAAAAATAACAAAAAGATTGATTAAGAAAGGGAAGATAGATTATGAAAGTAAATTAGCAAAAAATATAAAAACAGATAGCAAGGGTTTTTATAGTTATATAAAAAGAAAAAGGGTGGCTAAAGTAAATGTTGGTCCCTTAGAGGATGAGACCGGGAAATTAATGGTGGGAAATATGGAGATGGCAAAAACACTGAATGAATATTTTATATCAGTCTTTACAGTAGAAGACACTAAGAATATCCCAACACTGGACAAACAGGGGGCTATGGGGGGGAGGAGCTAAACACGATCAAAATCACTAAGGAAGTGGTACTCGGTAAAATAATGGGACTCAAGGCGGATAAATCACCTGGACCTGATGGCTTACATCCTAGGGTCTTGAGGGAAGTGGCGGTAGGGATTGTGGATGCATTGGTAATAATTTTCCAAAACTCCCTGGACTCGGCAATGGTCCCGGCAGACTGGAAAACTGCTAATGTAACACCCTTATTTAAAAAGGGCAGTAGACAGAAGGCTGGAAACTATAGACCGGTTAGCCTAACATCTGTGGTAGGTAAAATTTTGGAGTCCATTAAGGAGACAGTAAACAGGACATTTGGATAATCATAATTTAATAGGACAAAGTCAGCATAGTTTTATGAAGGGGAAGTCATGTTTGACAAATTTGCTGGAGTTCTTTGAGGAAGTAACATATAGGGTGGATGAAGGGGAACCAGTGGACGTAGTGTATTTAGACTTCCAAAAGGCATTTGACAAGGTGCCACACAAAAGATTATTGCTTAAGATAAAAAATCACGGGATTGGGGGTAATATTCTGGCATGGATAGAGGATTGGCTATCTAACAGAAGGCAGAGAGTTGGGATAAATGGTTCATTCTCAGACTGGCAATCAGTAACTAGTGGTGTTCCGCAGGGGTCAGTGCTGGGTCCCCAACTCTTTACAATCTATATTAACGATTTGGAGGAGGGGACCGAGTGTAACATATCAAAGTTTGCAGATGATACTAAGATGGGGGGGAAAGTAGTGAGCGAGGAGGACATAAAAAACCTTCAAGGGGACATAGACAGGCTAAGTAAGTGGGCAGAGATTTGGCAGATGGAATACAATACTGGAAAGTGTGAGGTTATGCACTTTGGCAGGAAAAATCGTAGAGCAAGTTATTATCTTAATGGCAAGAAACTGGAAAGTACTGAAGTACAAAGGGATCTGGGGGTCCTGGTGCACGAAACTCAAAAGGTTAGTATGCAGGTGCAGCAAGTGATTAAGAAGGCCAATGGAATGTTGGCTTTCATTGCTAGGGGGATAGAATATAAAAATAGGGAGGTATTGCTTCAGTTGTACAAGGTATTGGTGAGACCGCACCTGGAATACTGCGTACAGTTTTGGTGTCCATACTTAAGAAAGGACATACTTGCTCTCGAGTCAGTACAAAGAAGGTTCACTCGGTTAATCCCGGGGATGAGGGGATGGACATATGAGGAGAGGTTGAGTAGATTGGGACTCTACTCATTGGAGTTCAGAAGAATGAGAGGTGATCTTATTGAAACATATAAGATTGTGAAGGGGTTGGATCGGGTGGATGCAGAGAAGATGTTCCTGATGATGGGTGAAACTAGAACTAGGGGTATAGTCTTAGAATAAGGGGCTGCTCTTTCAAAACTGAGATGAGGAGGAACTACTTCACTCAGAGGGTGGTAGGTCCATGGAATATGCTGCCCCAAAAAGCTGTAGAAGCTACATCATTACATAAATTTAAAACAGAAATAGACAGTTTCCTAGAAGTAAAGGGAATTAAGGGTTACGGGGAGCGGGCAGGAATTTGGACATGAGTCTAGGTTCGGATCGGTCATGGCCCTGTGGGTAGCGGAGCGGGCCCAGGGGCCGTGTAGCCTGATCCTGCTCCTATTTCGTGTGTCTAATTCTGTTAGATTCAGGAGATGGTTCTGTGATAGTGGATTGGCGGTTAGGATCAGGTCAGCCATGATTTTATTAAATGGCGGAGCAGGCTCGGGGGGCCGATTGGCCTACTCCTGCTCCTATTTCTTATGTTCTTATAAACAAACAATTACAAGCTATGCTTTTTGCAGAGGGAGCTAATAATTTATAACCTTTCACCATTTTATTTCTGTAGGGAGGGAAATACCTGCTCTTGTGTTCATCAGTGCTCTGGTCCAAACTTTCCTCTGCCTCTCCTCCAATCTCCCTGCCCAATAATAAACTATAGATGCAGGCCATTTCTCAATTTCAATTGTTCTTCTATTTTCGGGTCCCCGCCCCGCTCCAATTGCTGGCTGAAAGAGCAGACCAGCTACCTCGTCTCACACCTATACCAATGTCCCACTCCACAGGCCACTAAAATACGTCAGAGAATGGCCTCGGGTAATTCCCCCTTCACTGTGAAGCTCTCAGAGGCATGGGTAAAATTGGGAACTCAATGTGGGGAACCACAGATGCAAACCCATATTGCATTATCTCCATAGCGCATTGGTACCCTGACTTTCTGTGCCAATATGCCATTGCATGTCAGACCTTTTTAAAAAAAAAATTCCTGTACAACAGAAAACTCTTGATGTAAACTATTTTGTAATGTGGCTCAGTCCATTGGATTCAGCTCTCCCTATATTCACAGCAGTGGTCTCCATAAAAGATTCATTTTGTAAACATTTAAAAACGTTTCTCTATTTTGCTTTAGAGTTGCCTTGAGGGTAGTGAATTGGGCAAGTAAACTATGTAAGTGTACATTGATTTCCAACCTTAAACTGCATTAAAAATTATATCCATAGAATCATAGAAATTTACAGCACAGGAGGAGGTCATTCGGCCCATCTTGTCCGCGCCGGCCGACAAAGAGCTATCCAGCCTAATCCCACTTTCCAGCACTTGGTCCGTAGCCCTGTAGGTTACGGCACTTCAAGTGCACATCCAAGTACTTTTTAAATGTGGCGAGGGCTTCTGTCTCTACCACCCTTTCAGGCATATTCATTCCATAATTCCTATGGTGGATTTTCATAGTTAGTTTTTAATAGTTGACATTTCTCTTACAGATGGAGGCTTAGTGAGGGAGAGATTGAGGGGAATGAGTGATAGAATATGACATTTTCCAGATCCCGAGACTGACCCGGTGGACTGTAATGGTCCTTTCCGTCCCTCTACATTCCTATGTGCTGTATGAGCTTCCTCAACAATAAGTATAACCACATTTTCCTGGCTCAGATATTTTTTTTAAAAATCCTTCTTGTTGCTGTTACTAGATTATAATAGATGACTTACTTACCTAAACACTGAATTCTGACCTGCATCTGCTGAAAATGCTGTTTTTTGCTGCGTTTCATGCTGTTCTAAAAGTCTCTACTGAACCAGATGGAGCGCTTTATTTTTATCCGAGATTTCCACAGCATTCATAATCAGGTTCATCAAGTCCAGCTTGTATTGATTTTTATAAAAATAAATTCCTCTGAGTAGTTCCTTGCACGTCACCATCAAACATCTCTGCACATTGAACATAACGGCTAAAGTCAAAAACCTCAGCCCCTCATTTAATATCAGTGCACGATGGCTAAACATGTTTGTCCAAAATCCCTTCCTCTGCTATTTTAACGGAGGCAGTGAACCATTTATTCTAAAGCGGGTTAACACCTTTGCTGAAATTGAAGAGAGGAACTGGAGATGAAAGTGTTAAGGCTTTGTACACTGGTCGCTCCAGTGCAATCCCAGGTCCCTCAACGCTGAAGTAATTTCTATCACTACAACATAAAAGAGTACAGCCGTGCGGCTGCATACAAACAGATAACGTCGGAAATATACGGCAACTCCATCAGCATCTGAAAAGACAGAAGGCGCTACCCTGAAACGTTACCTTCTCTTTTCAGATGCTGGCGACCCGGTTGTGTATTGTCAGCATTTTCTGTTTTAGCTCAGCTTTCCAGTATTTGCAGTTTTTCTCTTTGTATCTGTGCTGCTATATATGCCATAAACAATGAGACATATTTTACCCATACATTTTTGCAAGTTATTTCCTGCCTCGTTTGGAAGTCCCCGTGGCACTCCATTCCCTGATCAGTGAATGCTGGGACGTGGGGGTAGAGGGGGGCCAGGGAAAACTCACAGGCCTCTCCCACTGTGACTATTCCAGCTACCAGAAGTTGTGTGGGAGCAGCCCAAGTAGACTCGGTCCCTTTGCCTTCTCCCTGCTTGCAGGGAATCACCTGGCCTCTGAAGTCACAGCGCAGCTGAGATCAGGAACTCACTGTGCAGGGAAATCACAGCTAGAAACCTGTGTGTAAACATAGAAAAAAAATTAGAAAAATAGGAGCAGGAGTAGGCCATTCGGCCCTTTGAGCCTGCTCCGCCATTCAATATGATCATGGCTGATCCTCTATCTCAATACCATATTCCTGCTCCCTCCCCATACCCCTTGATGCCTTTTGTGTCTAGAAATCTATCTCCATCTTAAATATATTCAGTGACTTGGCCTCCACAGCCTTCTGTGGTAGAGAATTCCACAGGTTCACCACCCTCTGAGTGAAGAAATTTCTCCTCATCTCAGTCCTAAATATCCTACCCTGTATCTGGAGACTGTGACCCCTTGTTGTAGACCCCCCCCCCAAAGCCAGGGGAGACATCCTCCCTGCATCCAGTCTGTCTAGCCCTGTCAGAATTTTATACGTTTCAATGAGATCCCCTCTCATTCTTCTAAACTCTAGTGAATACAGGCCTAGTCGACCCAATCTCTCCTCATACGACAGTCCTGCCATCCCAGGAATCAGTCTGGTGAACCTTCGCTGCACTCCCTCTATGGCAAGGAGACCAAAACTGCACACACTACTCCAGGTGCTATCACTCCATGGCACAGTAAGCTGGTAAATCAGCACCATAATAAACCGGGTACAATATCTACTATTTTATTGTTGAATGCATATGCTAACAACCAATGTTCCCTTTAACAGGCTGCGCAGCCCATTCAAAATACCGCGCATGCGTGGTTTTTCTATTTAAAAGCCGGCTGCACGGGAGCCCTGGAGTGCTAAAGGGAGCACTGCTAACCACCCTTTTTCCTGAAGATGATATAGGCAGAAAATACAACATGTCAGACTATAACCACCTGCATTCTGTAAAACCCTGAAAATGTGAACTTTTGAAGGAAGCCTTTTGTTTCTTTGATATTTAGTTCTGTATGCAGAAAGTACTTACTAATCTGGAGCAGAACACAAAATTGGGTTAATTGGAATCGGCAGGACCATTTTTTCTGGAAATGACGTTTTATACAGTTATGTAACATGGTCGTTAAATATTGACATTAATTAAACTGCTCCCTAAGAACACCATCTATTTATTTGCTTTACATTTCCTTCCACTTTCCATCCTTCTCTTCTGAAGGCTGTGACTGATGCTGGGCTGGAGCGCCACAGGTGCTGGTAACCTGTCTGTGCGGCCATTCTTCATGTGTGAGTGTCAGCAGCCTGTTGAACTGTAGGGGGGTCGACACAGCCGAGACCCATCCTGTTCTCAACCGGTGTCCAGCTGAGTTGGTTGGACTGAGATCAGGAGTAGGATCCTTGGCCAAATTCTGCCTTCCCTAGCTGAGGCCAAATGTAAGGGCTCCCCGGCTAAAATGGGCAAACTCGGTTCATACCAGGGATTGTACCTGGGATCGTCCAGCCTGTTTGGCTCAACGCCACACTAGGTGGTGCATTTAGCTACTGAATGATCAGGGGAGAAACATTCTGTTTTAACGGCAGTCTGCTAAGGGTTAACGCCAAAAGAATGTGAAAAGATTCTCAATAAAAATAAAACCTCCTTCTACAAAATTTTATATGGAGGGAATTAGCTTTACAAAATATCTGGATACAAAGGTTGGAAAAAAGTTTTCTTAAAACATTACAAATAGCCTGGTCTGTTTAAAAAAAAGTTATTTTATCTAATTCAGACAAACTTTTTAAGTATTGTTTCACAAATACGCTGCTTTGTGTTTAATTTGAAAGAAAATAACCCACAGTTCTACTTGTGTGATGTAGGCAGACACATTCACCATAAATACTTCCAGAACCTGGGTAAAATGTTGCCTTGATCAGAAATGCTTAACTGTTTGGGCCGTACACCCAAACACACACAAGCATCCAAACATGTACACGGCAAACTGTTAACAACAGTCTAACTGGCGCGGCATTATTCTGCCCGCTATAAACGGCTGTCCTTTAACACTACCTTCTACCAATGTGGAGTCGCGGGGATTTGGGGAGGCGAGAGTTGGGAGGAGTTGGAGAACCGCGAGGAAACCAAACTGCCTAGTCGAGGGAGGGCGAGGAAGTGTTCAGAATTGAGAGGATCAGCAGGGGACGACTGGGGATGTGTGTGTGTGTGGGCGGACGGGTGGGTGAGTGAGGTGGGGAAGAGTTGAAAACGAGGGAGAATTATTGATGTTTGTACAGAAAAGCAATGCACGTGTTTTTTTTAATTTATTCATTCACGGGACGTGGGCGTTGCCGGCAAGGCCGGCATTTATCGCCCATTCCTAATTGCCCTAGAGAAGGTGGTAATGAGCCGCCTTATACAACTGAGTGGCTTGCTAGGCCATTTCAGAGGACAATTAGGAGTCAACCACATTGCTGTGGGTCTGGAGTCACATATAGGCCAGACCGGGTAAGGACGGCAGATTTCCTTCCCTAAAGGACATTAGTGAACCAGATGGGTTTTTACGACAATCCGGTAGTTTCATGGTCACCATTACTGATACTAGCTTTTTATTCCAGATTTATTTATTAACTGAATTTAAATTCCCCAGCTGCCAGATAGACACGTCCAGTTTAAAGCAACTTCTAATACACTGGGTTTTGAGCAGACGCGGTTTGACCTGTTTCTATCTTTATCTAGACAAACTGCGTCTGCTGTAAATGGAGCAGGAAAGCCACGATAAAAGGGGGGGTTGCGGGAAACATAGCTTGTCATGTTCTTCAATTATGATATTTTGCAATCATAATAGAAAACCAAAAAGGTTTTACCAATAACAAAGACTAGTACATAAAGACTTCCACATATCATTAAATTAATGGGAGAGGTACAAAGCTACTGTAGATCTCTTTATATTTGTGGGCTTGTAATTTCATGGGAGAAAAATTTAAATCCCCATGAATACGTCAGCATTACATAACTACACTAAAATCTAGTGCAAATATCACAAAAGTATAATGGAGTCCAAAGAAATGGAAATATTTTACCACACCACCATAATAACTTGAGCATTAAAGCTCTTCAACAATAATGTGCGTGGGGACTTCAGGTTAGGTCACTGAATCTAGCTAGGCACTAACTGTGACTACAAATATATTCAATATTCTTTGCACACAAAAATACGCTCTTACTGCAACGTTTCTGCTCAGCAGCTTTTGGGCAAGCAGACAAAAGTTTGGAGACTAATTTCTTGAACATTTTAAAGTTCCCCTGTAGCTTTCTTTTAGGTAAAAAAAAACAAAACCAGATGAAGCAGTACCCGCCTCGGGCTGGTTGCCTCTCCAGCAGCGGTAAGGCTGTTATAGCTATGAATGCCATTTGTTCCATTACACAACCTCCTGAAGCCTTTTGCGGAGAGCTAAAACAACTGCCTGCACCAAATCGACACATGGCTCTCCATTCTGACTCTTTGCTAATCCAGACGCTCTGACCATCTTTCTTTAAGTTGCCATATGGTTGGCAGAAGCCTGTAGATTTAGCAGCACATCTGCTTGCAGATTACTTTTTTCCTTAAAGGTCCACAGCTTTTTTTTTGTTGAAATGTGTGAACAATGAAGATGAGAGCGTGTTACTGAAAATATTTTGACAGAAAAATACTGAGGAAATCTCACCGCAAGAGTACAAATTAAAAGAAGAAATTCTTTTACAAAGTACATTAAAAAAAATGATAATATAAATGCAAGAGACTGAGTAGTTCTGTTCAATTTCATTGCACAATAATATTCTGGTTCACAACTTGCCAAAGATAAAATGGCATGGGGATAAATTGTGCTATGTAAGTAAGTTTGTACAACAACAACTTGTATTTATATAGCACCTTTAACGTAGTAAAACGTCCCAAGGCGCTGCACAGGAGTATTTTAAGACAACAAATTTGACACCGAGCCACATAAGGATAAATTAGGGCAGGTGACCAAAAGCTTGGTCAAAGAGGTAAGTTTTAAGGAGCAGCTTAAAGGAGGAAAGAGAGGTAGAGAGGTTTAGTGAGGGAATTCCAGAGCTTAGGGCCTAGGCAACAGAAGGCATGGCCACCAAAGATTGAGCAATTATAATCAGGGATGCTCAAGAGGGCAGAATTAGAGTTGAGAGTGGAATTAGTGACGGCACACAGCGACTGGCTTCCGTTTTGAAAAAAATTAATTAAATTTTGTAGGAGGAATTTTACCTCATGCACAATATGCTTCACACACATTTACAGCCTAGAAATGACTGTTTGCAATTTTAAAGTACAGCTGCTCAGTGCGCTTGCCCGGCATTCCTCTGTATTCTCTTTCAATGGAGGTATTAAAGATTTAACACTTATGTTAACATAGCTATCAACATGTTAAGCATTGTACAATAACCAGTACTTTCTAGATTTAAAATTCTATTCAGCAGAATCTTGGCAAAACCACATCTCTGCAAATTGTAAAATTTTGTGGGGGAAAAATTCTAACTTTGCATTCATTTTAAATACTTTGGAATTTTCCCATTTGCAGGTTAAAAATCAGATGGAAGAAAAACATTGAACATGTTATGTTTACATTTGAGCTCTACTCAGAATAATTCAAATGAAGGGATGTTAATGCCGCTGATACTTTTCATATGAAGTAGTTGTGATTTAAAAATAAACCTCAGTACATGCACGCCCACAAAAAAAAATCTGGAATGCTGACGGAACTTTTTAATAAGTGCACCCAATTAACTACTTGAGGACTGCAGTAAGACTTCATATCAAATTTGGAAGAGTTCAATGTTTTAAATGCTTTTTCAGAAAATACTACGGTATTATTAGAAATATGTGGCTGTGTTCATTGTTGCAACCTACAACTGGAGACCATTATCAATGTACACAAATAAGTTTCTGTAGTAATTACTATATAATCAGAGATATATACATTTAACCCCACCCCCCACCGCCATTCTGCAAGTCATTTTCCTCCCAAAGTCAGTAGTGCACCCACGCTCTGAGTTAGAGGGCTGTCAGTTCAAGCCCCACTCCAGAAGTCGAACCCATAACCTAGGTTGCCAATGGTGACCCCGAGCTTCCGGTCGCCTGTCATTTCAATTCCCCGTTCCATTCCCACTCAGACCTCACCGTCTGCGGCCTCTTACATTGTTCCACGGAAGCTCACCGTAAACTCGAGAAACAGCACCTCATCTTCCGATTAGGCACTTTACAGCCTTCCGGACTCAATATCGAGTTCAACAATTTCAGATCATAACCTCGGCCCCTATTATATTTTTATATTTTTTATCCACACTTTTGGTTTGTGACTTTTCCTTGTTTTCTCTCTCTCTCCCACAAGGCAGCTGTCTCTCACTCTGCCAGCGCATTTCACACTTCATCTAGAGCCATTGTCTGTTTCTTTACCTGTCCTATTACCATCTCGTCTCACCTTGAATATCTCTTAATGTCTCTTCTTTCATCCCCTCCCCCATTTCCCAGCCCCCAAACTGCCTTTTGTTTCATTTCCTGCCTTTTCTCTCAGTTCTGTAGAAGGGTTTCGACCCAAAACGTTGACTTTATTTCTCTCTCCACGGATGTTGCCTGGCCTGCTGAGTTTTTCCAGCATTTTCTGTTATTCTTGCCAATGCTAGTGTTGTATTGAGGGAGTGTTGCATTGTCTAAGGTGTTGTTCCTCGATATAACATTAAACAGAGACCCTTTCTGATTGTTTTGGTCGTTTAAGTAGATGTTAAGCATTCTATGGCACTATTGAAAGTAGAGCATTCTTCCCTCAATCAAACACGGTTTAAGTAGTTATCTCATTGCTGTTTGTGCAATCTGTGTGCACAACTATACAAGGTGCTACACTTGTGCCTTCACAACACTGCGCCCAAAAATAGTTCTATGTAAATGCAAGTCTTTTTTTTCGTCATAGGTCCCAGCTATGATGCAGCCCATTCCCTGTTTAGGCAAATGACCCATTTCCATGCCTCTGCTGTAGCAGTGTGCGAGAGAGCTGAGGATGGACTCGCCCTCATTTATCCCTTTCCCTTGTTTCAGCTCGGTCATCTCCCCCTCCACAGGGTACCGAGAGAAACCATGCCACCACTCGATGCACAACTCCAACAATGGCTGGAACGCAGATTTGTGAAAATTACTGCGACCCTCCAGCACTCTGGAAAGTTGAACATTAATATCAAATCTGACACCCTAATCGAAACCAGTTTAAACAGAGCCCTTTCCAGTCAGCTTTGGCTTATTTCCCTCTGTACTTCCTGTCCCCATTGACTTCACAGGGATTAAGTGTCGCTGATATAAAAACCTAGCGCTTGTGGAACAATTAAGTTGTAAAATAATCAGAAATAAATCAGAGTTAAGATTTTGTTGAAATTAGAAAAAGATGTATTTCCTCCTCTGTTCAGTTATTATTTTTTTTCCTCTTTTAGGCATACAACCACGGGTTATTTTTGTAAATTTATACTCAACTTTTTCATTCCTTGCACATTTCTTATCTTCTTTTTCTTGCTGAACAAAACAGGCTGAGAGTACAAATGCTTTCACTTGAACTTCAGCATCTGCCTGGAGTCTTATTGATGGGTGGCGGGGAGGGTGGAGGGGGGGGAAAGAGAACCAACGGGGAAGATTACAGCTGGCTGAGGGGTTGGGGAGTCACACGTGGAGATGTATTTTGGGGGGGGGGGGGTGCGGGGAAAGTGATTAAAATAATAGTAGCAGTTGGTCAAAGAAGACATTATGTAAAGCCAATATAAATAAATGTCCGCATAGGATAGTACTATAAATAATTTGCAAAAATGAAATGTGCAGAAATAAAAACATAAAATGCTGAAAAGGCACAGCAGGTCCATCAGCATCCATCACGAGAAATAAAACAGGTTGTGTAGGAATGGCAGGAGACTCCGCATCTCTGTTTTACTTTGTGTGCTGCAATAATAGGATGCACATAATATATATCAGATACTGATGTATGGTTCTTATGGCACCAGATCTGCTCTGGTTCTTATGTGATTTTAAGGCTTCGATTTTGATTGATTAAAAAACTAAATGTTGCAAATGTTTTTAGCATTTAAACACAGATCTACACAACCCGGGGGGCGGAGGGAACACAAGATGCAGCTAAAAAATACTAACCATCAAAGAGCCATTCTCTGAAATATAAGCTATCCCAACTAATTGTAAGTCTGATCAGAGCAAGCTTGCATGTATGAATTTTTACTCCATTCAGTTCCTCGTATATCCTTTAGCCTCATGTCAAGCATACTGCTATGTACAAGGACTGGGTTCAGTGTTGAGTGTGAACTGGCATCTCTACAGGATTCCCAAGAGGAATACAGACAAGAGGCCCCCCCCCCTCTCCCTCCCCAGCAGTAGCTCAGTGGGGAAACTGCTGACTGACGGTGGTACTGAGTCATACAAAACCTAGGGTTTGATCCCTGGGCTCTGCTGAATTAGCTTATCACAGCTGGTCCTTGATGAGAGCTGAGCAAGTGTGAATTCCAATTCCCGATCCCTATCCAGGGATCGCTGCTGGAAAGTGCGCATGTGTGAATAGTAACTGAGAACAAGACTGGGCTTGACTGACTTACAGTCAAATACCCTGGCAACCAATGTTCCCTCTAATTTTCTTTTAGGAGGGCGGTCCCTTTAAATTTGCTGCGCAGCCACGGTATTGTTTCCAGTGGCAGCAGCTGCTGAACGGCCTGCGTGCAACCTCTCGATTGATGCGCGGTCACGCAACTTAGGGGAACATTGCTGGCAACACTGAGGGACTCTGGAACCCCCTCCCCCCCAGGCCTGAGATTCGTCAGCCAGACCTTCCAGCTCCTTTGGTTGGGGGAGGTGGGGCGCCCCAGATGTGCCTCTGGCCCACCAAAGTCATTTAAATTTACAGGACTCCATGAACTTTGGCGGTGTCAGGAGAAGAGGTTAAAGGCGGGGACATCTCAGCAATCACCGGGATGCGTTGCCCGCAGTTTAAGTACCCCAATATGAGTTACCACTTTCAGTAGAAAAAGGGAAAAGAGCTGAGGGGAAAAAAAACAGGAACACGCACCATCATCTGACATACCAGATATCCAAAGTTTGAAATTACAGAACTACTGTTGTATTGCATTCCTGTGCAGTGAGATCCCTCCCTGCAGTGCTGATTTGCCTGGCAAAGTTGAAATCTATGTTGAAACCTGTTGCTTCCAATTGCTGTGAACTTCACACTAAGTCCATTTTACTGAGGCACTCCTGGTCCCACTTCACTTTCACCAGCTGGGCTATGCTTTCCACAGTCAGTGAGGCTCTGGTTCTACCTGAAACTCAGAGCACTCCTTGGCATTGCATGGTGCAGGATGTACAGGAGAAAGAAGTGAGTGGGATGTAAAATAGTCCCACTAAGTTCTATACCCTCCGGCAACTCCGCATGCTTGACTTCTGCGCTGCACCTGCTCGTACTTCATCAACCTCCACTTACTGCTTCATCACCTGTACTCTTGGTCTTACCCTGTGCTTCTTCTTCAACCTTCCGAGTGTGTGCATCGGTGCGGGTGTCTAATTAAAGTGTGCGTGAGTACATAAGGAACTTATCCATTTGAGTACTGTATCATTATTACATGCACAGTGTGTACAGCCACAGTGATGTAATGTACACATCACTGAATATATGATGAATATGATGTGTTCTGGACCGATGGACATTATGAGACATTCTGGACATTTTTACATGCAATAGCACCTTCTGGTGGCGGTTATTGTGTTAACAGTTTGTATGCTGGAAAGGTCATCTGACCTTTCTTCCTGTGTGAGGTCATTTGACCTTTGTTCCTTTCTTCCTGTGAGAGGTCATTTGACCTTCCTACCTTTCTTCCTGTGAGAGGTCATTTGACCTTCCTACCTTTCTTCCTGTTGACCCCAGGAAGCAGTTTTGCCAGGAAGAACCTGACTTGAGTAATGGAGAATTTGCTATGAGAGGTTCCATTTACAATCCAGTGTAATCTGACTTCATATGTTAGGCCAAGCGCAATATCTGTGAGTATCTTTGGTTCTTAGCATAATAGCAATGCTGTCAGAGTAATATTTTGATAATACTATGTTTATAAAAGGTTAATATTTAATAGTTACAGCAGTTAGTTCAAATGTTAGTTAGTTATACAATTAGTCTATTCTACTGTTGTAAATATGTTTATATCTTATGTAATATCAAATGTATAGTACTCAGTTTATGTACAAAACATACTTTGTCTTTGTTTACAATTTCACAAATTTGTTCAAGTAAAAGCTTCAAAACAGCAAACGGCTTCAGAAGAATTATTTTGAATGAGTGTTTAACTTGCTGGATAGCTAGATAGGAGCACGTCTAGCGCGGCCAGTACATGATGCATTGTAATTGGTCCCTACAATATCTACAGGCAAAATGCTTTCCAGAGTCTCTCTCCCAAATAAATCTATCATTTTGTCCTTTTACGCAATCCGTTTTTGTGCGTGTACTGTCCGCCACCTGTTCCACTCTGTGCATTGACCTATAGGTCAGTGTTGCCTTTAAACATAAAAGAAGTGGGGTTTGAGACAGGATGATCTAGCCCATGGAAATTCCTATCTGCAGTACATTCTCTTTCCCACTATGGCATGTATAATGTAATGGAAGTCTACTCCATGGACTGATCACTCTTTATGTGAAGGCGGACTTCCTCAAATCGGTCCGTAAATTTACCTGATTGTACAATAATAGTGTTACCTTACCAGTGTGGGGTTTTTTATTTTTTTATTTTTAAGTTGTGCAAGATTTTCTGGACCTTCTGCCAAGACCTCAGAAACATAGAAGATAGGAGCAGGATTGGCCATTCGGCCCCTCGAGCCTGCTCTGTCATTCAATGCGATCATGGCTGATCATCCAAATTCAGTACCCTGTCCCTGCTTTCGCCCCATATCCCTTGATCCCTTTAGCCTTAAGAAATATATCCAACTCCTTCTTAAATATATTGAATGAATTGGCCTCCACTGCCTTCTGTGGTAGAGAATTCCACAGGTTCACCACTCTCTGGGTGAAGAAATTCCTCCTCATTTCTGTCCTAAATGGCTTACCCCTTATCCTTAGACTGTGACCCCTGGTTCTGGACTCCCCGACCATCGGGAAGATCCTTCCTGCATCTAGTCTGTCCAGTCCTGTCAGAATTTTATAAGTTTCAATGAGATCCCCTCTCATTCTTCTAAACTCCGCCTGCTGCACCTGCATGCTTACTTTCAGCGACTGGTGTACAAGGACGCCCGGGTCTCGTTGCACTTCCCCTTCTCCCAATCTATTGCCAATCAGATAATAATCTGCCTTCCTGTTTTTGCCACCAAAGTGGATAACCTCGCATTTATCCACGTTATATTGCATCTGCCATGCTTCTGCCCAATCACCCAACCTGTCCAAATCATCCTGGAGTTTCTCAGCATCCTCCTCACAGCACACACGCCCACCCAGCTTTGTGTCGTCTGCAAACTTGGAGATATTACATCTAGTTCCCTCATCCAGATCATTAATATATATTGTGAATAGCTGGGGTCCAAGGACCGATCCCTGCGGTACCCCACTAGTCACTGCCTGCCACTTGGCCAAAGACCCGTTTATTCCAACTCTTTGCTTTCTGTCTGCCAACCAGTTCTCTATCCAAGTCAATGCCTTGCCCCCAATCCCATGTGCCTTAACTTTACACGCTAATCTCTTATGCGGGACCTTATCGAAAGCCTTTTGAAAGTCCAAATGCGCCACATCCACTGGCTCCCCCTTATCTATTTTACCAGTTACATCCTCAAAAAATTCCAGTAGATTAGTCAAGCACGATTTACCTTTTGTAAATCCATGTTGACTTTGTCTGATGATGTCACTGTTTTCCAAGTGCTCTGCTATTACATCTTTTATAATGGACTCTAGCATTTTCCCCACTACCGATGTCAGGCATACCGGTCTACAATTCCCCGTTTTCTCTCTACCACCTTTTTTGAATAGTGGGGTAACATTAGCTACCCTCCAATCCATGGGTACTGTTCCAGATTCCATCGAATGTTGGAAGATGACCAGCAATGCATCTACTATTTCTAGGGCCACTTCCTTAAGTACCCTAGGATGCAGAATATCAGGCCCTGGGGATTTATCGGCCTTCAATCCCGTCAATTTCCCTAACACCATTTCCCTACAAATACTGATTTCTTTCAGTTCATCCCTTTCATCAGACCCTATGTTCCCCGACATCTCTGGGAGGTTATTTGCGTCCTCCTTTGTGAAGACAGAACCAAAATATGTATTTAATTGGTCTGCCATTTCTTTGTTTCCCATTATAAATTCCCCTGATTCTGACTGCAAGGGACCTACGCTTGACTTCACCAATCTTTTTCTCTTCACATATCTATAAAAGCTTTTACAGTCAGTTTTTATGTTCCCTACAAGCTTACTCTCATATTCTATTTTCCCCTTAATCTCTTTGTCCTCCTTTGTTGAATCCTAAACTGCTCCCAATCCTCAGGTTTACTGCTTTTTCTGGCCAATTTATATGTCCTCTCCTTGGATCTTATGCTATCCCTAATTTCCCTTGTTAGCCACGGTTGAGTCACCTTTTTTGTTTTATTTTTATGCCAAACTGGGATGAACAAATTCTGTAGTTCATCCATGCGGTCTTTGAATGTTTGCCATTGCCTATCCACCATCAACCCTTTGAGTGACATTCCCCAATCATTCCTACCCAACTCGCGCCTCATAGCATCGTAGTTTCCTTTATTTAAATTGAGGACCCTAGTCTCTGAGTCAACTACTTCACTCTCCATCTTAATGAAGAATTCGATCATATTATGATCGCTCCGACCCAAGGGGCCTCGTACAACAAGATTGCTAATTAATCCTTTCTCATTACATAATACCCAGTCTAAGATGGCCTGATCTCTGGTTGGTTCCTCAACATATTGGTCCAGGAAACCATCCCGTAAACACTCCAGGAATTCCTCCTCCACAGTATTGTTACTAATTTGGTTAGCCCAATCTATATGTAGATTAAAGTCACCCATGATGACTGCTGTGCCCTTATTGCACGCTTCTCTAATTTCCCTTTTAATGCCATCCCCAACCTCCGCATTACTGTTTGGAGGTCTATATACCACTCCCACTAACGTTTTCTGCCCCTTGGTATTTCTCAGTTCTACCCATACAGATTCCACATCATCAGAGCTAATATCCTTCCTTACAATTGTGTTAATCCCCTCTTTAACCAGCAATGCTACCCCACCTCCCTTTCCTTTTTGCCTATCTTTCCTGAATATTGAATACCCCTGGATGTTGAGTTCCCAGCCTTGGCCACCCTGGAGCCATGTTTCCGTAATCCCAATCAAATCATATTCATTTACCTCTATTTGCGCACCTCTATTTGCGCAGCTAATTCATCCACCTTATTACGAATGCTCCTCGCATTAAGACACAAAGCCTTCAGGCTTTTTTTTTTAATGCTCTTAGACCTTTTAGAATTATTATTTACTGTGGACATGTTTGATTTATACGGTTGATTTCTCTGACTGCCACTTTTGTTTTCCTCCTTCCTATCTTTTGCTTTTATCCTTGTTTCCCTTTCCTTTGTCTCCCTGCTCAGGTTCCCAACCCCCTGCCATTTTATCTTAAACCCTCCCCCAGAGCACGAGCAAACACTCCCCCCTAGGACATTGGTCCCGGCCCTGCCCAGGTGCAAACCGTCCGGTTTGTACTGGTCCCGCCTCCCCCATAACTGGTTCCAATGTCCCAGGAATTTGAATCCCTCCCCCTTGCACCATTCCTCTAGCCACGTATTCATCTGAAATATCCTTCTATTTCTACTCTGACTAGCACGTGGCACTGGTAGCAATCCTGAGATTACTACCTTTGAGGTCCTATTTTTTAATTGACCTCCTAACTCCCTATATTCAGCTTTTAGGACCTCATCCCATTTTTTACCTATATCGTTGGTACCTATATGCACCACGACAACTGGCTGTTCACCCTCCCCTTCCAAAATGTTCTGCAGCCGCTCTGAGACATCCTTGACCCTTGCACCAGGGAGGCAACACACCATCCTGGAGTCTCGTTTGCGGCTGCAGAAACGCCTATCTATTCCCCTTACAATAGAATCCCCTCAGGATTGCACATGGACTTCACGTTGTCTATGACACAGTGCCATGCTTTTTTTTCCTCCATAGGAAATTTGGGAGCTGTCCTGCACTGGAATTAGCACTGCATTTCTCCATTAAAGAGGTCAAAAAGTACATCAGGAGGCGATCCATAAATCTAGCTTTCCTTTTTGGTCACCGATCCATTTTCAAAAAGATTTGCACATTCCACTTTACATTCACCAACTTGACTATACTAATTACAGTATGATTCATTAGCTGCTTAAAGATCATGAATGCCGTGCTTCATGATTGTGTTTCCCCCCCCCACCCCGCCCCCCGTTACTGCAACATAATCTCATTCCTGGGACATACATATTTCAAAGTTATGTGATCCCACCATTTTGTTAGCAAGTCACAAAAAATGTAGAAAAAAACCCAGGCATTTCCCCTGTTTTTTAACAAAAGAAAATATAGACCCCGTATTTATAAAAGTTCAAGGTGAATATTCATGTAGAACTAAAATGGGTATTTCATTCCATCCATCATTTTACATTGCAGATCTGATCATTTATAAACAGTTATTTATAGCTCATGAAATCCATAAGTTCCTTGCAGTTGCAGTAGTGTAAAAAAAGGTGGTTAATTAGTTTTTAAACTGATATTTATTTTGATAATGATAATTTTGACAGCTAAAGCCAGTTGAAACCTATTTAAAAATGTTATGAAATTAGACCTAGATTTTGATATGAAGATGATGATTCCTTTTAGGTTTACTACATTAAAGGCACTATATAAATACAAGTTGTTGTTGTTAACTCATCACTGTCCAGCAGCAAGTTTTCCACCCACTCTTTCGACCAAGGATTGGAGATTTAGGAGTTATTACAACAAAAACAAGAACAAAACGTTATTATAGTGTACAAGGGTTATGCTTTTCTCCTTTGACTTGCTGTGAAATTAATGCTGCTATAGTTGCCAGTTAAATCGTTTGATTCTACCATGATAGCCTGCCAACTCTCACTGCCCATCGTAACATAAAGCCACCTGCAAATTCTGTCTGTAAACTTCATAAAGTAACCGGTCAACCTCCTGTGGTATTGCTCACAATGTCAGAAGAAATGGTGGTCTAGGCTTTCTGTCCTAACAAGAGCATGTGACTTCCACCTGCTACGTAGATGCTCCATTGACCCCGGCCCTGGAGTAATTATCAAATTGGCCTACCTAGTCTCTACCAAGGTGTTTTAATTTTAACAGCCAAAGAGAGGTAACAGCACTATTACTGGCGGAAATAAGAATAGCAGATATCATCATTACTGTTACAGCGTTTCAATGGAGTGGGTGCCTTCTTACCTAAAGTATGCATCATACTCCACAATATCTTTTTTTTAACTAATCTGGACTTCTTTAACAAAATACTATATTTTTCCTCATTGAATACTTTAAACCTTACAACAACAAAAAATGAGCATACGTCTTTTAACTAACCCAGTCTTCTACATCTGGAGTCTGTCAAACTTTGTCCCTCTCAAATTTCTGTGTCATACCTCAAAAACAAGTCAAAACGCCAGAGACAAAAAGTCTACGGCCTCTTAACTACAAACTCATGCAATATTTACTTAACAGCAATTAGACTTTGAAGCCTTAAAGGGACACACATCCACAAACACATATTTAGCAGAAGAAAAATAAATTGCTTTTTACATGGTCTAATGTTCCAGCCCTTATACAAAAAATAAGCACATTCTTTAACTTATTGTGAGCCATGCCACAGAGCATTTTATAATGGACCAAAATTTGCGATCGGAGGCTTTCCGTAGGTGAATGCCTCCTACCTGTAAAAAATCTACAAATTTACCTGGTGGCCCGAAAGGTATGGAGACTTGCGATCCTGCGCCTCTCTGGGTACGCGCGGGCAGAGGCCCACGTATCCTAGGGGCGCATGCGGTTTGCAAGCACCCCTGGGATCACGTTGGCCGGCCCAACCAATAAAAGAAGGGAATCCCCATTCATACTTATGGGAGTTTCGTATGTACGGAAACCCCATAAGTATGAATGGGGATCACTTAAAAAATACATGAACACATGAAATAAAAAATAAATAAATTACACATTTAAAATTAATTATAATGGCATTTAATTAAATATTTTAAACAAAAATTAAATTTTTTGATTTTTTTTTTCATATGTTTTAACGGGGCTAAAAATAAACTTACCTTATGGACAGGGTTTTTAATGTATAAATGAGTGATATTTTTCTGTTTTTTTTAAAGCTCTTTAGCTGGTAAAGTAGGCCTTACGCCAGCTTTTACCAGGCCTAATAATTTCATGGGCATTCAGCGGGCGGAAGTTGGGCAAATAGCGCAACTCTCCACCAGCAGAGGCCCTTCTCCCGGGGATGCGGATGATCTGCCAAGACAATTCTTGACAGATCACAAGTTCCGGGTTTTAGCGCATGCACTTCGCACGCCTAAACCCGGAAATTGCGCGGCCCCTAGGGGCACATACACACCTCGTACGCACCCGTGGGGGTCACAAAATACGGCCCATTATATATAGTACCACCACATAAAATTTTAGCATTCTGTAAGGAGTTTCAAGTTAGCACACCAATTATTTTTTTCCCCCGTGAATTACATAGTTCACTGGGAATCACATGAATTTAAATAGGTTTAAAATAAATAAATAAAATCACAATCTGTACTTTGGTGAGTTTTAAATGTTAGTGCCACACAAAATTAAACCAAAGTAAATTGGCTGATTAAAATGAAAAGCCCTTCTTACCTCAAGTCTAGGTTATACTCCGTAATCCTCTTAACAAATCTGGACTGGTATAAGATATTTTTCTTAATAAATACTTTCAACCCTCCAAAAAAGTGTCCACTTCTTTTAGCTAACTCAATCCTGTTGTGCCAAGAAACTTTTGTGTATGAAAAGATATAGGGCTAGAAATTCAGTTGGTTGCGCCAGCCGTTAGCACCTTAGGAGGAGTAGATGTCGAGCGCTAGGCGCTTAGCGCCCGGGCGCAGCGCGATCTGCGCCTCGCCCCAACTTCAGTAGACATTTTGTGCCGGCGCAAAGTCTTTGCGCGCGCTCAGCTGCGCGCGTAGATCATGACGTCATTTCCTCGTACAACGCCCTTTATGCGCCCCCAACCGGAACTTCAGTCGCGCCGGCCCATTGTGCGCTTGGCGTCCCTAGCGACTGTTGAGTGGAACGGTGCTCAGCCGATGCGGGCCGCGGGGAGCGCAAATTAAAGGGCACTTCACCTGCACTATAAAAGGCTGCCATTTTGCAGCACTCATTCTTGTGAAACAGATCTTTGGAGAGAGACCAAGGTAGAGAGCTTACTGCTTTGGCCCAACACTAGGACAGGTACTTCTGGCTTTAGGCCACAGCTTTGCAATTGTCTTTGCCTTCATTCATATCTCATTGTTTGCCAGCATATTATGGGGGCTGCAATGGGTGTCAACGCTGGCTTTCACAATTACATTCAAAGGGCTCACAGACGCCGTGAGAGAGTGCGAGCCCTGGCTAGACGGAGAGGGGGCAACAGGCCTTACCCACCCAGGGTCTACCGCCAGCAGTTCTCCTATCTCAACATGTCTGACGACCAGTGTGTTAGGAGGCTGCGATTCCGAAGGGAGGTGTTCACAGAGATCTGCCAGCTGCTTCGGAGAGATCTGCAGCCACAGCTGAGGTGCAGGATGTCTCTGTCGGTGGCAGTGAAGGTGACGGTGGCTCTCAACTTCTATGCCACCGGCTCCTTCCAATCCGCTGCTGGGGACATTGCTAACATCTCCCAGTTCGCCGTGCATTGCTGCATCCGCCAGGTGACCAATGCCCTTTTCAGAAGGAGACGTCAGTTCATCGCCTTCCCCATGACCCTGGACAAGCAGCAACAGCGTGCAATGGGATTTGGAAGAATAGCGGGCTTCCCCATGGTGCAGGGCGCCATTGACTGCACGCATGTGGCTTTGCGGGCACCTCTGGAGAATGCCGAGGAATACCGCAACCGGAAGGGCTACCATTCGCTGAACGTGCAGCTGGTGTGTGACCACAGGCAGCTCATCCTAGCTGTCAATGCCCGCTTTCCAGGCAGCAGCCATGATGCCTTCATCCTGCGACAGACTACTGTGGCTGACATGTTCCAGGCACAGCCTCACCCACGAGGATGGCTTATCGGGGACAAAGGCTATCCTTTGTGTACCTGGCTGATGACCCCGCTCCGCGCGCCCAGGACCCCTGCTGAAGAGGCATACAACGAGAGCCATCAAGCGACCAGGAACATCATCGAACAAACAATCGGCGTCCTGAAGCAATGGTTCCGCTGCCTGGATCGTTCCGGCGGAGCCCTGCAGTATGCTCCGGAGCGAGTCTCGCATTTCGTGGTCGTTTGCTGCATGCTGCACAACCTGGCTATCCGCAGGACTCAGGCATTGCCACCACAGATTGGAGCACCACCTCAGGAGGAGGAGCAGGAGGAGGAGGACCAGCACAGGAGGGAGGCACAAGGTCCAAGGGCCGCCCGTCGGCGGCTTATTGAACGTAGGTTCTAGGCCCCCTCTCAGGGAATGGCTTGTGCCAATGAAAGAACATGAATGCAGCCGCTCCGCAAGCCCTCAGCCGGTCAAGGCAACAAAAACTTCAAAGTTCAAACATGGACAATCTGATTAAAGAAAATTGTTTATTCCACAAACTCTGTGCCATTCCCACATGACAAACAAAAACAGAAAAAAAAACCCAAAAACAGTCAGACACATAACTCGCTCCCACAACCTGGAGAGGATTAACAAAACAGTGAAACAAAAATGACCGTCATCCTCGGCCTTCATAAAAACAAACTCAACATCCTCGGCCTTCATAAAAACAACACATTTGCCCACACCTTCTACTTTTTGTCCCGCGAGGGCGATGCCTTGCGCATACTTGTGCGGCCCCTGCCCGCCCTGCTGCTCCTCCTCAATTGGAGCCCAGTGGCTGCAGCAAGGCTGGGGGAAGGCTCCTGAGGGGCACATGGCGAGACGGCAGATGCCCTTGGGGGTCGGCCTGCACGAGCTCTGGCCCTCGAGGGGCCGGCTGGTGACTGCTGCAGCTGTGGCTGGGCGGCATCAGTGTGTCCAGCAGCTGGTGGCAGCTGCACTGGTGGAGTGGCAGTGTCGGCTGCAGGAATGGGGGCAAGCTGGCTGATGGCAGGCGCTCGCTGGTCGCCTGAGACAGTGGCAGTCGCCCGGGCCAGCACTGCAGCATGCGCAGCAAACTGCTGAAGGACAGCCCGCTGGGCTGCTGCAGCGCGGCGGGTGCCCTGGCGATGCCTGGCTGATGCAGCCAGTGTGGCACCAGTTAGTGCCCGTGTTGCCCTGGTCTGTGACCGCATAAGACCAGCCAGTGACTGGACGGCACGAGTGAGCAGTTGGCTACTCGCCGACTGTGCTGCCCCGAATTCCTGCAGACTCCTGGCCTGTGCTGCCCTGAATTCCTGCAGACTCCTGGCCTGTGCTGTCCCGAATTCCTCCACACTCCGAGCCAGTGACTGTATGGAGTCAGGCATCCGTGCCACTACCCCCATGAGCTCTGTGTGCCTGCGCTCCGAGTCGACGGCCATTTCCTCTAGGAGGCGCACCTCCTCTGCGCTGACCGTCGCAGGACTGGAGGCCGCACTCACCCTCTGGGGAGAAGGCCGCCGAGCTTCACCACCCCTCCCGCGTTGCTGCAGGCCGCTGGGCCCAGGAACTTCACTCTCCTGCGACCCTTCCCCCAGGCTCCCCTCCAGGGAAGACGTGTCCCCTACATCGCCATGGGCTGCCGCGGCAGAGGGTGCCACTGATGGGCCGGCTACCTCTTCCTCCTCCTCTTCCGAGGGGCTGTCACTGGCAGCTTCTGGGCCCGCCTCCTCACCTGGCGATTCACCATCTGAAAGCAGGAAGGCACAAGAGTAGCTTTAGAGTGAGGACAGGGCATCAGCGAGGGAGGCATGAGTGGTGCCATTCACCGCATTGGTCGGACAGTGGCAAAGGATGTTGATCTGATGCGCAAGTGGAACGAGAGAGGTCCAAAAGGTCATGTCCTTACCATTGGTGCCCAGAACAGGGTCGGCATCTCCAGTGGCAACGGGGCCAATCAGACGGACTCCCATAATGCGCTCCACGCGCTGGTCTAGGTCGGTGAGCTCCTGGTGCTGAGGACGGCCTCCACCGGTCCCAATCTGGCTACGCCTGTTGTTAGCCAGCTTGGCCTGCAAGAGAAAGGACGGCCTCTAAGTACGGTGTGTAGCCCTGATCTTGTCTGCACTGCCTCCCATGGTCAAATAGCTTGGCCAGTGTGTAGCCCTGATCTTGTCTGCACTGCCTCCCATGGTCGAATAGCTTGGCCAGTGTGTAGCCCTGATCTTGTCTGCACTGCCTCCCATGGTCGAATAGCTTGGGCAGTGTGTAAAGTGCAGAATGTGCAATTGATGTTCATGCCAGTCCCATAGCTGCTGGATGAGGGCTGGCCATTAGGGCTTTCAGGTCCCTTTGTCCATAATGTGAGGTGCATATGCAAGGATGAGGAGGACACTGGAAAGGGTACTCACCCTGACAATCCGAGTGAGGTCGTTGAACTTTTTCCTGCATTGTACAGGATTCCTGGCAACCACACTGTTGGATGTCACCCTGTTGGAGACCTCCCTCCAGGCTTTGCGGTAGACGCTGGGCACCGGCTTCTTGCCACTGTCAGGGAACAAAACATGGCGTCTTTGCTCCACTGCGCTAACCAGCAGCCTCAGGTCACCTTCGCTAAAGCGCAGCGCTCTCTCCCGGGCCTTCTGCATCGTCCTGGGCGGTAAAGAGTTGCAGCAGCAGTGCTCAGGCCTAGGTGGAGGGCTGCAGTGTCCAGTGCGTGGCAGCCAAACAAATCGACCCTTCCCCCTTTAAGAGATGGCCGGCGCCAGCGTGTCTGCCGTCAATGAAGAAATCACCGCACCTGCGCTGCGCCCGGCCTCGGCGGTATAGCTCAGCACCGCCGGCTTAGTGCCTAAAGATAGTCGTGCATCGCCAGTTTTAGCGCTGCAGCAACCTCTTAGGGCGATGCTACTGAATATCGGCGAAGTGGCCTCGACTTTGCGCCGGGCGCAAACTTCAGCGGCCGCCCGACTTTACCGCTCCAAAAGTGGCTATACTGAATTTCTAGGCCATATTACCTTTGCTCTTCACGTTGCCAGTTTTTTTTTTAACAAACTAAAGTGACTACGAATAAACCATTAACGTGAATGGTACTGACGTACTGAAAGGAACGGATAGGCTGTCTGGTCACAAAACCATATGGCATGTCTCCTACACACCAACCGTCAGGAATATCTTCACACCTTGCTAAATCAAATTATCACATGAAAATAAAATGCTTGCAGGGTACGCTGGTAGCAAGTTATTCTGTTCAAATCAACTACCAGGCAAGAACATTTTTTTTTAGGGGAAGACAGTGTACCTTTAAAAAACATCACACTGCTGAATTAAATCAAAACAAAATGCCATTGATGCATCAGCAGCTAGTTCCAATGAAGATTAATCTTTGAGCTAAAATAAATGCAATCTAGACTAAATCAACAACAACTTGTATTTATATAGCGCCTTTAACGTAGTAAAACATCCCAAGGTGCTTCACAGGAGTGTTATAAAACAGAATTTGACACCAAGCCACATAAGGAGATATTAGGACAGATGACCAAAAGCTTGGTCAAAGAGTTAGCTTTTAAGGAGCGTCTTCAAAGAGGAGAGAGAGGCAGAGAGGGAATTCCAGAGCTTAGGGCCCAGGCAGCTGAAGGCACGGGCACCAATGGTGGAGTAATTAAAATCGTGGATGCACAAGAGGCTAGAATTGGAGGAATGCAGAGATCTCGAAGGCTTGAAGGGCTGGAAAACATTAACATTTGGACAGGTGGACCCATGGCATTTTTGTCTCAAAGTTAGAATTAGTAGATTGAGGTAGTTTCAATGTCAAGGAGCAGTGCCTTTATATCTTCCACAGATTTGGTTAGGAAAAAAAATTACAGCAACAATTCTCATCTAAAGAGCTATTCTGCAAAACCGTGGCAGATTGACATCTTATTGAAGCAGTTGGGAAATTGACACTCTACTGATGTTGGCAGGGGGTAGGAATGGGGCATTCTTGTAGAGCATTTTCTGCCTCTGGTTTCACGTTGGTGACTTATTAGTAGAAAGTCGACAAATTTGGAATACACGTTGTACCTTGACATAGGTTTTTAACAATCTGCAAACCTGAGGGTGCGTCTTAATGTAGCAGTGTGAGCAACTCAGTCAGTCATTCATAAAAGCTGCAGATGCAATAGATACTCTAGTTTTTATAGCAATTTAAACAACATTCTTCTACTTTTCAGCTCATTTTAGAGTTTTCCCAAATGATTTAATTTTATCACACACCACACATAAGCTGCACTATTTAGTGAGGAAATTCTTGGGAGTTCCAACAGCTAGAGTGTCAAATACAGGAAACATCGCGGCTACTAAAACTTCTGGGTCTCTTTCAGCTTTATCCTTAGCTATTTCAACGCCATCCATGGAATACATGGGGGGAATTTTAACCCCCAAAAATGGGTGGGTTGGGATCAGGTGGGAGGTTAAAGTGTTAAAAATCTGAATCCCAACCCCAACCCACCCACTTCCGGTTTTAATGGAGGCGGGATGGAGGGGTTGTGGGGGGGGGGGAGCGGTCGGCCAACCCGTTCACAGGAGGCAGGTTGGCACTTTATTATAATGAGACTGCGTGCCTCATTTTGAAGCACCATTTTAAATTTATTTGTGGGCGGCCGTGTTTCCCGGGCCACGGGGAAGTGGGCAGCTAAAGGGGAGCGGGGCGAGGACTGCTGGATCCAGGAGGTAAGTGCCTTTCCACTTAACTGCTGGATCCAGTGTACCTGCCTCGCCAAGCCCCCCCCCACCCTTCCGACTTTCCCCATGGCCTCCGATCACCCCGCCCCCCCCCCCCCCCCCGGAGGACTCCGATCCCTCCCCCGGCCTTCGATTTCCACCCTCCCCGCTCCCCAAGATAAAATTACGGCCCATGTGTCATCTATTTTCCCTTCTTGTCTGCATTAATTTTTAGTTGTGTTTGTTCTGCCATTTATTTATTTTGTCCAACACATTCTGTAATTTCTGAACCGTCTCCTTCGATTCCACTTCCCCTCTTAGTTTGGCATCATCTGCAAATTTGACCACTTTGTATTGAGTTTCTGAATCCAGGTCATTTATATAAATTAGAAACAATAGTGGTCCAGCAATCATCCCCGAGGTACCCATTCAGTACTTCCCCCAATTCCAACATAACTCAATACTCGCTGACCTACACTGGTTCTCTGTCTCTCAGCACAAGGAATATTTAACCCTCACCTACGAATCCATATATCCTGCAGCCCAGCCTGTAGCATGGTTTCCTGGGTTCTGGGGTGGCTCACAGGTCTGTGTCAAAACATTCATGGCATTAGCAGAGCTACCTAGCAAAGAGCGAGACTCAATTTGACGCTCCCTGTGCTGATAGCAAAACTGCCGCTTTTATAAACACCCAAAGAAAACTCTTGCGATTAAAATTGCTGTTGGTGGTATTAGTGGACGAACGCTTAATGCATTCCTATGACTTTCCTCTGTCTGGTAAGAGGTCGCAGCCTATTTAAAACAAACGTGTTAATGCTTGTGTTACAACAGATAATACGAATGTATGAAACATTCGTCGGCTAATATTGGCTCAAATACTTTCTAGGCTTTTATGTTTCTTTGAACAAAAAGTACTTCTGGTATATTTTCCTTCGATTGATTTAATTATAATAGTTTTAGAATGAAGAACGGCTATTTGCAGGCAGTGATAGTTGCACCAATACCACCTCACCAGATTACAATGTACAGTACCGAGAAAGCACTAGGTGAAGGCCACGTATCTAATCTACAAATTCCTTCTGTACAAGAGCCACTGCAGTTGCAAAGGAAGAAACCATAATTTAGAGCAGAAGCAATTAATTCCCAAAAGACATGCCTTATTAGTTAGTGAGTTGCCAAGTGATACGCTCTCTGTCATTCATTTGGAGAGCCATTGTTTGGTAATTAGGTGACCTACTTTCCTGCATAAAACAATGAATATCGAGCAGATTTTGCCAAACCAACATAGATTCAAAGAGACTTAATACGTGCAAATAGAATAATTGTTGTCCAGATTAGATTTATCCGTGTGTGAATAAAAATACCAAAAGATCATGAACTGATCTGAGATAAA
This sequence comes from Somniosus microcephalus, assembly GCF_052327205.1. Lineage (NCBI taxonomy): Eukaryota > Metazoa > Chordata > Chondrichthyes > Squaliformes > Somniosidae > Somniosus > Somniosus microcephalus. The sequence goes on from NC_140989.1 coordinate 33,290,186, forward strand.
AACTGAAATAAAAATGGAAAATGCTGGAGATACTCAGCAGGTCAGGCAGCACCTGTGAAGAGAGAAACAGAGTTAACGTTTCAGGTCGATGACCTTTCATCAGAACTGGAGATAAAAACTTCTTTCGTATGGTAGTAGCAAAGCAAATCAAATGTCAATATCCAAGTCAGATAACCAGGCCAAAGCTTCCGGTGTAACAGTGTGGATATCTTGTAGACTGCCTGTGAATTTCCTCTGAGGGCAGTGCTCAATGATGTGATCCAGGGTCTGATCAGGAGCTCCACAGTCGCATGATGGGGATGCTTTCATCTTCCATCTATGAAGAAGGAGGCAGCATCTACTGTACCATTTGCATAGTGAATTATCATTGGCCCGCAGGCATCTGTAAGGAATACCCATTATATTCACATGTGATCACATGCTGAGTTGTCATTGGCCTGCAGGCATCTGTAAGGACTGCTATTGTTTTGGAAGACCCAGGCTAGGGCCCTAACTCCATCTTGTCCCCACTGTGCTGTATGATTGAGATCACAGACCTGATGCTTCATGAAAGAGTTTCAACTGTAATACTCCGTTGTCCTGCAATTTATTATTTTTGTACAAAGTGTGCAAAACAAGACATAGTGTCAGAACAGGGATTTGAAATGGACATCGTTGGAGCTCCCTTACCTCGAATGAATTGGGAATCTTTGAACTTACATAGAGAATGGAGCAAGTTCAAGCAACACGTGGAGTTAATGTTCTCGGGTCCGTTGAAAAGCAAAGGGGAGGAAGAAAGATGCAGCTACCTACTCCTGTGGATCGGAGAAAAAGGGAGAGACATTTTTAACACATGGTCTCTCACCGCGGATGAAGCAAAGGTACTGAAAAGTTATTTTGACCGTTTTGAAGCATATGTGATGCCCAAGACAAATACGATATTCGCTAGGTACAAGTTTCAGGAGAAAGTACAAGGAGCTAGTGAGTCGTTTGAACAGTTCGTGACTGAGTTAAAACTGCTGGTAAAAGACTGTGAATATGCGGATAAAGATGAGATGGTCAGAGACCGCATCGTGTTTGGAATACATTCAGCTAAAGTGAGAGAGAAATGTTGGGTCCGGGCTAACGCTGGACAAAGCTATGGACATAGCTAGATCGCACGAGATAGCCCAAGCACAGTTGAAAACCATAACCGGCACCACGAGCAGCTTGTGTGAACAGACAGTGCACGCAGTTAATAGACACACACCAAAGAACACCGCCCAAAGAGCGTGTTTCAGAGTTCTAAAAATGAGCGACACAGACATAAAACACTTCAAAAACTGTGGATATTGTGGAAACAAGATGCACGGAGAAAAGGAGCAATGCCCTGCCAAAGGAAGGCAATGTGCTAAACGGAACCACTTTGCTAAAGCTTGCAGGACTGTTTTTGGAATAGCAGTAAACACAGTGAGTGACAGCCAAATGCCAGATAGAGAGCCAAATGCAGAGGAACTGTTTATTGATTTTGTGTCACAGAAAAAACAGATTTCAGAGACTGAGCAAGCCTATGCCGATATTGAGATAGGAAAACAGGGCACAGAGCTTAGGTTTAAACTAGACACTGCAGCTCAGGTTAATGTAATTCCTCTGAGTATCACAGCTTGAAGGATGAGTGTGAGCTACAGCCCACCTCACGCAGACTGACCAGCTATGGGGGTGAGCAGCTCATTGTAAAAGGCACATGCGTGATGAAATGCAAGTACAAAGAAAGCGACATGATGTTGGACTTTTACATTGTTGACACTCGAGCACCTCCAGTGCTAGGTCTAAAGGCATGTTTAGACATGGACCTTGTCAAGCTAGTGCTATCATTGACAGCACCAGTTGAGAAGCAGACAGCCATGGAGGAGTTTGCTGACGTTTTCAAAGGAATCGGACTATTCCCAGGTGAATGCATTATTCACCTTGACCCAGCAGCAACCCCTGTGGTTTGCCCACCGAGAAGGATACCCCTTGCTCTATGTAGTCGCCTGAAGGAGGAGCTGCAGAGCATGGAGAATATAGACATCATCGTCCGGAACGTGTTAGTAGTGGTTGAAAAACCACGTACAGGCAAGCTCAGAGTCTGTCTCGACCCCAGAGATTTGAACAAGGCTATCAAATGCCCTCACTACCCTCTACCAACGCTAGATGACATCACACCCAAGCTAGTGGGAGCACGTTACTTCAGTGTAATGGACGCACGATCAGGATACTGGACTATCAAGCTCACGGAAGAGTCATCTAAGCTAACAACGTTCAACATACCATTTGGATGCTACCGATTTCTGCGTTTACCATTTGGTCTTATCTCAGCTCAGGATGAATTCCAGCGGAAGATCGACGAAACCTATGAAGGCCTCGACGGAGTAGTCGCAATCGTAGACGACATCCTCATCTATGGCAGGAATAGAGAGGAACATGACAGGAACCTCCGTGCGATGCTACAAAGATCACGGGAGAAAGGTATCCGGCTCAACCCCGAGAAAAGCATAATCGGATCCACCGAGATCAGTTATTTCGGGCATCGCCTCTCAACTGATGGCATTAAGCCGGATCCAGAGAAAATCTCCGCCATCAAGAAATGGAGCCACCGAAGAACCGCGCAGAGCTAGAGACAGTACTAGGCATGGTTAACTACTTAGCCAAGTTTGCCCCGAGCCTCTCCGAATTCAACGCACCCATGCATCAGTTGCTCAAACAATCCATCAAACAATCCAATGAGTTCCTGTGGGACAAACAACATGACACAGCATTTCAGAAAATGAAAGACCTAATCACCAGAGAACCAGGACCAGTTCTTGCCTACTTCGACCCCAACAAAGAGCTCAGACTACAAGTGGACGCGTCAAAGTACAGACTATGTGCAGTATTACTGCAAGAAGGAAAGCCCATTGGCTACGCTTCCAGATCTCTCACAGACAGTGAAATCAACTATGCTCAAATCGAGAAAGACCTATATGCAATTCTGTTTGGATGTAAGTGTTTCCACCAGTATGTCTATGGCCGACAAGTCATTGTGGAATCCGACCACAAGCCCCTCGAGTCAATCATGAGGAAACCACTAGCCGCAGCCCCACCAAGGCTACAGAAAATGATCCTTCAGCTACAGAAGTTCGACTTCACAATCATTCACCATCCAGGCAAAGACATTCCTGTCGCAGACACACTCTCCAGAAAGTCTCTTAGCTACCAGGACAGCAGCCTCAGTGAAGGCATGGATGTGCAGGTGCACATGGTTTACAACAGCTTACCTGTGAGTGACTCAAAACTGAAGGAGATCTGAGCAGAAACAGAGAAAGATGCACAACTCACACTGCTGAGCAAAGTCATACATGAAGGATGGCCTGAGGAAAGGAGGAAATGCCCTCAGAGCATATCTGAATTTGGGAACCACAGAGACGAACTGTCACTGATCAACAGAATCGTCTTCAAAGGGGAGAAAATCATCATTCCTACCAGTCTCAGAGAAGAGATGTTGACAAAAATTCATGCTGGACATATGGGCATGGAAAAATGCAAACAAAGAGCATGTGACATTATGTTCTGGCCCGGAATGTGCAAACACATTGAGGACATTGTCGGAAAATGTTCCATTTGTCTAGAACGCCGCCCATCAAATGTCCAAGAGCCCATGATACCTCACCGTATCCCAGACAGGCCCTGGCAGGTCGCGGCAACAGACCTGTTCACATGGAACAACGAGGACTACATAGTGACTGTTGATTACTACAGCAGACTTTTTGAACTGGACAAGCTTCACAGCACCACATCTGCAGCTGTGATCCACAAGCTAAAGGCAGCCTTTGCCAGGCATGGCATGGTAGAGACTTTAGTCTCAGACAATGGCCCCCAATACAAATCAAAAGAGTTTGAGTCGTTTGCCAAGGCATGGAATTTCACACATGTCACATCAAGCCCACATTACTCTCAAAGTAATGGCCTTGCTAAAAAAACTGTCCAGATTGCAAAAACACTCATGGACAAAGCCAAAGCGGACAAAAATGACCCCTACATCAGTCTCCTTGAGTACCGCAACACTCCGGTTGACAACTTCAAGTCACCAGCACAGCTGTTGATGAGCCGCAGACTTCGCTCAATCCTTCCAAGCACCAACCAGCAGCTGCAGCCAGAGGTCGTCAGCTGCAAGCAAGTGCATGCAAAACGTGTACCGAGACAGCAACACCAAAAGAGATACTATGACAGGTCAGCTAGACTACTGCCGCTGCTGCACAATGGAGAATCCATCAGAATCCAGGAGCATGACTACTGGAAGCCAGCACTCATCATCCAGCCAGCTGACACTGAGCGATCGTATCACGTCCACACCCCAGAAGGACAGGTGTACCGCCGCAATCGCAGGCACCTCCTGAACACCAAGGAACAACACCGTCATTCCGACAAGAGAATCAGTTCAACAGAGTGTGATGAACAGAGCAATACACAAAACACATCATACTTACCTGAACCTAAACTGTTGACCGATTCAGGTGCATACTCAGTTCCATACCACACAAGGTCGGGACGAGAGGTCAAGCCTAGAGTTATCCTTGACTTGTGAACTGTCAAAGGGTGTAGGCGGACCGCTGCCCTAAAAAAAAACTGTACATCGTTATTGAAACGTTGAGATGTTTTCAGCGCTAGTTAAATGCTGAGTTTACTTATATGTTTATGCTACCGAGAACATTATGTAGAAGAAAGGTTTAAAAGTAATGCATAACATTTTTCTTTTAAAAGAAAGGGGATGTAACATTTGCATAGTGAATTATCATTGGCCCGCAGGCATCTGTAAGGAATACCTATTATATTCACATGTGATCACATGCTGAGTTGTCATTGGCCTGCAGGCATCTGTAAGGACTACTATTGTTTTGAAGACCCAGGCTAGGGGTCCTAACTCCATCTTGTCCCCGCTGTGCTGTATGATTGAGATCACAGACCTGATGCTTCATAAAAGAGTTTAAACTGTAATACTCCGTTGTCCTGCAATTTATTAGTTTTATACAAAGTGTGTAAAACAAGACATCTACCATGACCGGTTCTGAGGCGGTTGATGGTTGTCCACTGTTTGCGAGGAAGGTTTGATCCTTCAGGTTCTACTGTGGGATCCTCTATAAGGGATCCATTCCATATGTCATAGTTCTTCCAAGCATTTCGCCATCGATAAAAACTGTTTGCCATTATTCACCCTAACCTGAAAATGGTTATGTCATTGAGAATTTGTGTGAAGCTGAAGTGAATGTTTGAGCCTTGTAGTTCGCTCAGACACCTGACCAATGTCACGGCCAGAAACAATAGTGTTTTCCAGGATAGCTATACTGGCTCACATGTTGCTGCTGTTCCAAAATTCCGTTCGGTGAGCTTGGACAGCAGCAGGTCAGAATCCCAACCTATTAGGATAGGATAATGAACGATCATGATGGAAAAGTTCCCTCCGTGCATTTCATTGGTAGGGTGCGCACTTGCTGTGTTGTGTCCGTGTGTTAATGGAGACACGGAATGCAGGAGTAGGTTTCACAGGTGTTTACTGAACAAAGTCTGGAGGTGAACTAACAGATACAAGACACTACACAAGCTTATATAGCCCGAGTGGCCATTACCGGCATTACAGTATACAGGGGCTCTTAAAGGCACATACACCACATGCTGGAGCTTTCATCAAATCTCACACGCTGATATGTAAACAGATAAGTAATTCGATTATAAACAAGTGTCCTGTAATCACTGTAGATACGAAGGATGCACGTGACCAAATTCATTAGTACTTAGCACACTAAATAGTCCTTTTTCTTGATAGCTGTACATAGGCTTAGTGGAGGGGTGGAGAGAAACTGAAATCACACAAATTTTGGTGCAGAAGGAGACCATTCAGCCTCTCGTGCCTGTTCTGGTACCATCTCCATCAAAGCTCGCTACGCTAATCACATTTCTAATCCCATCATGGAGGTGAGAGTTTAGAAAGCCACCAATTCATTAAATGGACATTGTCTTCATGAAAGAATGCTTGGCAAATAATGTTTCTGACTGTCTACACATGCATGACTTGGTGATACGTCAAAGTGCATCAACATGTCACTTGTACATGACAGTATCATGATGAAAATGACACATGACCTCCGTCACCCTGCCCCCCCCCCCCCCCAAAAGTTAGCCAAATTTTTTTTAATTAAAACGGTGGCCCATTTGGAAATACAAAATAAACTCCAAACAAAAACCAGAATAAATACTGGAAAAGTACATATCAATGTGATGAAACACATATAGCATCTGCTGTCGTTTGAATTTGTAGTGGCTACCAATGCATCATTTGACTATTCGGGGTGGGCTATTCCAGTAAGTGATCCAGCACAAAAACTCACCAGTACAGTAATATCAGCTAATTCTGGGGAGGAAAACCTTCACAAATAAATTGGGTGCATTCTGACCATTTTGAAAGAAAGTAGAATTGAGTGGACATGATTCCAGTATGATGTAAAGCATAAGGTTGCAAGTTTTACAAAGAGTGGTGGCATATTTTTCTGAAATAGTAAAAAAAACATTTTAATTACAATCTGTTCAGTAAAATGTGCTATGTCTGAGGCAAAGAGTGTGACGGTGTAACAAGTGCTGATTTTTTTAAAAACCGAATAAAGACCAAATTAAATCTTTATTGCCTAATTTTTTTTTACTTGATATAACTTAAACTGAAATTGAATTTTGTACACTCATTTGCTGGTTTTAAAATAAAATCAAGTGTCCTGTGAAGGTGGTTAACTGGAGTTTAAGGCTTGCATGGAATTTCCAAATGTTCACATAATTAGAGGAAGTATAAATAGCATAGGATGGGTCAGCTCCAAGCAGGTCACAATCAACACATTTGCACACAACCTCTTTCTATACGGTATTTGTGTGCAGGTGCCAGCTCACAGTAGCTCTGTAATTACCTCTGACTAAATTAGGAGATTAGAAAAGGGGAAACTAAAATATCTGTGACTAAGATTTAATAATAAAATATTGAGAGATATAATATTGCAAGCTTGCCATTTTATTTCCGGGTGTGTATAGATCAACAAATGACTTACAATTTTTGACATTGGTCACAGGCTTTTCAGTAACCTCATTGTGCCTCAGTTGTTAAGGATCACACTGGGTAAGTCTAAATGGCAGACCTTAACCATGTTCCTTAGCTCAATGAAACATAACCTTAGGCCTCGATTTCGCTTACTGAGGCGGGTCCAGTGTGGCTGGGGTTGGTGGCAGGGTGCGACCTCGCTGCTAGCTCCAGCCCGCTTTCCAAAGTAATCTTACGCTGAGTGGGCTTGTTAAGCCCGCCCAGCTCGTTTCCTGGCTGTTATATCCGAATGGTAAGGTCCAAATAACTACGATAAGTGAGACTTCAGGAACTCAAAACTTTACTTTTAATTACACAGAATAAGGAGAGAACAGAGCTCTTACAGCTACAGGCATGCACTCTGTATTTCTTACTGCACGAGCAAACCAACATGGAGGATGCTATGAGTCATTCTACCCATAATGCAATTTTACCTTAAGACTAGTAAATATAATCCCTTTGCATTTGTCTCCCTCTGGTGGATAACTTAAGCATTACATCCGAGATTACTGTACTGGCCAACTGAAGGAAGCGGGTCTGACGCGTCATCAGCCGGTTTCCTTAAAAGGGGCCATGAGCAAATTTATTTCGACAGTTGTGCTGTCCGTGTTCTACAGCATTGAGGTGCTGCAAACACTGACAAGCACTGTACAGAGGTACACACCTGTACCCAGGCTCTCCCAAGACTCCCTCCATAAGCATGCAGGGAGGTCCTCTTCCATTCTCGTGGATGGAAGAGACCTCCCCAGCCTGGTTGCACATTGCACAGGTGGACACAAGCAGGGATGTCGTCAGGAGGACCAGGCTGTAGTGGCGCAAATCTTTCAATGATCTCAGTAGATCACAAAACATTACTGCAAAGCCACACTCAACCTCATCCTGCTGTGCCACTCATCACATCCCCATCACTCTGCCTTCCCTACCCTACTCCTGCACATCCTTACTCACATCAAGTTACCTTGCACCTCCACCCATCCCTCTCTATCTACATTATCACTTCCCCATCTCACTAGCCACCCCGCACACTAACCCTCATCCTAGTCCAATCATACCAACTAACAGCACACAAGGGTAGGCACTTGGGTGTTTTATCCAATGTTCATGTAAAGTTTCTGTTAATGTGGTGTCAAACATTGAAACCTTTTGATGTAAGAAAACTTTTAGGCACTTAGTCTGAGTATTAAACAAGGCTTTAATCAACTGTTTTTCAACGTGGAGATCTAGTTGTGTCCTTCACTAGTTCCTGTTAAAGAATGTCCTAAGCAAGCTGGGCCCATGCCCGAGTATTTATACTCTCCCTGGACAGCGCCACCAGCAGGCCGCCCAGTATCATTTCATAAGTAATTTCCACATGAATGACAAGATTCATGTCATTCTTCCCACCTGAAAGATTGGAAGTCCGGCGGCTTCCTTCTACCGAATTAATCGGGACTAAGAATAGATGCAGTCATTTGGATCTCCGTTGGAGGCCGGAAGGCATGCCTCCTCGGACCATGTTTTGGTCCCTGGGTCGCTTGGTTCGTACCGGCAGGCTGACAGAGTCCGTGTCACCTTGATCGACCTGAGGGGGACTGGGGAGATCGTGGCTTCGGGTGCAGGCCCCCACCGGTGCAGAGCTGGCTTCACCCTGCTCAATAGTCGGTGACTGACCGGCGTCCTGGCTTCAGGTGGCCATCCCACGGGGAGTGCTCTGTTCCCCGGGTTGATCCGGTGGAATAGCTGGCAGATCCCTTGACGTCCCGGGCAGGGCGTCATCCTCAGAGGAGCGCAGGGTATTGGCGTCATTAATACGGATCCCACTATCGATTGGGTCCGTGGGACCGGTTGGGCAGGGAGCCAGATCCCGAAGTGACACTGTGGATTCCCGGCCATCAGGGTACCGCACGTGTGCGTACGTGGGATTGACATCCGTCAGTTCCACTTCATCGACGAGGGGATCACTCTTAGAGGATCGGACGAATCATCGGAGCAGCACGGGGCCAGGAGCTGCCAGCCATGATGGTAGGGACGTCCCATGAGTGGAGTGACGCTGGAACCCGAAGAATCATTCATGAGGAGTAGCGTTGGTGGATGTAGAAAGAAGAGACCTGATGGAATGCAACTCGTCAGGGAGCATAGTTTCCCACTGCTGGTCTGATAGGTTGTGTGACCTCAGTGCAAGACGAACAGCGTTCCAAACGATGGCGTTGTATCTCTCAACCTGTCCGTTTCCAATAGGATGATACGGTGTCATTTTACTTGTGGCGATTCCCCGTTGGGAAAGATAACTTATTCGGAACATTCCCACCACACTCCTCAAGGAAGTTGCTGAAGGTACGATACCAGTGTTTCCATACCTTAGCAGCTGTAAGTGAATTCGGGTCCAGGTCGAGATGGGCGGGTCTTAGTAGTTTCTCCATGATGGACTGATTACTACGTCCGAGTTCCCTTCTACAGTTTGAATCGTAGCTGTCTGTTCCCAAATCACTCAGAGCATGGAGCAGGTTGCAGTTGATTAAATTGACGTAAGAAAACTACGAGGCACTTAGTCTGAGTATTAAACAAGGCTTTAATCAACTGTTTTTCAACATGGAGATCTAGTTGTGTCCTTCGCTAGTTCCTGTTAAAGAATGTCCTGAGCAAGCTGGGCCCATGCCCGAGTATTTATACTCTCCCTGGACAGCGCCACCAGCAGGCCACCCAGTATCATTTCATCAGTCATTTCCACATGAATGACAAGATTCATGTCACCTTTATTTTCAACACTTTGCGTTCTTGGACAGATTTGTGTGCACCTTTGGAAGTGGTTTAGTGAGTTGCAGTGAATGGTGAGACATAACAGTACTCCCCGCAATGGTCATGAGTGCGAAAGGAATGGTTTGGGCATTGTAGGGATGCTTTATAGTGTTGGTATGGGATGGTGTCAACCTGGCACATCATGTGGCAGCCAGGGTGTACAGGGTCAAGTGAAGTAAATCTGGCCGTGGTAAGGTCATCCCTGGCCTCCCGGGCAGCAATGTGGTCGGGTACTGATGTCCTGTGCAGCATCAGTTGATTGCGGAGAAGGTTGGCGTTATTGTTGGCGCTTCTGGTGTTGGGGCTGATCATGGTGGGATTCTGAGGAACAAAGTGAGATAGTTTCAAGGGCACCGATGCTGATGTAATAGATGGCAGGTGAACTTGAGATGACAGAAGCAAATCTATCAATGGTCAGAGAGGTTGTTCCAATGAGGTGGCACGGGATAGAGAGTTGGCTCCAAACACTTGCAAGCTGCATCAAGCTCAATCTATCTTCAAAACGCAGTAAACCACAGTTTCTGAGCTTGGAAAGTGAACAGCTGAGAGATTTTTAAAAAATATTCGTTCATGGGATGTGGGCGTTGCTGGCAAAGCCAGCATTTATTGCCCATCCCTAGTTGCTCTCGAGAAGGTGGTGGTGAGGCGCCGCCTTGAACCGCTGCAGTCTGTGTGGTGAAGGTACTCCTACAGTGCTGTTTGGGAGGGAGTTCCAGGATTTTGGCCCAGTGACTATGAAGGAACAGCGATATATTTCCAAGTCAGGATGGTGTGTGACTTGGAAGGGAACTTGGAGGTGGTGGTGTTCCCATGTGCCTGCTGCCCTTGTCCTTCTAGGTGGTAGCGGTCGCGAGTTTGGGAGATGCTGCCGAAGAAGCCTTGACGAGTGGCTGCAGTGCATCTTGTAAATGGTACACAAGTGCTGGAGGAGGGAGTGAATGTTTAAGGTGGTGGATGGGGTGCCAATCAAGTGGGACTGCTTTGTCTTGGATGGTGTCCAGCTTCTTGAGTGTTGTTGGAGCTGCACAGGCAAGTGGAGAGTATTCCATCACAGTCCTCACTTGTGCCTTGTAGATGGTGGAAAGGCTTTGGGAAGTCAGGAGGTGAGACACTCGCCGCAGAATACCTAGCCTCTGACCTGCTCAGCGGTGCCACAGTATTTATGTGGTTGATCCAGTTAAGTTTCTGGTCAATGGTGACCCCCAGGATATTGATGGTGGGGGATTCGGCAATGGTAATGCCGTTGAATGTCAAGGGGCGGTGGTTAGACGCTAGCTTGTTGGAGATAGTCATTGCCTGGCACTTCTGTGGCGCGAATGTTACTTGCCACTTATCAGCCCAAGCCTGAATGTCATCCAGGTCTTGCTGCATGCGGGGATGGACTGCTTCATTATCTGAGGAGTTGCGAATGGCACCGAACACTGTATAGTCATCAGCGAACTTCCCCATTTCTGACCTTAAGATGGAGGGAAGGTCATTGATGAAGCAATTAAAGATGGTTGGGCCTAGGACACTGCCCTGAGGAACTCCTGCAGCGATGTCCTGGGACTGTGATGATTGACCTCCAACCACCACAACCATCTTCCTTTGTGCTAGGTATGACTCCAGCCAGTGGAGAGTTTTCCCCCCGATTCCCACGGACTTCAGTTTTACTGGGGCTCCTTGATGCCACACTCGGTCAATGCTGCCTTGATGTCTAGGGCAGTCACTCTCACCTCACCTCTGGAATTCATCTCCTTTGTCCATGTTTGGACCAAGGCTGTAATGAGGTCTGGAGCCGAGTGCTCCTGGCGGAACCCAAACTGGACATCAGTGAGCAGGTTATTGGCACTGTCGATGACACCTTCCATCACTTTGCTGATGATTGAGAGTAGACTGATGGGGGGTAATTGGTTGGATTGGATTTGTCCTGCTTTTTGTGGACAGGACATACCTGGGCAGTTTTCCACATCGTCAGTGTTACAGCTGTACTGGAACATCTTGGGTAGAGGCGCGGCTAGTTCTGGAGCACAAGTCTTCAGATGGAAGCTTTTAGACCACTTTTGCAGCGGTCAAGTAATCAGAAAATTCAATGCTGAATCTACTCATGACCTGCTGAGCTGACGTGATCCCCGAGCAGCATATAATCCGTGGGGAACTCGTAAAATTGAAAGGTATGCTTAAAATAGTATTTAAGTGTCTCTTAATCTCTTAATGATCTGAATTGCCTCCCCCGCCGCTTGTTGTCGGGTCTGTTCAGTGCTGACAGACCCGACATCTGGGAAACTAGCATGGAAGTGGGTTGACAGCGGGATCCCTACTCGCTGTCAAAAAAATTAATTTTCCCACCCGACCCACCACCGATCGCGCTCGCTGACTCCCCGAAAAATTCCCCCCCAAGCCTTCTGAAGTGCTTCCACTGACACATAAGGGTAATGCTAAGACAGAAAAAAGGAAACAGATGGTCTGATTACACAGCGTACTGACTGACCTATCAAGGTACTGCTAATAGGACATAGCTTTGTAAGCACTGCTTCCCAACACACAAAGTTCCTAATTTTCACTGGACCTTCAGTCTAAGTGCTTCTCCACAAGGAGGTGGAGGAAAACTAGAAATCACCCAAGTAGTTCTCAGGCATCAAGTAAAGACCAAAGAGGGACAGTGGTCGCAGTCCAGGAGCAAGTCATTGCCCAAGCCCCCGCAATCAGAGAATTGCAAGTACAACAACAACAACAACTTTCATTTATGTAACAACTTTAACGTAATAAAGCATCCCATGGCACTTCACAGGAGTGTAGGCAGACAAAAAAATGACATGGAGCCAAAGAAAGAGACATTAAGACAGGTGACCAAATGCTGCACAAAATAGAAACTAATTAAAATATTAAACACTTTAGTAGTGAAGCGGTTATCTCAACACTGATACATTATCTAGCATTGTTCCCTTTATAGATGCTGGATCCAGTAAAGTGGCAGATGTAACATTTATTGCAGATGTGAAGAGTGGACAGCTTGCAGCGAACAGCTTAAGTAAACATGACAACACATTTATGCTTTGCTCTTTGTTAATTTCTTATTGAAATTTTTAATTTTTAAATAATTCATATCAGATTTGAAAAGTGTGGGTGTATTCTAATCAATCTAAACAAAACGCTTACAATAGAGTCGATTATCATATCCCTAATTGGGGTGCAGCTGAATCCTGATTAATGAATCATAAGTTTGCCAAGAAATGTTACATTTGGATCAGAGGTATGTGTAAAGATTTCTATAGACTGTTTATAAGAAAAACAACCAGCTCATAATACTTGAATCTCGGTCAACTTATCCTACTCCTGAATTTGAATGAAAACACTTTGCCCTATAACATACCTTTCCACAACCGATTTTCAGTATGGAAAGGGTGGCTTTAAATCTGTAAGAATGGCAATACTCAATGTGCAGATAACTGAAAATTCAGAAAATCAGATTTGCTAAGTAAAGATTGTTAACTGGGTGATCAATGTCAGCGATCATTGGCTTACGAAAAATTGAGTTGCAGCTGACCACATAAGCAAGTATCACGGAGCAAGTACATTATATCCAGCATGACAGAAGTGATAGGCTTACTTTTGTCAACCACAGGTCCCTAATGTGTGTTCTGTTTATGCAACAGGATTGAGTTTAATAAAAAAAAAGAATCTTTTACAGGCAGACTTACTACTGCTGTTGTAGTGAGAGGCTGTACAGCAACAGCATGACACTAAATGAAGGAGGTCCAAAATCGACAAAAGTACATTGAGAAGCAATTAAGCTCTCTAAATATATCTTCTTTTCTTAAGTAAACCCATTTAAAAGAAACAAAACACATACTAGAAAAGTTAAGCCACTCCTGTTCCAACATTTCCAATGGAGACTGATTGGAAGCATGAACTGTAGTCACCACCAATATGTAATGCCTATGGCATTTTGCTGACTGTAGTTTTCAAATTTTATTCTTTAGGACGTCAGATTTAAAAAAACAGATAATCAGAGATTATTTAAATAATGTGATAAGGATTGTACTTCTAAGGGTTATACCTTGACCAAAAATGATACATAATAAAAGTGATTAAGTATAATAGGGTTCCATGCTTTGATCAGGTATTCATTTATCTGGAAGTCAAAAGTGTTTTTAGGATGTTTCTCTTTGTAGTTTCAAAATAAAATTCACCTGAACATAACTACACTGAACACAGTAGTGTTCTGTTCCACTGCTCTATGAATTCATTGTTTACATTCAACTCAAAATAGAGAAAATGCTGGTGAAGAAATTCAGGATAACAACACTCAACATAGTGTGGGAATGCTACATACCTCTGTTTCATTCGCTCATGCATCGTTCCATGCTGGATACATTGGTTTTCCATTTCATCATTTCTTGCTTGCAGTTTCTCCAATCTTTCCTGTAAATACTCTTTTTCCTGGCAAAGTTGACCAACCTCCGATCTGGAATATATAATTTTACAGATGAGAATAGCTGAGGGAAAATCAGGGAAGACCAAATGCAATAAAGAAACACTGAATGAGAAAAACAACAATAATGCCTCTCTGTGTGTAAATGTATTGTCGTGGGAAGGGGTAAGGAAGAGGAATGAGAAGATAACATTTTATTTTTTGCAAAATGTCCAACTCCGAAACAGCACTAACTAAAGTCACAAATAACATTCTCTGTGACTGTGACGGTAGTGCATTATCCCTTCATGTTCGACCACACTATCCTGAGATGATAATAGCTTTCCTCGACTTCAAGGCAGCATTTGACCAAGTATGGCATTAAGGAGCTGTTGCAAAACTGAACTCAATGGGGATCTATGGAAAACCCTCTGGAGTCATACCTGAAGGTGGCTGTGGTTGTTGGAGGCCTATCATCACAGTCCCAGGCCATCACTGCAAGGCTTCCTCAGAACAGTGTCCTTGGCCCAATCATCTTCAGCTGCTACATCAATGACCTTTGCTCCATCATAAGGTCAGGAGTGCATCTGTTTGCTGATGATTCTACAGTGATCAGTTCCATTTACAGCTGCAATTGTGGATCAGCCTATTACAGCCTACAGCACGATAGCATCCAGGCTTGGGCTGACAATTGCAGGTAACATTAGTGTCACATGAGTGCAGCCAATGACAATTCCAACAAGAGGAGACCTAACCACCTCTCCTGATCTTCAATGGTACAATCATCACCTCGTCCTTTCCCATCAACATCACCACCAACTAGAAGCTTTCCTGGACCAGTCATATCAACACTGTGGCTACAAAATCAGGGCATAGGCTAGGTATTCTGTTGCAAGAGGCTAGCTTTCTGACCTCTCAATGTCTCCCCACCATCTACAGGAAACGTTGGTTTATCCGGAGGTTAACTGTCCGGAATGCTCGATCCACCGGCAAAATTCAGGAGTCGGTTCAGTAAGTTTTTTTTCTTTTCGTTGCTTTTTTTTCACCAGTCAGGCTCTGCAACGTCTAGCTGAAGCTGTTGCTAAGCTACAGAGACGCTTGCAAGGTACGGCCGACTGTTTAGAAGCTAAGCAACAGGGTTTGTTGCCAGATACGGAGCTCCGTATGTTTCAACATTAGCGCTGGTTTGTCCGGCAGTTTTGATGGGACGACAACAGCTCGGTCTCGTCGGTGCCGGATATCACAAAGTTTCCTGTACAAGGCTCAAGTCAGGAGTGTGATTGAATATTCACCAATCACCTGGCTAGGTGAGCCCAACAACATTCAAGAAGCTTGACACCATCCAGGGCAAGGAAGTGCATTTGATCGGTACCCCTGAACTCGATATTTATACTCTGCATTAAAGGTGCACTGTGGCTAGAGTATGTAGTACCTACAAGATGCAGTGCATCAACTTGCCAAGCTTACTTCGATAGCCATCACATGCAAGTTCCCCTCTAAGTCATACACCATCCTTCATTGTTGTCAAGTCAAAATCCTGCAATGCCAATACCCAACAGCATCTTGGAAGCACTATCACCACAAGAACCGCAGTCATCTAAGGAGAAGGCCCACCACCACCTTCTGAATACAATTTGAAATGGGCAATAAATACAGCCTCTGTATTTATTATAATCACTTTTGTATGGTAGTTGTAATTTATACTCTTGCCAACTGGAGTATCTGGCTCGTTAACACTTTGAAAGTTTCAGACAGAATCACTCTTAAGATTGCCAAAAGCCTCTTGCCTGTTTGAAAGCCGCAGATTGACTCAAAGATTTTAAAAAGAGGCAAGCTGATAAAAGAGTAACCAAATTGAACAGGCAGAATTTGACATAACTATCTGTTCAATTCAAAAAGCTGCCAATCATACACATATCTGAACTATTCATACAGCATGTTTGGGTTTGAATTGCGTGACTTGGACTTCTCCCTCAACAAAACTGCTGTCGGAGGAATGCCCCAAGGATTGCTTTATGGGTCCTCAAAGTGGAGTCAGTAATCAGTCTGAATGCTTGGAAAGGAAAGGGCGAGAGAGAGAGAGAAAAGTTACAGAAGTTTAAATTGTGCAATTATACCAGCTGGATGCAAGTGTGCAACTTAAGATGTACAAATTTTCCTGAGATCAAGGAAGGTGAGAATTAAACCAGATAGTCCAGTTACAGCTACCAACAGAGAAGGCGAATTTACCCAGGAGCAGAGGATCCAGGAGGAATGAATAGCACCTCTACAGATGGAGGTTCATCACCCTGACGCCTCAGAAGACTAACACCATCCTTCCAGAGGAAGACGAGGAAACCAGTTCATCCACAGCAGCTTGTGAGGTTGTATAAGTTCTGCAAATATTTCTAACTACAAGCATATAGACTTTAATCTATTCAATAGACTGGCTATCAAATGCTGCTAATTTGTCAGATATCTAAGGAGTATAATCCTAAATTAATCTCAATTTATATCAATCTCAGACACGAATCTCAACTGTAAATTTATATGCAGAAAATAGTTACTGCTGAATTATTCTGACAGAATTGAACTGCTTTTGTAACTTATTTATTTCATCAATTAACCCTATCTACTAATTATTTTCAGATTCAATGTTTATGTTCAAGTGCTACTAACTATGATTCTAAGGTTAATAAACAATTGTTAGTTTATGACTTTGTTAGCTAACTTCTTTGATAAGAAAGGATTAATTTGTTCACTCAGTTGCTTGTATGAAATTGATGGGAAGTTGGCAGTGTAAACGCTATATAATTCAAACTGGTTGATATAAGACAATTCGGTGAGCCAAGTTTAGGCATCATTAACTCCTAGGCATAAACTAGGTGGTAACCCCGACAGTTGCTAGATGAAGAGTTAAGATGAAGGGTTAAGGATTTGTCTGGTGCCTTTGATAAATATTCCTGTTAGGGTATTGATTCTATTGTTCCTACACTGCGCAGCAATAACTGATAAGTCCTTGCAACACTGGGAAATGATTCTGTAAGTGCAGCTGGTTTTTATTTCTTTCTGTACTGTGACAGAATTAAAGGAGGCAATACCAAGCTGAAGAAAGAAAGACTTGCATTTACATAGCATTTTTCACGACCTCAGGACTTCCCAAAGCACTTTACAGCCAATTAAATATTTCCTCCCTTCCCCCTTGGATTTGGATCCCCAACCAGTGCTTTCACCTACTGTGTCTAAGAGACCACCTCACATACTATCCTCTCAGCTGGCCAACAGGAGGTGCATTTACAATCTACATTAATGACTTGGATGAAGGGACCGAGTGTAATATAGCCAAGTTTGCAGATGATACAAAGATGGGTGGTAAAGCAAGTTGTGCAGAGGACTCAAAGAATCTGCAAAGGAATATAGACAGGCTAAGTGAGTGGGTAAACATTTGGCAGATGGAATATAATGTGGGAAAGTGCGAGGTTATCCACTTTGGCAGGAAAAATAAAAAAGCGAATTATTATTTAAATGGAGAGATTACAAAATGCTACAGTTCAGAGGGACCTGGGCGTCCTCGTGCATGAAACACAAAAAGTTAGCATGCAGGTACAGCAAGTAATCAAAGGCAAATGGAATGTTGGCCTTTATTGCAAGGGGGGTTGGAGTATAAAAGCAGGCTACAATTGTAGAGGGTATTGGTGAGACCACACCTTGACTACTGCGTACAGTTTTGGTCTCCTTATTTAAGGAGGGGTATACTTGCATTGGAGGCAGTTCAGAGACGATTCACTCGGTTGATTCCTGAGATGAGGGGGTTGACTTATGAAGAAAGGTTGAGCAGGCTGGGCCTATACTCATTGGAATTTAGAAGAATGAGAGGTGATTTTATTGAAACATATAAGATACTGAGGAGGCTGGACAAGGTGGATGCAGAGAGGAGGTTTTCCCTCGTGGGGAAATCTAGAACTCGGGGGCATAGTTTCAGAATAAAGGGTCGCCCTTTTAGAACTGAGATGAGGAGGAATTTCTTCTCTCAGAGGGTCGTAAATCTGTGGAATTCTCTGCCTCAGAGAGCCGTGGAAGCTGGGTCATAGAAACATAGAAGATAGGAGCAGGAGTAGGCCATTCGGCCCCTCGAGCCTGCTCCACCATTCAATGCGATCATGGCTGATCATTCAAATTCAGTACCCGGTCCCTGCTTTCTCCCCATACCCCTTGATCCCTTTAGCCTTGAGAAATATATCCAACTCCTTCTTGAATATATTTAATGAATTGGCCTCTACTGCCTTCTGTGGTAGAGAATTCCACAGGTTCACCACTCTCTGGGTGAAGAAATTCCTCCTAATTTCTGTCCTAAATGGCCTACCTTATCCTTAGACTGTGACCCCTGATTCTGGACTCCCCGACCATCGGGAACATTCTTCCTGCATCTAGTCTGTCCAGTCCTGTCAGGATTTTATAAGTTTCAATGAGATCCCCTCTCATTCTTCTAAACTCCAGCGAGTACAAGCCCAATCGACCCAATCTCTCCTCATACGTCATTCCTGCCATCCCAGGTATCAGCCTGGTGAATCTTCACTGAACTCCTTCCATGTCAAGAACATCCTTCCTCAGATAAGGCGACCAAAACTGCACACAATACTCAAGATGTGGTCTCACCGAGGCCCTGTACAACTGCAGCAAGACATCCTTGTTCCTGTACTCAAACCCTCTCACTACAAAGGCCAATATACCATTTGCCTTCTTAACCGCCTGCTGCACCTGCATGCTTACCTTCAGCGACTGGTGCACAAGGACACCCAGGTCTCGTTGCACTTCTCCTTCTCCCAATCTATTGCCGTTCAGATAATAATCTGCCTTCCTGTTTTTGCTACCAAAGTGGATAACCTCACATTTATCCATGTTATATTGCATCTGCCATGCTTCTGCCCAATCACCCAACCTGTCCAAATCATCCTGGAGTGTCTCGGCATCCTCCTCACAGCACACACGCCCACCCAGCTTTGTGTCGTCTGCAAATTTGGAGAGATTACATCTAGTTCCCTTGTCTAGATCATTAATATATATTGTGAATAGCTGGGGTCCAAGGACCGATCCCTGCGGTACCCCACTAGTCACTGCCTGCCACTCGGAAAAAGAGCCGTTTATTCCAACTCTTTGCTTTCTGTCTGCCAACCAGTTCTCTATCCAAGTCAGTACCTTGCCCCCAATCCCATGTGCCTTAACTTTACATGCTAATCTCTTATGCGGGACCTTATCGAAAGCCTTCTGAAAGTCCAAATACACCACATCCACTGGTTCTCCCTTATCTATTTTACCAGTTACATCCTCAAAAAATTCCAGTAGATTAGTCGAGCACGATTTACCCTTTGTAAATCCATGTTGACTTTGTCTGATCCTGGACTCTAGCATTTTCCCCACTACCGATGTCAGGCTTACCGGTCTGTAATTCCCCGTTTTCTCTCTACCACCTTTTTTGAATAGTGGGGTAACATTAGCTACCCTCCAATCCATGGGTACTGTTCCAGATTCCATCGAATGTTGGGTCATTAAAGACATTTAAGGTGGAGATAGACAGATTTTTGCAAGATAAGGAAGTGAAGGGTTATGGGGAGCGGGCGGGAAGTGGCTTTGAGCCCAAGATCAGCCGTGATCTTATTGAATGGCGGTGCAGGCTCGAGGGGCCAAGTGGCCTATTTCTGCTCCTATTTCTTATGTTCTTATGACAGTGTCCTAGTAAAGACTCTGCATCTGATTTTATCCCCCCCCCCACATCTGCCGATAAATACATAGCTTTTGTTCGGCAGGCCGCCATACATGGGTGAAACTGGAAATTTAGCCAAGTGTAGATTCAAACCTGAACTTCCCTACTTTTACCAGATGTAAAGATCAGTTCTGCATTATAATCATCCAATCTTTTAATGCTCACAAAAAGGAAGCATGAATAAAAATGATAGAAATTCCAATGTAAACAATAAGCTGATAACATTTCAACATGTTGCAGAATAGAAGTGAGAAAATGACTGATAATGAAGTGATATCCAACTGCAACACCCCCAATATCCTGACTCTGCTACCTTACCTAGTGGATTATTCTAAATGCTTGTCACTCTGAATTAAGATTTTTTCCTTCTGATATATCCACTTTAAATTAACTTTTCACTAGGTTAAATTTATATTCTTTGGTCCTACTGACCTGGCATACCTTGAAATAGTATTCTGGGATCTCCTTATGTATAACATGTTGTATACTTTGATGGTGTGCACCCTTAAGGTTCTCCTTTCTGGACCATATAGCCTAAGCTTTTCCTATCATTCCTCAAGGCTCATCCCATTTATACTTGAATCATCCTTGCTGCTCTTCCCTCCATCATTTACAATGGACAAATTGCTCTTTTAAAGCAGAGGCATACGTTAATTATACGTAGTACTCCTAATATGGACTGAAGACTGCATTATAAAACCACAGCACAACTTTTATAGCCTTTTACCCCGCTGTTCCGGCTATGCATCCAACATTTTATTTGTTTTTAATTGCTTCTCCACATTGTGAGCGAACATTTCACTGCCCACTCACTTTCTAAGTATCCCTGAGTTATTTCAATTCTTTTCATTTTATACTTATGTCACACTTTTTGCCCAATATGCAATACACTGTATTTGTCAGTGTTAAATTCCTTTTGTCAGTTATCTGCTTAATTGCATAAATTATGTAAAATATTTTACAAACTGTTACCTGCATTCGCCATCCTTACTTAAGTGTTTTCTGAAAATTTCACAAGCTTACATGTGGTTTCTGCATCCTGGTCATTTGTGCAGATAGAAAATAACAAGAGATTTGAGTATTGACTCCTGCTATACTCCACTCAATACCTTCCCCCAGTCTGGCATGACACCTTTCATGAGTACTCTGTTTCCTATTTGAAATCAAATGTTTTTACTCAATCCTGTCTGCTAGCTCAGATTCGCAGGATTTTTAAGTTTTTTCTTTTATAAATCTTTCATATGGAACCGTGTCAATGGCTTTCCGAAAGTTCAAATAAACTACATCATAAGGAATTTATAAAAGCTTCAAAGAAGTCACAGTTTTTTTTTATAACAGGTTCTTCCCTTTCTAAAGACATACTTGGCTGTTTCTTATTAAGCTATGGTTACACAAATACTCCTCCAGCATACTCCTTAGAATGGTTTCCATTTTTTTAAAGCTTGTTATTGATGTTGGTACAGTTGTACTTATGTCGACATGTTGAGGACATTCTGATTTTGTCGACATAAGCGGTTTAACAACATAAGAGGGACAAGTCGGCAGATTTTCATTTCAGTCCTGCCCACCTCTCCTTTTCAGTGTTATTTCAATTTTCTTCCCTGAACTTCTGGTCCCAGATAGTCAGTCACTCAGAGGTTTGCTGTCAAGTAACCTGCTGGAGCAATGGCCACAGAACGCCCGCCTCAGGTTGACAGATGTGGTTCCCGAGCTGTGCGAATCCCATGGCCATGCAGAGAAATTTAAAAAGTAAGTGAAAAATGGCTCTTGGGTGCCTGTAAACTACTTGATATTCATTTCAATTGGGTCGCCCGCCGCTGCCGGTCGGGTCAGCTCCACGATAACACGCGCCTGGGGGAAAGGCGCACGGGAGTGAGATGACAGTGGGTTTCCGACCACCGTTTCCCCCTAAGCTGCGCAGTTCCCTTGAGGCAGCCGCGCACCAGTCGCGGGCTCCTGTGTGCAGGCGCTCTTTTCAATCGCGTCCCACAGTCTTGTTCTTTAGACCCGCAGGAGCGGGCTTCGGCGCCTGCACGCTGGACCCATTTCGGTGCCTGCGTGCTGGAGCCCGCTCCAGGCCTGACCCTGAGCCCTGAAGTACTGCTTGTCAACTCTCTGATTAGCCACACGTCCATTTTTGCGGCCTTCTGCACCGGCGCATTACAATGTGGCCACATTTTCTTCAGCTCCATAGGAGAACTGGATCCGTTGGTGGCTGAGGGGAGAAGAGAGGATCAAAAGGGGGGAGAGAGAGAGACTGGGGAGAGAGTGAGAGACGGGGGAGAGGGTGAGGGAGGGAGACTGGGGAGAGAGACTGGGGGAGAGCGAGGGAGAGAGACGGGGGAGAGCGAGCGAGCGAGGGTGGGGGAGAGCGTGAGCGAGAGGGTGGGGGAGAGCGCGAGGCTGGGGGAGAGAGGGCGCGAGGCTGGGGGAGAGATGGCGCGGGGCTGGGGGAGAGAAGGCGCGAGGCTGGGGGAGAGAAGGCACGGGGCTGGGGGGAGAGAAGGCACGGGGCTGGGGGGCGCGAGGCCGGGAGAGAGAGAGACAGAGAGAGAGACAGAGAGAGAGAGAGAGAGAGAGGCTGGGGGAGAGGGCGAGAGGGACTGGGGGAGAGGGCGAGGGACTGGGGGAGAGGGCGAGAGGGGCTGGGGGAGAGGGCGAGAGGGACTGGGCGAGAGGGCGAGAGGGACTGGGCGAGAGGGACTGGGCGAGAGGGACTGGGGGAGAGGGCGAGAGGGACTGGGGGAGAGGGCGAGAGGGACTGGGGAGAGGGCGAGAGGGACTGGGGGAGAGGGCGAGAGGGACTGGGGGCGAGGGCGAGAGGGACTGGGGGCGAGGGCGAGAGGGACTGGGGGCGAGGGCGAGAGGGACTGGGGGAGAGGGCGAGAGGGACTGGGGGAGAGGGCGAGAGGGACTGGGGGCGAGAGGGACTGGGGGCGAGGGCGAGAGGGACCGAGGGCGAGAGGGACTGGGGGCGAGGGCGAGAGGGACTGGGGGCGAGGGCGAGAGGGACTGGGGGTGAGGGCGAGAGGGACTGGGGGCGAGGGCGCGACTGGGGGCGAGGGCGCGGCGGGGCGAGGGCGAGACTGGGGGCGAGGGCGAGACTGGGGGCGAGGGCGAGACTGGGGGAGATGGCGAGACTGGGGGAGAGGGCGAGACGGGGAGAGGGCGAGACTGGGGGAGAGGGCGAGACTGGGGGAGAGGGCGAGACTGGGGGAGAGGGCGAGACTGGGGGCGAGGGCGCGACTGGGGGCGAGGGCGCGACTGGGGGCGAGGGCGAGACGGGGAGAGGGCGAGACTGGGGGAGAGAGCGAGACTGGGGGAGAGAGCGAGACTGGGGGAGAGAGAGAGACTGGGGGAGAGAGAGAGAGACGGGGGGGAGAGAGACTGGGGGGAGAGAGAGACGGGGGAGAGAGAGACTGGGGGGGGAGAGAGACTGGGGGGGAGAGAGAGAGACTGGGGGGTAGAGAGAGAGACTGGGGGGGAGAGAGAGAGACGGGGGGAGAGAGAGAGACTGGGGGGGAGAGAGAGAGAGAGACGGGGGGAGAGAGAGAGAGAGACTGGGGGGGAGAGAGAGAGACTGGGGTGGGAGAGAGAGAGACTGGGGGGGGGAGAGAGAGACTGGGGGGGAGAGAGAGAGACTGGGGGGGGAGAGAGAGAGACTGGGGGGGGAGAGAGAGAGACTGGGGGGGAGAGAGAGAGACTGGGGGGGAGAGAGAGAGACGGGGGGGAGAGAGAGAGACTGGGGGGGGAGAGAGAGACTGGGGGGGGGAGAGAGAGAGACTGGGGGGGAGAGAGAGAGACTGGGGGGGAGAGAGAGAGACTGGGGGGGAGAGAGAGAGACTGGGGGGGAGAGAGAGAGACTGGGGGGGGGAGAGAGAGAGAGACTGGGGGGGGAGAGAGAGAGAGACTGGGGGGGAGAGAGAGAGACTGGGGGGGAGAGAGAGAGACTGGGGGGGGAGAGAGAGAGACTGGGGGGGAGAGAGAGCGACTGGGGGGGAGAGAGAGCGACTGGGGGGGAGAGAGAGAGACTGGGGGGGAGAGAGAGAGACTGGGGGGGGAGAGAGAGAGACTAGGGGGGGAGAGAGAGAGACTAGGGGGGGAGAGAGAGAGACTGGGGGGGGAGAGAGAGACTGGGGGGGGGGAGAGAGAGAGATGGGGGGGAGAGAGAGAGATGGGGGGGAGAGAGAGCGACTGGGGGGGGAGAGAGAGAGACTGGGGAGGGAGAGAGACGGGGGGGAGAGAGACTGGGGGGGAGAGAGAGACTGGGGGGGAGAGAGAGACGGGGGGAGAGAGAGAGACTGGGGGGGAGAGAGAGAGACTGGGGGGGAGAGAGAGAGACTGGGGGGGAGAGAGAGAGACTGGGGGGGGAGAGAGAGAGACTGGGGGGGAGAGAGAGACTGGGGGGGGGAGAGAGAGAGACTGGGGGGGGAGAGAGAGACTGGGGGGGAGAGAGAGACTGGGGGGGGAGAGAGAGAGACTGGGGGGGAGAGAGAGAGACTGGGGGGGGAGAGAGAGAGACTTGGGGGGGAGAGAGAGAGAGACTGGGGGGGAGAGAGAGAGAGACTGGGGGGGAGAGAGAGAGACTGGGGGGGAGAGAGAGAGACTGGGGGGGAGAGAGAGAGAGACTGGGGGGGGAGAGAGAGAGACTGGGGGGGGAGAGAGAGAGACTGGGGGGGGAGAGAGAGAGACTGGGGGGGGAGAGAGAGAGACTGGGGGGGGAGAGAGAGAGAGACTGGGGGGGGAGAGAGAGAGAGACTGGGGGGGGAGAGAGAGAGAGACTGGGGGGGGAGAGAGAGAGAGACTGGGGGGGAGAGAGAGAGACTGGGGGGGAGAGAGAGAGACTGGGGGGGAGAGAGAGAGACTGGGGGGGAGAGAGAGAGAGACTGGGGGGGAGAGAGAGAGACTGGGGGGGAGAGAGAGAGACTGGGGGGGAGAGAGACTGGGGGGGAGAGAGAGAGAGACGGGGGGAGAGAGAGAGACTGGGGGGGGAGAGAGAGACTGGGGGGGGAGAGAGAGAGAGACTGGGGGGGGAGAGAGAGAGAGACTGGGGGGGGAGAGAGAGAGAGACTGGGGGGGGAGAGAGAGAGAGACTGGGGGGGGAGAGAGAGAGAGACTGGGGGGGGAGAGAGAGAGACTGGGGGGGGAGAGAGAGAGACTGGGGGGGAGAGAGAGAGAGACTGGGGGGGGAGAGAGAGAGACTGGGGGGGGAGAGAGAGAGACTGGGGGGGGAGAGAGAGAGACTGGGGGGGAGAGAGAGAGAGACTGGGGGGGGAGAGAGAGAGACTGGGGGGGGAGAGAGAGAGACTGGGGGGGGGAGAGAGAGAGACGGGGGGGAGAGAGAGAGACGGGGGGGGGAGAGAGAGACTGGGGGGGAGAGAGAGAGACTGGGGGGGAGAGAGAGAGACTGGGGGGGAGAGAGAGAGACTGGGGGGGGAGAGAGAGAGACTGGGGGGGGAGAGAGAGCGACTGGGGGGGGAGAGAGAGCGACTGGGGGGGGAGAGAGAGCGACTGGGGGGGAGAGAGAGAGACGGGGGGGAGAGAGAGAGACTGGGGGGGAGAGAGACTGGGGGGGAGAGAGAGAGAGACGGGGGGGAGAGAGAGAGACTGGGGGGGGAGAGAGAGAGACTGGGGGGGGAGAGAGAGAGACTGGGGGGGGAGAGAGAGAGAGACTGGGGGGGGAGAGAGAGAGAGACTGGGGGGGGAGAGAGAGAGACTGGGGGGGGAGAGAGAGAGAGACTGGGGGGGAGAGAGAGAGACTGGGGGGGGAGAGAGAGAGACTGGGGGGGAGAGAGAGACTGGGGGGGAGAGAGAGAGACTGGGGGGGGAGAGAGAGAGACTGGGGGGGGAGAGAGAGAGACTGGGGGGGGAGAGAGAGAGACTGGGGGGGGAGAGAGAGAGACTGGGGGGGGAGAGAGAGAGACTGGGGGGGGAGAGAGAGAGACTGGGGGGGAGAGAGAGCGACTGGGGGGGAGAGAGAGAGACTGGGGGGGGAGAGAGAGAGACTGGGGGGGGAGAGAGAGAGACTGGGGGGGGGAGAGAGAGAGACGGGGGGGGAGAGAGAGAGACGGGGGGGGGAGAGAGAGACTGGGGGGGAGAGAGAGAGACTGGGGGGGGAGAGAGAGAGACTGGGGGGAGAGAGAGCGACTGGGGGGGAGAGAGAGAGACGGGGGGGAGAGAGAGAGACTGGGGGGGGAGAGAGAGAGAGAGAGACTGCGGGGGAGAGAGAGAGACTGGGGGGAGAGAGCGAGAGAGACTGGGGGAGAGAGCGAGAGAGACTGGGGGAGAGAGCGAGAGAGACTGGGGGAGAGAGCGAGACTGGGGGAGAGAGAGACGGGAGAGATATTCCCTGCGCTTCCTACAATAGCGGTAAAAAAATCTTTAACATCCAGCAACAGGGCCACATTTAATCGTCTCTTCTAAAACCTGCAGGCAGTTATTGCTCAGGATTACACTGAGCTGGGACACTAAGGGCATTCAATTAATTGCGAACAGGTTAGTGGAGCTGGTGTCTGATATGAGCACCTTCAATATCACAGGAGCACAAATAGGAAAGCATCGTCAAGAAGCCTTTCCCTAAGAGGGAAAGAATTCTGCTCATTTTCAACATTGACAGTATTTCAAATATCTTAAAAAATGGGAGGAACGCTCTCTCCGGAATCAACACGGATTCTCTGCTTCTCATTTTGCTCCGATGTTCTTTGCAGAGCGAGACATCGAAACAAAAAGACAGAGAGACAGGGAGAAACAGGGACAGCGAGAGAGAGAGACAGGGACAGAGAGAGAGAGGCAGGGACAGAGAGACAGCAATAGAGAGGGGTGAGGGTCCAGGTGGGCGCGTATAGTCAGTCCCCGAGGACTGAGCAGCGGCCGCATTTTGGAACAACACTGGTGGAGGTGCAGTACATGTACAATGACCGCTGGAAGGAAGCTAAAGCAAACAAGTTTTAGGCCCGCGGTGACATTTTTTTTTTTTTAATTCGGAAAATTGTTTAAAGCCGAAAAAAAAATACAGGAAAGTGATGTTGAATTTCCTGCAGTAAGTTCCAGTTAGATTTTGCCAGGCGTTGTCCCCTTTATCAAAAGTTTATCTGGGTTATTTAAATTATGTTATGAGAGAGGGGAAAAAGTTTGTGCCCCCGTTTGTACCTCAGCGTCTGTGAGAGACGGAGGAAACAGCAGCAGAAAAAGAGGAAACAACTTCTCCAAAACTGATCCCCACTCATTGCCAAGGCTAGTGAGAGATAACCTCACTGCCTTCTTAGGAAGTTTAACCACTTTATTAACTTTCTTATTTGAACTCCGTTTGGAATTAGAGTTTATTTTATTATTTTTTGTTGTATGTTTAACAACAGCGTTGAAGAGGGAAAGAAACACTTGGAGCAACTTCTTCTGTCAAAGCTGCAATGAGACTTGAAAGAATTTAAAGATTTTTTTTCCCCCTAAGTTTCGATTTTGGAAGAAACAAGCAAAAATCAATTTTCCCCTCATCTAAACAAGTTTCAACCAGGTCTTGAAGTCCAAACGGTTTTAAAGAGGCTCTGAATTGCTTAAAATGTTTTAAAATTGAAATTTCTCAATATTTGATTTTGAACGATCGACTGAAGTGAGTAGCTTTACGCAAACATGCAACCATGCTGTTGAGGAGGGGGAGGGCAGGGGAGGATTTGTAGGAGTTACATATTAATATTTTTTTTAAGTCAATAAAAAGTAAGACATTTAGGAAGAGAATCAAAAAAGGGGAAAAACACAAACCCTTTTATTTTATCTGTTGTTCTACAATTTGAACAAGTCCCAGGAATAATGTAAATAATGGCCCAGAAATTCCGGTCGGAGGCTTCCCACGGGCCTAAGCCCCCGACCTGCACAAATGAACCACGCCGACTGTAATGCTCTGGGCCGGCATAGAATTCCGTTGATGTGCCTCCTCAAACTGCCGGTGTGCAGGGCACGCGTATCCAAGGGGCGCAGCTGGTTTGCAGCGTCCCTGGGATCACGTGGGCCACAGGGAGCCAATCGGAGCAGGGAATCTCCATTCATAGATTTGACAGGAAGACCTGTCAAATCTATGAATAGAGAAAACGCTCAAAACATAAGTAAAACTTCAAATACATTTTTAAAAATCACATTTTTAAAATGACTATAAATTACATAAATTAACTATTTTAAACAAAAATTTACATTTTTGAAAAAATAATTAAAGTTTTTAACGGGACTAAAAATAAACTTACCTTTCTTTAAAGTATTTTAAAATGATAAATAAGTGTTAAAAACATTTTCTTTCACTGATATCACCTCTTACCTTGTTAAAAGCAGACCTTGCGCCTGCTTTTCCAGGCGCAGCTGCTACCGACTTACCCGGACTGCATCAACCTCGAAAAAAACGGAAGTTCCAGGCGTACGCGCTGCCTCTCCGACACAGGCGTTTGACCTGCGAACCCCTTTCTTCAGAGAACGGAAGTTCGGTTTCTAGCGCATGAGCAGTGCATGCTTGAAACCGGCACTTCCGTTGGCCCTACGGGTGAGTACACAGCACATACACACCCGTAGGGAACGGAATTTTAGGGCCATAGATTTCCTCTTAAACGTTTAGTGGAGTGTTAATAGAAACAAGAGTTATGTAATAATGTACAAAAATTGCAGGAAGCTACTTTAGAAGAAACCACTATTTGTTTATTGAGAAAGACACAGAAAATACTTCGATTAAACTGATAATGTACAATTTTGATTTGGTATAAATGTTTGAAATAGGAGATTAAAAATTGAGATTACAATGAAGTTTGTTTCCCGCTATTTAATTGCGAAATACCTAAAATAATTCAACACTTTTCGTGATAAGAGCAGGAATTAATATTGTGGAGAATGTTTCAGAGAAAAACATTAGAAGTGAAATTTGTAAATTAACATCTTTACGTCCCCATATTAGTAAACATTTCCAAGTCAGTCTGATTGGTCTGGAAGAAAGATGAATGTTTATTTCTGTTAAATCATAGCTTTTCCTGTTTTTTGTTTTTAATTCGGTGATGCAAATTCTATACGTGTTTTTCTGCACTTGTGAACAAGTGCTGCATTTCTGACATGTTACATGGGGGTGTGTGCTGGTTCAAGAAGGCAATGTTTATTATTGGAAGTGACTGAAGTTGAAAATACGGATACCCGTTCTTGTTCAATTGTTTAGTTCACAGTATTAAAAAGAATTTAAGAACTACAGCACTTTATATTTGTTGGTTGTCTGGTTGCATTGTGTTTAATATTCTATCTGGACGTACAGTACGTCAGCGCCATAGGAAAACCGCTGCTCCTGCTGCTTGTGCAGTCATTGCTATGGTGACATGAGGGATGGACTAATACGCCGAAAACTTTAAAATTAATACTAATTGCACGAATAGATATGCCTCTTTCAGCTTACTTTGGGTTTTTGGATTGTTTGTCAATGCATAACCGTGTAACTGAATGATGTTTCTGAAGTGTTAATGCATTTCTGACAAGTAATTTTTTTTTAAAAAGAGTTTGTACCTGACGAACTAAAAGCTTTTAATTAATTCTACCATAAACAAACTTGCAGAATGGGCATGTAAATGACAAATGAATTTCAATATAGATAACCGTGAGGTGGTGCATTTTGGTAGGAGGAATAAAGAGGCCACCTACTCCCTGGAAAATAAGAATCTAAATGGGGTAGAGGTGCAAAGGGATCAAGGAGTATAGATTCACAAATCATTAAAAGTAGCAACGCAGGTTAAAAAGGCCATTAAAGTGCAAATTAAGCACTGGGGTTCATTTCTAGAGGAATAGAATTCAAAAGCAGAGAAGCTATGTTAAACCTGTATCGAACCTTGTCTGGTTGACTCATGATTTGAGACGGTGGGGTGGCAATATGACATTACTGTATATATGCTTTTAAGTGGTTGCTGTTGTAAAATTTGCCCACAGACGAAAAGGTCGCGCTCAAAGGAGTTCGTGGCCCACTCAGTCCAAACAAAAATTAGAGGGAACATTGTTCCCGACCCGCTGTCAAAAATAACAACTTTCCCACCCGACCCGCCACTGATCGCACCCGCTACCACCTCGGAAAATTCCGGCCTAAGAGTACCTGAGAAGGATGTAGAAGAATCACAACTGGCGATAAGTAATAAAAAGGACAATGTATTTAGAAAGTTAATGGGACTAAAAATAGAACGGTCATCAGACCTAGACAGTATGCATCTGGGAATATTGAAGGAATCTGAAGAGATATCGGTGTTACTAATAAACGTTTCCAAACAGTAATTGTGCCAAAGGTGTGGATGTTGGCAAAAGTAGCATTTATGTTCAAGGATAAGCTAGGAAATTATAGGCCAATTAGTTTCACATAGGTTTTGGGTAGACTTCCAAGCCTTGATAATTTTCTCTGTGGTGCCTTAGGAACACTCAGTTCCCAGGTACTGTGGAGAAGGGAAGGGTTGGGGACCCATTATGTCATGTCTCTGTCCTCATTACATTGCAAAGAAATTCCAGGACTTCTCCAAAGAGGCGCACCTGGGCATGCAAGGACAGCCACGGAAATGAGGTGGCAAGGGGCATTCCCGCCGTTCTGCCTCAATTTCCTCTCGGTGTAACAGAAGGATGGCTATGTTGAGGAGCATGGTAATAAACATTTAGAAAACCATGGGCTAATCAGAAATAGTCAGCATAGATTTGTAAAAGCAAGCCATACTTAACTAATTTAATTGAATTTTATAAGGAAATTAGAGTGCATAGATAAAGGGAATGTGATGGATGTCGTATATAAAGATTTTCATACAACATTTGATAAGATGATACATAATAGGCTATATAGAGCATGTAATGCTTTGTCACATGGAATAGTTGAGTCAGGGACTATTATGGGAAAGTTGGATAAACATTTGAAGCAAAGGAAAGTCACAGGCTATGGGGAAAGAGTAGGGCAATGGGAGTAGTTTTAGTTTGCTCCAGCAAATAATCAACACAGACAGGATGGGTTAAATGGTCTCCTTCTCTGCTATAAACTTCTATGGTTTTCCATTGAGACAACAGTGTCAAATAGGAGTTGACTTGAAAATTATCTTTGCGCTCCTCATCAGCTAACACACCCAAATTGCCAATTGGTTTGTTTCATATGAGGGTCATGAGACTCATTTCCTGCTTGTTAATGTGCTAAACTGCGATAACTGCAGTTTCATAAAGATTGATTCCTTAAACTTTATGAACATGTGTATTACATGGTTCCTCTGAGGAAACTGCAGCAGAAACCAGCACTCAGTGCTTCTGTTCAAAACCCTAAAGGCCAGCATCTGTAAGTCTTCACAATAAGAACAATGATTTTAACTGCTGTGAATTGTCATAAACTCGGATCCAAAAAGTTGTGTGTCAGTTGTTGCTCAAATATTGCATGATCACTTTGACTCTCACAGTAGCCCAGTTGCACCTCAACATTTATCCGTTCCATTTACAATTAAAAGTGTTACGTAGATGGAAGTAGGCGGTCTTTATAATTGGAGTGGATATGGGATCAGAAGCTCAGCTCGGGGTGAAATAGGACGCTGATGTTATGAACAATCTGGTTCAGCTTCAGACCGTGGCCAGGGAGGCAGATGAAAGCGGTGACAAGGGTAGCAAGGGATTGGAGTTTGTTGCGAGGTCGAAGACAATGGCTTTGATCTTCTCAATATTTAATTGGAGACAATTCAGGACTGGATGTCAGACAAGCAGGCTGACAACACTGAGGCGGTAGAGTGGTTGAGTGAGGCAGTGACGAGGTAGAAAGTTGGGTGGTCAGCAGTTTAGTGGGAATAGGGTCGAGAGAGAGGAGCTGGGTCTCACGGACAAGATGAGCTCATAGAGGCCATGGGGGAGATATGGAGAAAAACCAGAGAAAGATGTGGGTTCAGGGCTAAGACAGGGGCAACCTAAGGGGAGATGTGGCTTACTGGGAAGAGGGAAGGGGCCGGTGGGGAGGGGTGCGTACAGCAGAGGCAGCTGAATAGTCTCAATCTTAGTGACAAAGAAGTCCACAAGCTCCTCATACATGTTGGAGGGGGAGGGGTGAAGTCTTTAAGTTCGATGAGTTAAGAGTTAAATGGGTTAGATTTAAGAAAAATGTGGCTGCCAAAAATATCTACGCTATTACTGTGAAGTCAAGATTGCAAATATTGTGGTTCTGTGAATATGATATGGTCGAAGTGTAACAAAATTAATTCTTCTGTGAAAAAAAATCTATTTCTTTCATGTCCTAAAGACAGCTGGCAACACTCATGATGAAACAAATTATGGTAAGCTTGTGTGCAGTAGGCTACATATCATTTGCAATGCCACATGTGCAGACATCTGCACAACTGTTGTATGGGCAATAACATTAAGAAAAACCGTCCTGTAATCAATTCAGAATTATTTAAACTCAGGATTGACTCCTGCTGCTATTTAGTTAACAGATGCCTCGGCTACAGAGTAACCATATCTGGCTACAACATTTAAAGAGGATACCAACTCCAAGAAAACTGTCCAAAAACGCATCCTCACATTAAAATTTACTCGCAAAAATGTTTTCATTTACTAATGAGTGAAGAAACTTACTTTTCTAGAGACATCAAACAATAGTGATTGAAAAGGAAAAGAAAAACAAATCCAAACAGATCATTATGCGCCTTTTTTCTGGGTAGATTCGATTGTCAGGCTGTTTACTGGATGTACAAAAATCATGCTGCTGCCCAAATATTCAGTTGCCATACACTTCTTTTATAGCAGATTACAATAACATTTTGCTACTAACCAAGCAATTTGGTTATTACCTCCGTACTTGTATTTTTTTTTAGTGTCACACAGGCATAACTATAAACGTAAGCTTCGCCATCAAATATTAAGCAGTCTATTAGAGAAAAGAAAAAGTGCCAAATGACCTGGAATTAGACAAAAGGAGAAGAATAAAGCGAGTGGAGTATTTCAAAAAGGAATAAAAGCATCTCAAATTTTCAAACAGAAAAATTCAGCATGCATTTCCAATTTGGATCAAAATTGTTTCCATGCAATCTGCACATTGCAATATTTTACTTTATTTACAACAGCACATATATTTATTGTAATAACTAAAATTCCCAACATAAGTTGTAAAGCAAAGCTACATATCATTTGATATTATGACACAGCAGGGCTGCCACTTTCTTGCCCAGTGCAAAACTAGAGAGGTGAGGTTTGAAAGAAAGAAGGAAAGAACTTGCATATATATATATATAATAATAACAACATCTTTCATGTCCTCAGGACATCCCAAAGCACTTCACAACTAATTAAGTACTTTTGCAAGGTAGTTGTGGTTATAATGTAGGCAAATACAGCAGCCAATTTATGCACAGCAAGGTCCCTCAACAGCAATAAGATGAATGGCCAAATCATCTGTTGGAGCGATGTTGGTTGAAAGATAAATCTTGGCCAGGACACCGCGTGAACTCCCTTGTTCTTTTTCAAAAAAGTGCCATGGGATCTTTTATGCCCACCTCAGCGGTTTGACATCTCATCCAAAAAATTGCACCACCGGCAGAGCTGCACTCTCTCAGTACTGCACTGAAGTATCAGCCTAGATTATTAACACCAGTCAAACCAACTGTATATAAATAAACATCAACCAGTCGTGTGGAGATGGAAGTTAATTCTCAAACTGGGAATAACTGACAAAATTCCACTTTCAAAATCCATTTGAGTGAGTGAGTAGACTGAGCTCCCCGACCATGATGTGGTTCTGGGGAAGGTAAGCAACGATTGAATGCTTCTCTTTCGCAACAACCCATGTAATTGACTTAACTTGTGTCATTTCAGATAGAGAGTTCGATTTGGCGTTCAGCTTCATACATTAGGTTATACTTATTAGAATTTCAAATGCTACCTCTTATTAAAAAAAAAAAATCATCATTGACTTTGCGCAGGACTGCAATGGGTTAGTTGTACCCTCTTAGGTGATCAGGCTAGGAATTACCTGTTTCATCCGACTATGGAGCAGAGGTGTGCATAAAACTTCACCTCTGCAGCTCAGGTATGCATGGAATTTCACACCTGCAGCACAGGTATGCATGGAATTTCAAATGTACTTGCAACAGCACAATACAAAAAGGTGAACTGACAAGATTTATAATTGACACCAGTCAAACCAGCATATAAACATCAACCAGTAGTTGAGTTAACTCTTTTTGCATACATCCTTACAAGATTAATATTTAAGTTGCATGATCTTCAAATAAGAGGCATCAATGGAATTTAACTCTGGCTCCAACGTCGTAATACAAAATGATAAACGAGCTAGGCATGTGTTTTTGACCAATTCTTTTCCAATTCCTCCCCTCCTGAAGGCATCGGTTCCCTGGGGGGTTGGTTGTTCTTCAGTGGTCACTCTTCATGTTCAACTGCAGCTTTCATCAGGGCCAAGATCACACACAAGCATTACCAGCAGAGGCACCACTGTATATTGACCAGGAGTGGGAACCTTGGCCAATTTTTCCCTCTCTAACCAAGAAACACTAAGGACAAATGTAGCTCCATACTACCATAACAGTTAAGATCAGCTAATGCATCACAGTGAATAATTAAACCCAGGATCTCACGGGTCTGTATAGGGAACTCTGGCTGGATTTCTAATTAACTCTTACATTATCCATCACTGTAAAAGCCTTGCTCGAATAAAATCCATGATCACTGGTAGGCTTATCTGCATGCCCATTCCATTGGTGCCCATTCCATTAATGATCACATTGCCTTTGTTGTACACTTTTGGAACCCTGCCCTTGAACACATGGATGAACCATTTGTCACTGTCACAGACATCTTCAAAGACTCTGACCAGGTCTGGGGCATGTACTTCTAAAGAGGTTGCCACCATATAACCTCCCATCAAAGTTATACTCCTGACTATCTGGTTTCCTCATATATTTAATTTGTGCTGTTGTTGATAGTTCATTCTCTGACTGATTTCCATTAACTCAGGGATTCCCCAGGGCTGGGTCCTCTCTTCCACTCTGCTCCTTCTTCGCATTGATGGGCACCTCTTCCAAACACATCCCTCTCTTTTGCTGATGATTCTACTCTACATTCATCAACTTACTTTAGATTACACATGCTCAGTGCATAGAATGTCTATTCCTTTTTCACTGCAATGGCTGGTCAGCATATCTTGATTTCCTTCACTTCTTCAATGCAGCAATCTTTGTTTCTTTCAATTCTTTACTGAACAGAGTTTTGTCATCTTTTGCAAATCCAACAACAGTTACCACTCAACAATAGTTTGATGTCTCAAATCTTGGTCTTTCGTCATCTATTGTCATTCTTGGTCTCACTACCTCCTGATACCTCAAATGGATCTCCCATATCTCACCCATTGTTGAAGCTTCCTCCAAGAAGCTCTATTTCCTCTCTCATGTCAAACACTTATTTTTCCTTCAAAAATTCTAAACTCTCTGTGAAGCCTAAGCCCAAGATTTGCGTACCACTCCATATCTACGGGTGTTCCTTTAATCCCTCTCTTAAATCCTTGGAGAGAATACAAGAACAAGCTAGTAGTCTGATGGGCAATTCCTCCTTCACCCAATCACAACTGTTTTTTTATTTCATTATTAGTATTCTGAGTACTCTTCTGAAATTTCCTCTCTGGTTCCTCCTAAGCTGCAGATTCACCATCTGCCGCACTCTTCCTCTTCCTTATACTGTCAATCTGTTGAAATTAAAACTCATCCAGTGTTGGCAACATTTGCGATTCTGAAAGGAACTCTAGATGCAGCATCCAGGCAGGAGTCTAGAGGTAGTGGAACCTTAAGTCTCCTGCTTGAACGTTGAGGCGGGACTCCCTTTAAACATTGTAAGTGTTGGCAATGCTGTCATTGTCTCCTACTCTAACTCATTCATCCACAGGAACTTAAACCTGTTAAATTCATTACCTCCTTCATTCTTTCCTTCCCACTACAATCTTCAGGCTTTTTAAAATTAAGTTTTACATCATCTAATTTCTACTTCCTGATTTACCTCTCCTCTTTTGCTCTTTCACCTTTGGTGGTGTCCTACATCATGAATCTCAAGTCCTTCACCTTGGTTTCTCAACTGAAAAACAACAGTCAAACAAACTACATACAGCCACCAGGTGGTGTGAAAAAAAATCCAGCATTGGAAAACCTTTTGCTGTCAGTTTTAAAATGATTAGGAGACCAACTTCAATACAGCCAGCAGTGACTGTACTACTAAGGACTAATACCAGAATGAGCTGAATACAAAAAAGCAATAGTATCCCCCAGGTGCAGTATAACAATATTAATCAAACCAGCACAAGATTCAGAACACATGGTAGTGGATTATGTTTGGCAACAGACACTAGGCATCATAGTTCGAAAGTAAGGTACAATTATGTCCATTTATTTATCTCCCCCGCCACCCCTTTACAGGGGCAAAACGGGCGAAAATGCTGGAAGTGCACTGCCACCATATTGGTAAAGGCAGAAAAAGACTCCGGAGCCCATGCCTGAAATGGGAATTAGACCTTTTATTTGCATATAAACAGAACCCAACGATTGTTTGACGACCCCTTTGCAAAACTGGTCTGCCCTGAAGGCAATTATTCTTTGGAACATCTATATACCCAAGCAGGTAAAGAAAACTTTTGGACGAAGCACCCAGTGGGAATTAGTTGTTACACCACCAACCTACCAGCCAGTAGGAGGTAAAAGTACACCAGTCCAACAGGGTGGAGGTATTTGGAGCATGTAATCATGTGAAGAATAATGGCTGAAATACTTGAGAGTAATTACATAGGATATACAGAAACAGGCCATTCGGCCCAACCAGTCCATGCCGGCGTTTATGCTCCACTCGAGCCTCCTCCCGTCTTTCCTCATCTAATTCTGTCAGCATAACCCTCTACTCCCTTCTCCCTCATATGCTTATCTAGCCTCCCCTTAAATGCATCTATACTATTCGCCTCAACCACTCCCTGTGGTAGCGAATTCCACATTCTCACCACTCCCTGGGTAAAGAAGTTTCAGCTGAATTCCCTATTTGATTTCTTGGTGACTATCTTATATTGATGGTCTCTAGTTATGCTCTTCCCCACAAGTGGAAACACTCTCTCTGTATCTACTCTATCAAAACCCTTCATAATTTTAAAGACCTCAATTAGGTCACCCCTCAGCCTTCTTTTTTCAAGCCTGTTCATCCTTTCCTGATAGGTATACCCTCGCATTTCTGATATCATCCTTGTAAATCTTCTCTGCACCCTCTCCAGTGCCTCTATATCCTTTTTATAATATGGCAATCAGAATTATACGCAGTAATCCAAGTGTAGTCTAACCAAAGTTCGATACAAGTTTAGCATAACTTCACTACTTTTCAATTCTATCCCTCTAGAAATAAACTTTAGTGCTTGGTTTGCTCTTTTTATGGCCTTGTTAACCTGTGTCGCTACTTTTAGTGATTTGTGTATTCGTACTCCGAGATCCCTTTGTTCCTCTACCCCACCCAGACTCGCACTCTCCAAGTAATAAGTGATCTCCCTATTCTTCCTACCAAAATGTAATACCTCACATTTATCTGTGTTGAATTTCATTTGCCAATTATATGCCCATTCTGCAAGTTTATTAATGCCTTCCTGTAATTTGTTGCAGTCCTCCTCAGTATTAACTATCCCCCCCCAATTAGGTGTCATCCGCAAATTTAGAAATTGTGCTTTTGATTCCAAAGTCTAAATCGTTAATATAAATTGTGAACAACAGTGGTCCCAGCACTGATCCTTGTGGAACACCACTACCCACCTTCTGCCACTGTGAATAGCTACCCTTTACTTCTACTCTCTGCTTCCTGTCTTGAAGCCAGCTAGCTATCCATTCTGCTACTTGTCCTCTGACTCCGCATTCTCTGACCTTATTCATTAGTCTATTATGTAATACCTTATCGAAGGCCTTTTGAAAATCTAGATAAATACATCTACTATAGTACCCTTGTCTATTCTCTCTGTTACCTCTTCAAAAAATTCAATGAGGTTGGTCAAGCAAGACTTTCCCTTTTAAAATCCATGCTGACTATTCATTATTATATTTTTGATTTCTAGATGTTCTTCCATTTTCTCCTTTAGTAGGGTTTCTATTATTTTTCCTACCACCGATGTTAAGCTGACTGGTCTATAGTTCCCTGGGCATGTTCTATCTCCCTTCTTATATAAAGGTTTTATGTTAGCTATCCGCCAGTCCTCTGGCACTACACCTTTTTCTAATGAATTATTAAATATGTGTAGTAATACCTCTGCTATCTCGTCCCTAGATTCTTTTAAAATGCGTGGATGTAATCCATCCGGACCAGGATTTTTTTTCCTCTTTGAGTTTGATTAGTTTATTTAATATATCTCCTCTTTTTATTTTAAATTCAGTTATTTCATTACTAATCTTATGATCCAATGCCATGTCCACCTTTTCTATCTCCCTGGTAAATACTGAAGCAAAATAATGTTTTAATATTTCTGCCATCTATCACTGCCTGTGGTATTACCCTGTCCATCCCTTAATGTCCCTATTCCCATCCTGACCTTTTTTTATTGATGTGCCTGTAAAATATTTTACTATATTGTTTTATGTTCGTTGATAATTTAATTTCATAGTTCCTCTTTGCCTTCCTAATTGTTTTTTTTGACTTCTCTCCTCATCTCTTCATATTTTCCCTTATCATGCTCTACCCTGCTGTCCATGTACTTAATGTATTCCTCTTTCCTTACCTTCAATTTTTCCCTTATGGCTTTATTCATCCATGGTGTCTCATTAGTGTTTAGCTTGTTCGAGTTTTTTAGCGGAATATATTTTTCCTGGACTCCATTGAACACCTTTTTAAATGTTTTCCATTGTTGTTCTACGTCATTGTTTGTCAATATTGTCCATTTTATTTTCCCCAAGTTCTATTCTCAGCCCCTCAAAATCAGCTTTTCTCCAATCTATTACCCTGATCTTCATCATACTAATGTCCTTCTCAATTATTATTTTAAAGCGTATTATATTATGGTCACTATTGCCTAGATGTTCCCCTCCTTTTACTTCTTTTATCTGCTCTGGTTCATTCCCCATTACTAGATCCAATAGCGAATCCTTCCTTGTTGGGCTTTTTACATATTGGGTTAGAAAGGAGTCCTGTACACATTGCAGGAACATGTCCAGGGAATTATAGACCAGGGGGCCCTCCAGAAAGAAGGATGTGGGACCAGATCACCGAGGCCATCACTGCCAGAAGTGTCTCCCCCGGGACCTGGCTCCAGTGTCCAAAGATGTTTAGAGACATCAGACAAATGGTCAAGGTCAGGGAATTCATCTTCAAAAGCCGTTTCCTACCAACTGCACCACTAGCCTTACACACTACTCAATGCACGACCACCCCCCCACCCCCCGCCTATCAACAATCTCTACCAAGCACGAGGCGCACCTCACATTCCTAGCTTCACTTCACCCCCTTGGAGGAGACATTCTTGGCAGGGGCATGGTTGAGCCCTTGGCCAGCAGCGGGGCTGAAAGGATACAAGATGCCGGTATCCTCATACGTTATCCTCTTTCTCACATCCGAACTCCCCCTCATTGCACAATATCTTCTGATGTACATGCTGCACATGGTGTAAGCATGCACCTCTTGCTTTCCCGCCCTCCCCTCACAACAAACCCTACCCTTGTGCCTTCCTCATTTCAGACACCCAAGAAATTCAGCCTGCCCAGCCAATGGTTGACCAAGAAGAGGGAGAGGAGAGTGAAGAAGAAGAAGAAGAAGAAACACTGTCACTCGATTTGACACTCTCAGCCATCAGCTCCTCAAGGTCGTCCTGCAAGGCAATCTGCAGTGTTCCCCACTGAAAGTCAGCAGCCTTCCACCAGTCATGCTGCAGTCACTGGGGTAGCACTGCATGACATCACTAGGATAGACAAAGGCACACACAAGCCAATCACTAAGGGAATGCACAAGGGTGATTGGTTGATTTTTTGATGTAATATTGGATGCATATATGGATAAAGTTGGATTTGAATGTTTGCTTTGTGGCGGCTTTTATTTCAGCAATGTGGCCAAGAGGACGCTGGTTAGTAACTGAGGGAAGGTAAGGTGTGGGACAAATGTTGAAAGGGGAATTGGGGTTGTGATCACTGGTACCGCAGGCGGAGGATTCCATCCCAGACATCCAGGCCAGAAAGGGGCTGTCTGGGTTTCTTCCTTCCTTCCACTTCCTCCTCTTCCCTCTGCAAGCAGCTTGTCCCCTTTGCTGCCTCTGTGTCATCTCCATGTGATGTTGCAGTGCAAGGGAGGCTGCAACTAGAGCTCCAGGACTGGGAGCAAATGGTCTTCTCAGAGGCACTTCGTTTAACAGTAAAAGCCTTGCAAGCGTCCAGCAGCACTCCCTGTACACTTTAACAACTTTCTTAATGTATTGCACCAAATCACTACGCCAATAAAATATAAAAAACCCACTCCAAAATCGAAATGTACCTGAAAGAGGTGTGTCCCTTTAAGGTCCCTCAGAGGGTGGTGAACCTACGGAATTCTCTACCACAGTAGGTTGTGGAGGCCAAGTCAATGAATATATTTGAGAAGGAGATAGATAGATTTCTAGACGCAAAAGGCATCAAGGGGTATGGGGAGAGAGCAGCAATATGGTATTGAGATAGAGGATCAGCCATGATCATATTGAATGGTGGAGCAGGCTCGAAGGGCCGAATGGCCTACTCCTGCTCCTATTTTTCTATGTTTCTAAGCACTGACAGCGTCTCTGTACAACTGCTGCATGCATGTTCTTCCGTACGTGGTTATAGAGGGCGTTATGGAGTGCAGAAACGTCCAAAATCGCAATTGTGCGTCAAATCAGGCGTTGCCCACCGATTGACGTTGTGATCTGCACATTTACATTGGAGAGGCGTGCGCAGAGCAACGGCAGCACTGCCGACCTCTCCAAAGTGGAGGGCCGCCGCGTCCCGCGCCGGAAGCAGGTGGAAGCAAGGCGGCTGCCATTTTTTCAAGAAAACTGACCTTAACGGCCGGCACTACTACATGGTATTTCACGGCCTAAGATCCTTGCCCCTGTCACCATAAAAGGAAAAGTCTCAATTCCAATTATGGAACAGTCTCTCTTGGTCAGATTTAACATAGAGTGTGTAAAAAAGGGCCCTTGGGTTATATGGAATTCTGTTGCCATTTTGGGTAAGAATTTCAGAGGTACAGAGGACTGCCTTGTTCTCATTTCATCAAATAGGAGGTAGTAGGCATAGGGATTGAGGACTGAAGTTTCTTCACTCACATGGCTGATACGCAAGCTGTTTTTTTTCTTACAAAAATCCATAGAAACGATGAGCTCAGAGGGAAGCTGTATAAGCATGTGCAGCAAAACAATTCCCTACAAGGATTATATTTTAATATGTGGGTATGTGTGTGGGTGTGTGTGGAGGAGGAGCAGTTTACTTGGATACTCGTATTTACTTACACTGCTGTAACTAATGCCTTAATTACTAAGGTAAAGGGCAGGAAGGGTTACAGAATACCCTTGTCTGTTGTCTTTATGAAGTATGCTTGTTTTTTGAGAGCTAATATTAACTTTAACCATTATTCTGGAGTATGTATGAATAGCCATTATGAAGTTAAGAATCTTCTCAGCTCCAGGCGAGCACTGTAGAGCATCTCAGCAGCAAGACGCAGAATGTTCTGCCAGCACAATACATTATTCATAGAAGATTGAAAGTTATACCAGGTAATGGAAGGTGTGCCAAGGAGTTTCAGTACGACGACTGAAAGTATGGAGTCGTCCACTTCCATTGGTGACCTGCTTAATACAGCTGTATACTGCAGTCTGAGGGTAAGTAAGAAAGAAAGAAATTGTGAGAAAGAAGCAGCCTGGAAGCTGAAAACTCTCCTGGCAATCTAAACAGCACAATGGTACACAGATCCCGTCATCCAATTACTGTACCTGCAGTTGATTGCTCCTTTAAATACTGCTTTAGTGACTCTGAGTGACCAATCCGGCTAGGATTTACTAGCGGTTTTGGGTACTAGGCGGTACTTTGGTGATTTGCACGTTAAAATGGTGTCAGGGTCCTAAGTGCATCACAGGACCTTAACTTGTACATATTCATGAGGCCTCCGCCTGCCTCTGGCGGGGGCGCCACAGCTGTCTAAAAAAACTGCGGTCAAAATGGCAACCGGTGGGAACACACTACAGCGATTCTAACCA
Source organism: Somniosus microcephalus (assembly GCF_052327205.1). Taxonomy (NCBI): domain Eukaryota; kingdom Metazoa; phylum Chordata; class Chondrichthyes; order Squaliformes; family Somniosidae; genus Somniosus; species Somniosus microcephalus. The sequence goes on from NC_140989.1 coordinate 33,332,382, forward strand.
CCCGCACATTCCACTCTCGCCAGGCGGGTATGATTAAAATCACCCCTAAAGAGTCTCTGGATTGTAACTGGGCATTAACCACAGGCAGTTTCCACCAATCTGCAAACCTTCTTCTTCCTTCTTAGGCAGTCCCTCGGAACCGAGGATGACTTGCTTCCACATTAAAAATGAGTTCGCAGGTGACTGATGAGTCCAATGCGGGACCTACAGTCTCTGTCACAGGTGGGGCAGACGGTGGTTGAAGGGGCGGGTGGGTGGGGTGCTTGGGTTGACGTGCGCGCCCTGTGCTTGGCTTCCGCTTGCTCCCGGCTAAGAGGCTCGAGGTATTTGGCGCCTTTCCAGATGCTTCTCCTACACTTTGTGCGGTCTTGGGCCAGGGATTCCCAGGTGTCGGTGGGGATGTTACACTTTTTCAAGGAGGCTTTGAGGGTGTCCTTGAAGCGTTTCCTCTGCCCTCCTGGGGCTCTCTTGCTGTGCCGGAGCTCCGAGTAGAGTGCTTGTTTTGGGAGTCTCATATCGGGCATGCGGACAATGCGACCCGTCCATCGATGTTGATTGAGTGTGGTCAAAGCTTCGATGCTGGGGATGTTGGCCTGAGCAAGAACACTGACGTTGGTGCGCCTATCCTGCCAATTGATTTGCAGGATCTTGCGAAGGCAGCGTTGGTGGTACCTCTCCAGTGCTTTGAGGTGCCTGCTGTACATGGTCCATGTCTCTGAGACATACAGCAGGGCAGGTATCACTACTGCTCTGTAGACCATGAGCTTAGTGCCGGGTTTCAGGTCCTGGTCTTCAAACACTCTCTTCCTCAGGTGACCGAAGGCTGCACTGGCACACTGAAGGCGGTGTTGGACTTCGTTGTCGATGTCTGCCCTTGTTGACAGTAGGCTCCCGAGGTATGGAAAGTGGTCCACGTTGTCCAAGGCCTTGTCGTGGATTTTGATAATCGGGGGGCAGTACTGTGTGGCGGGGGCAGGTTAGTAGAGGACCATTGTCTTATGGATGTTTAGTGTAAGGCCTATGCTCTCGTACGCTTCGGTGAAGGTGTCGACGATGGTTTGGAGTTCGATCTCCGAGTGAGCACAGACGCAAGCGTCATCTGCATACTGTAATTTGACGACAGAGGATGGGACGACCTTGGATCTGGACTGGAGGCGACGGAGGTTGAACAGTTTCCCGTTTGTTCTGTAAATTAGCTCCACTCCAGTGGGGAGCTTACTGAGGGTGAGATGGAGCATTGCAGCAAGGAAGATCGAGAAGAGCGTTGGTGCGATGACACAGCCTTGTTTGACCCTGGTTCGTACGTGAATTGGGTCTGTGGTGGAACTGTTGGTCAGGATCACGGCTTGCATGTCGTCGTGAAGCAGGCAAATAGAAACTTGTCAGACCCACTGCATTGTAAATTACTGCCAATGACAATTTAAATCGCCCTCTGGGAAGTTACTTGAAATAATTCAATTTTCTGCACAGAGGAATCGTTAATCTGGATCTGTCTGTGTTATACCTGCTAAAAATTTGCATTCCCCACCACTAACGTTTCTCATTTTGTTGAGGGCAAAATTTATAGAATCATATGGCACAAAAGGCCATTCGGCCCATCGTACCTATGTCAACTCTCTGAAAGAGCTACCAATTAGTCTCACTTCCCTGCTCTTTTTCATAGCCTTGCCAAGTAGAGATCCAATTTCCTTTTGAAAGTTACCATTGAATCTGCTTCCACCACCCTTTCAGGCAATGCATTCCAGATTATAACAATTCGCTGTGTAAAAAAAATTCTCCTCATCTCTGTCCTGGCTTTTTTTGCCAATTATTTGAAATTTGTGTCCTCTGGTTACCGAACCTCCTGATCCTTTTCAGAAACAGACATATTTCTTTAAAGCATGACCAGTGATATTCTATCAACAATGGAGTAATTAAATGACAAGAGAGTAGTTTGGTAATTCTCTACATCCCCAAAATTTCAAAAATCGCATAAGCCCACTGCTACACGGATAACAAGAGAATAAAATGATTAGTCTAGGATTAGGTATACTTGCAGCATGGGACGAAGACCACAGCATCTAAAAATCTCAACAGGGCAGTGTCCAACTGACTTGTTGAATTACTGAGCTTTCTCTAGGGTATGTGCAAGGCTGCAAATAAAGAAAAGTCATCTGTTCTTAGAACAATGATTCACTGCACCACAACAGGACAAGTGCAAAAGCTGGAACATCTGGCTCTCTAAACTAAATAATTTCAGAACTATCAAATGAAAACCAGATAATGCTGGAGATACTCAGCAGGTCAGGCAGCATGTGAAGAGAGAAACAGAGTTAACGTTTCAGGTCGATGACCTTTCGTCAGAACTGGAAAAAAGCAGGAAATGGAACAGATTTTTAAGCAAGGGTAAGGGCTGGAGAACAAAAGGGAAGGTCTCTGATAGGATAGAAGGCAGGAGAGGTTAAGAGACATTAAGAGATATTCAAGGCAAAAGGAGGTGGTAATGGGACAGGTTAAGAAACAAAGGATGGCTCTAGATGAAGTGTAGATTGCGCTGGCAGAATGAAAGGCAGCTGCCATGTGGGAGAGAAGAAAAGACACAAACAAAAAGTGTGGATAAAAATTATATGTATGAAATGAATTATATATAAATGAAAACCAAACTGCGCTGACAAATTCTAAATCCTTGGAGGAGGATAGATTTAGTAAATAATAATAGTGATGCTTAATAAATTCATAGCCCGTCTCCAAGTGATAGTTTTACACATATTCTCCAGCTGTATGGCTATTTTTTTGCGATATCCATTTTGCGGATGAGATTTTAAATTGAGGTTCCTGTCATCAGCTGGATGTTGAAGATTATTATTCAAAGATATGGTACTCCCAGTGCTGTAGCCAACGTTCTTGCCTAAACCAACACCAGCACAAAACAGATTAAGCTCTTTGCTTTTTGTGGGGGCATTGTTACGTGTCTGGGAATTAAACATCCAGGGGTATTCAATATTCAGGAAGGACAGGAAAAAAGGAAAAGGAGGTGGGTAGCATTGCTGGTTAAAGAGGAGATTAACACAATAGTAAGGAAGGATATTAGCTCTGATGATGTGGAATCTGTATGGGCAGAGCTGAGAAATACCATGGGGCAGAAAACGTTAGTGGGAGTTGTATACAGACCCCCAAACAGTAATGCTGAGGTTGGGGATGGCATTAAATGGGAAATTAGAGACGCGTGCAATAAGGGCACAGCAGTTATCATGGGTGACTTTAATCTACATATAGATTGGGCTAACCAAATTAGTAACAATACTGTGGAGGAGGAATTCCTAGAGTGTATACGGGATGGTTTCCTGGACCAATATGTCGAGGAACCAACTAGAGATCAGGTCATCTTAGACTGGGTATTATGTAATGAGAAAGGATTAATTAGCAATCTTGTTGTGCGACGCCCCTTGGGGAGGAGCGATCATAATATGATAGAATTCTTCATTAAGATGGAGAGTGAAGTAGTTGACTCAGAGACTAGGGTCCTGAATTTAAATAAAGGAAACTACGATGGCATGAGACACGAGTTGGCTAGGATGGATTGGGGAATGTTACTTAAAGGGTTGACGGTGGATAGGCAATGGCAAACATTTAAAGATCGAATGGATGAACTACAGAATTTGTTCATTCCTGCTTGGCATAAAAATAAAACAAAAAAAGGTGACTCAACCGTGGCTAACAAGGGAAATTAGGGATAGCATGAGATCCAAGGTGAGGACATATAACTTGGCCAGAAAAAACAGCAAACCTGTGGATGGGGAGCAGTTTAGGATTCAGCAAAGGAGGACAAAGGGATTATTTAAGAGGGGGGAAATAGATTATGAGAGTAAGCTTTCAGGGAACATAAAAACTGACTGTAAAAGCTTCTACAGATATGTGAAGAGAAAAAGATTGGTGAAGTCAAGCGTAGGTCCCTTGCAGTCAGAATCAGGGGAATTTATAATGGGGAACAAAGAAATGGCAGACCAATTAAATACATAGTTTGGTTCTGTCTTCACAAAGGAGGACACAAATAACCTCCCAGAGATGTCGGGGAACATAGGTTCTAATGAGAGGGAGGAATTGACTGAAATCGGTATTTGTAGGGAAATGGTGTTCGGGAAATTGACGGGACTGAAGGCCGATAAATCGCCAGGGCCTGATAGTCTACATCCTAGGGTACTTAAGGAAGTGGCCCAAGAAATAGTAGATGCATTGCTGGTCATCTTCCAAAATTCTATAGACTCTGGAATAGCTCCCATGGATTGGGAGTGCGGCATCGGCAGCGGGTGGAGGCGGAGCAGCACGGCAGAGCGACTACAAGCGGCCCCAGAGGCTCAGGTAGGCCTCAGTGCGGCATCAGCAGCGGCAGCGGGTGGAGGCGGAGCAGCGCGGCAGAGCGACTACAAGAGGCCCCAGAGGCTCAGGTAGGCCTCAGTGCGGCATCGGCAGCGGGTGGAGGCGGAGCAGCGCGGCAGAGCGACTACAAGAGGCCCCAGAGGCTCAGGTAGGCCTCAGTGCAGCATCGGCAGCGGGTGGAGGCGGAGCAGCGCGGCAGAGCGACTACAAGAGGCCCCAGAGACTCAGGTAGGCGTACCAATCTCCAATCTCAGGCAAGGAGGTAAAAAGTATTCAAGGTGTGACGTCACCACAAAACAGGTAGGTGATTGGTTGGAGTATTTCTCTCGTTTTAAAACTTTAAGTCTGTGGTTTATAGTTTTTAAGGTTGCTGTGGTGTACCAAGGCCTTTCCGGTGCAGAGTGACTGCTGGTAAACCATTTAACTGGTGTAACTAGAGGGATTGATTTAATTTTAATCCAATTAATTAAAGGGGATACTAGCATCTAAAATCAGGCAGAGGGTGTCCATAACTAACAATAAAAAATTTAATTAACTACATAGAATGGAGCAGGTGATGTGTTACTGTTGCGAGATGTGGGAGCCGGTGAACCCCATTGAGGCTCACGGTGATTACGTCTGTGACAAGTGTCTGCTGCTACAGGAACTCCAGCTCCGTGTTGATGAGCTGGAGTCTGAGCGTCAGACACTGCGACACATCAGGGAGGGGGAGAAGTACCTGGACTCTGTATAAGGAGGTGGTCACACCTATGAAGTTAAGTAATTCAGATGTAGCCCATGGTCAGGGACAGGATGGTGTGACTACGAGTGAGGCAGGTACGGGGATCCAGGAGGTAGAGCTGGAGGAGCCGCAGCCCTTGCTCTTGACCAACAGGTTCGAGGTTCTTACTCCCTGTGGGGACAGGAGCAGGGACTGCAGGGAGGATGAGCAACCTGGCCACAGCACCGTGGAACGGGGGGCCATTCAAGAGGGGGGAGTAAATAGAAATGTTGTAGTGGTAGGGGATAGTATTATTAGGGGGATAGATAGAGTTCTCTGCAGCCAAGAGCGAGAGTCCCGAAGGCTGTGTTGCCTACCCGGTGCCAGGGTTAAGGACATCTCCTCTGGGCTGGAAAGAAACTTGCAGTGGGAGGGGGTGGATCCAGTCGTCGTGGTCCATGTTGGTACAAACGACGTAGATAGGACTAGGAAGCTGGTTCTGTTAAAGGAGTATGAGCAGCTAGGGGTCAAATTAAAAAACAGAACCTCAAGGGTAATAATCTCTGGTTTATTACCTGAGCCACAAGCGAATTTGGCTAGGACAAATAAAATTAGAGAGTTAAATGCGTGGCTCAAAGACTGGTGTGGGAGAAATGGGTTTTGCTTCCTGGGACACTGGCACCAGTACTGGGGCAGGAGGGAGCTGTTCCGTTGGGACGGGCTTCACTTGGCCAGTGCTGGGACTAGAGTCCTGGCGGATCATATAACTAGGGCTGTAGAGAGGGCTTTAAACTAACTAGTGGGGGGGAGGTTCCTAGAGAGCAAATAATAAAAATGACAAGAGAAGGTCATAGACTTAGGTAGCAGTGGGGAAATTAAAAACCAGAGTGTGTCAGGAAGGGGCAGAAGGTATGGAGTAAAAGGTAAAGTAATAAAAAGGGCAAAAGCAGGAACTAAGTGTCACAAAACATATTTGAAAGTTCTCTATCTGAATGCATGTAGCATTTGTAACAAAATAGACGAGTTAATGGCACAAATAACTACATATGGGTATGATCTTGTGGCCATTACATAAACATGGCTGCAGGGTGACAATGCCTGGGAATTAAACATACCAGGTTATTTAACGATCAGGAAGGACAGGCAGGAAGGAAGGGGAGGTGGGGTGGCTATGTTAATAAAAGGAAGGAATCACTGTAATACAGAGAAATGATATTGGGTCAAAAGATCAGGATAATGAAACAGTTTGGGTGGAGGTAAGGAATAATAAGGGGAAAAAAACACTAGTGGGCGTAGTCTATAGGCCTCCGAACAGTTGCAACTCTGTTGGACGGAGTATCAATCAGGAAATAGCTGAGGCTCGTAATAAGGGAGCATCTATAATTATGGGGGATTTTAACTATCATATTAATTGGACAAATCAAATTGGGCAGGGCTGCCTTGAGGATGAGTTCATTGAGTGTATTAGGGATGGGTTTCTTGAGCAGTATGTAACTGAACCGACCAGGGGGCAAGCAACCTTAGATCTGGTCCTGTGTAACGAGACAGGATTAATTAAAAATGTCCTAGTAAAGGATCCCCTTGGAATGAGTGACCATAACATGGTTGAATTCCATATTCAATTAGAGGGTGAGAAGGTTGGATCTCAAACAAGCGTGCTAAGCTTGAATAAAGGAGACTATGAAGGTATGAGAGCGGAATTGAGTAGAGTGGATTGGGAAAATAGATTAAAGGGTAAGACGATACATGATCAGTGGTGTACATTTATTTTACAACTTCCAAAAAATATATATTCCACTGAGAAGAAAAGGGTGTAAAAGAAAAGACAGCCATCCGTGGCTAAGTAAAGAAATTAAGGATAGTATTCGACTAAAAACAAGGGCATATAAGGTAGCCAAATCTAGTGGGAGGATAGAGGATTGGGAAAACTTTAAAAGACAGCAAAAAATAACAAAAAGATTGATTAAGAAAGGGAAGATAGATTATGAAAGTAAATTAGCAAAAAATATAAAAACAGATAGTAAGAGTTTTTATAGTTATATAAAAAGAAAAAGGGTGGCTAAAGTAAATGTTGGTCCCTTAGAGGATGAGACCGGGAAATTAATGGTGGGAAATATGGAGATGGCAAAAACACTGAATGAATATTTTGTATCAGTCTTTACAGTAGAGGACACTAAGAATATCCCAACACTGGACAAACAGGGGGCTATGGGGGGGAGGAGCTAAACACGATCAAAATCACTAAGGAAGTGGTACTCGGTAAAATAATGGGACTCAAGGCGGATAAATCACCTGGACCTGATGGCTTACATCCTAGGGTCTTGAGGAAAGTGGCGGTAGAGATTGTGGATGCATTGGTAATAATTTTCCAAAACTCCCTGGACTCAGCAAAGGTCCCGGCAGACTGGAAAACTGCTAATGTAACGCCCTTATTTAAAAAGGGCAGTAGACAGAAGGCTGGAAACTATAGATCGGTTAGCCTAACATCTGTGGTAGGTAAAATATTGGAGTCCATTATTAAGTAGACAGTAACAGGACATTTGGATAATCATAATTTAAATAGGACAAAGTCAGCATGGTTTTGTGAAGGGGATGTCATGTTTGACAAATTTGCTGGAGTTCTTTCAGGAAGTAACATATAGGGTGGATAAAGGGGAACCAGTGGAAATAGTGTATTTAGACTTCCAAAAGGCATTTGACAAGGTGCCACACAAAAGATTATTGCTTAAGATAAAAAATCACAGGATTGGGGGTAATATTCTGGCATGGATAGAGGATTGGCTATCTAACAGAAGGCAGAGAGTTGGGATAAATGGTTCATTCTCGGACTGGCAATCACTAACTAGTGGTGTACCACAGGGGTCAGTGCTGGGTCCCCAACTCTTTACAATCTATATTAACGATCTGGAGGAGGGGACCGAGTGTAACATATCAAAGTTTGCAGATGATACTAAGATGGGAGGGAAAGTAGTGAGTGAGGAGGACATAAAAAACCTGCAAGGGGACATAGACAGGCTAAGTAAGTGGGCAGAGATTTGGCAGATGGAATACAATACTGGAAAGTGTGAGGTTATGCACTTTGGCAGGAAAAATCGTAGAGCAAGTTATTACCTTAATGGCAAGAAACTGGAAAGTACTGAAGTACAAAGGGATCTGGGGGTCCTGGTGCATGAAACTCAAAAGGTTAGTATGCAGGTGCAGCAAGTGATTAAGAAGGCCAATGGAATGCTGGCTTTCATTGCTAGGGGGATAGAATATAAAAATAGGGAGTTGTACAAGGTATTGGTGAGACCGCAGCTGGAATACTGCATACAGTTTTGGTGTCCATACTTAAGAAAAGACATACTTGCTCTCGAGTCAGTACAAAGAAGGTTTACTCGGTTAATCCCGGGGATGAGGGGATGGACATATGAGGAGAGGTTGAGTAGATTGGGACTCTACTCATTGGAGTTCAGAAGAATGAGAGGCGATCTTATTGAAACATATAAGATTGTGAAGGGGTTGGATCGGGTGGATGCGGGGAGGATGTTCCCGATGATGGGTGAAACTAGAACTAGGGGGCATAGTCTTAGAATAAGGGGCTGCTCTTTCAAAACTGAGATGAGGAGGAACTACTTCACTCAGAGGGTGGTAGGTCCATGGAATATGCTGCCCCAAAAAGCTGTAGAAGCTACATCATTACATAAATTTAAAACAAAAATAGACAGTTTCCTAGAAGTAAAGGGAATAAAGGGTTATGGGGAGCGGGCAGGAATTTGGACATGAGTCTAGGTTCGGATCGGTCATGGCCCTGTGGGTAGCGGAGCGGGCCCAGGGGCCGTGTAGCCTGATCCTGCTCCTATTTCGTGTGTCTAATTCTGATAGATTCAGGAGATGGTTCTGCAGTTAGGATCAGATCAGGCATGATCTTATTGAATGGCGGAGCAGGCTCGAGGGGCCGATTGGCCTACTCCTGCTCCTATTTCTTATGTTCTTATGTTATGTTCTTATGATTGGAGGGTAGCTAATGTAACCTCAATATTAAAAAAAGATGACAGAGAGAAAACGGGGAATTATAGACCGGTAAGCCTGACATCGGTAGTGGGGAAAATGCTAGAGTCCATTATAAAAGATGTAATAGCAGAGCACTTGGAAAACAGTGACAGGATCGGACAAAGTCAACATGGATTTACAAAAGGTAAATCATGCTTGACTAATCTACTGGAATTTTTTGAGGGTGTAACTGGTGAAATAGGGAGAACCAGTGGATGTGGTGTATTTGGACTTTCACAAGGTTTTCGATAAGATCCCGCATAAGAGATTAGCGTGCAAAGTTAAAGCACACGGGATTGGGGGTAAGGTACTGTCTTGGATAGAGAACTGGTTGGCAGACAGGAAGCAAAGAGTTGGAATAAATGGGTCTTTTTCCGAGTGGCAGGCAGTGACTAGTGGGGTGCCGCAGGGATCGGTGCTAGGACCCCAGCTATTCACAATATATATAAATGATCTAGTTGAGGGAACTAGATGTAATATCTCCAAGTTTGCAGACAACACAAAGCTGGGTGGGCGTGTGTGCTGTGAGGAGGATGCAGAGAAACTCCAGGATGATTTGGACAGGTTGGGTGATTGGGCAGAAGCATGGCAGATGCAATATAACGTGGATAAATGTGAGGTTATCCACTTTGGTGGCAAAAACAGTGTGGTAAACCACTGTTTGTATTCCTGTTTGTCCTGTTTGTATTCCACTGTGTACATGCCTGGGCTGACTCCTCCCACAGGTCCTAGTATAAAGGTGACTGCTCCCCAGCCCTTAGTATCATGGACCGGTCGACCACGCGAGGCAGACCTCCATTCTGTTGTTAATAAAAGCCTTTGGTTACTCTTCTAACTCTCAGTCTTTTATGAGTAATTGATAGCGCATCAATTTTATTAACAACATTTTTATAATGGAGAAGATCCTCACACCAGCATGCCTGGACTTAGATCATCGGGAGGCGGACTCATCCACCAAGTTTACTCACTGGCTTAAGTGTTTCGAAAAATTCCTGACCGCCTCCGAAGCAATCAAATCGGACGAGGACAAACTGGATGTCTTGACCTCCAAAGTGAACCACCGAGTGTACTCGGTCATCCAAGACGCGACCTTGTACGCGGACGCTATCAAGCTCCTCAAGGACCAGTACACGCGCCCAGTGAACGAAGTGTACGCCAGGCACCTCCTGGGGAGTCGTAAACAACAACCTGGGGAATCGACCGTGGAATACCTTCAGGCACTGTCTGTGCTTGGCCGGGCCTGTGGTTGTAAGGATGTAAAGGCCGCTGTGTACACAGAGGAACTTATCCGGGACGCTTTTGTAGCGGGCCACAGATCCAATTACACCCGACAGCGACTGTTGGAGCAGAGTAACCTCGACCTCAACAAGGCCTCTGAACTCGCACTATCGTTGGATGCAGCCTACCAGGGCATGGATGCCTACTCCTCTGCACCGTGGACGCCGCGGGGAATGACAGCCTGGGACACGGTAGGACCGCCTCATAGCGCCGTGCCACCCCAGCCACACCCCAACAACGGCCCAACTACCGCAGCAGTGTCCCAAGGCCAGACAGCAGTGCCCCAAGGCCAGAAATGCTACTTCTGTGGCCAGGCAAAACACCCCAGAGCGCGCTGCCCGGCGAAAAACGCGATCTGCTCGGGCTGCGGGAAGAAGGGACACTACGCTAGCGTCTGCAGGGCCAAAGCCACCCCGAACCCCAGCAGCGCCGCGTGTGGGCCATGCGGGCCGCCATCTTGGACCTCCCCGGCCATGTGCGAATCACCGGTACAGCAGCCATTTTGGACGTCTCCAGCCACATGGGGATCATGGACGCCGCCATCTTGGACGACAGCCGGGACGCAGCAGGCCCCCGACACCGCCTCATCTGATACCCGCAGCGACACACCGACCCCTACGCTGGCATCCGTTACACTGGACCAAGCGAGACCGCACCAACTGGCCAGTTCCACAATGGACATTAAGGTAAATGGTCACGATACAATCTGCCTTTTTGACTCTGGGAGCACGGAGAGCTTCATCCACCCCGACACGGTGCGGCGTTGCTCTCTCCCAGTCCTGCCTGCGCAACAGCGGATTTCTATGGCCTCCGAGTCCCAGTCGGCGGACATCGGCGGCTACTGCGTGGTGACACTCGTAGTAGACGGGACCGTGTACGATCATTTTAAACTTCTGGTCCTGCCTGACCTCTGCGCTGCCGTCCTGCTGGGGTTAGATTTTCAGTGCCACCTTAAAAGTGTTACGATGGCGTACGGTGGACCCCTACCCCCACTCACAGTCCGCAGCCAGCAGCTTCCAAACTGCCCGCCGCGCACCAGGTGCAACCTCTCCACACTCAGAGTCACCCCCCCCCAACTGTTTGCTAACCTCACCCCCGACTGTAAGCCCATCGCCACAAAGAGCAGGCGATACAGTGCCGGGGACAGGGTTTTCATTAAAACCGAAGTGGAGCGGCTCCTGAAAGAAGGGATTATTGAGGGCAGCGCCAGCTCCTGGCGAGCCCAGGTTGTGGTCGTTAAGACCGGCGAGAAGCAGCGCCTGGTCATCGACTACAGCCAGACAATAAATCGCTACACCCTGCTGGACGCCTACCCACTCCCCCGTATAGCTGATATGGTCAACCAGATCGCGCAGTACCGCGTCTTCTCGACCATTGACCTGAAATCAGCGTACCACCAGCTCCCCATCCGCCCTGAGGACCGCCAGTACACTGCCTTTGAGGCAAACGGCCGCCTCTATCACTTCCTTAGGGTTCCCTTTGGCGTCACCAATGGGGTCTCCGTCTTCCAAAGGGAGATGGACCGGATGGTAGATCAAAATGCGTTGCAGGCCACTTTCCCATATCTGGACAATGTGACCATCTGCGGCCGTGACTTGCAGGACCATGACGCAAACCTCGAAAAATTCCTCCGCACCGCCCAACTCCTAAACCTGACATATAACAAGGAGAAGTGCATATTCCGCACAAACCGCCTCGCCATCCTTGGCTGTGTTGTGGAACACGGAGTCATCGGCCCCGACCCCGACCGGATGCGTCCCCTTATGGAACTTCCACTGCCCCAAGGCCCTGAAGAGGTGCCTAGGGTTTTTCTCCTATTACGCCCAGTGGGTCCCCTACTATGCGGACAAGGCCCGTCCGCTGATCAAGTCCACCTCTTTTCCCTTGACGGCAGAGGCCCGCTTAGCCTTCCACCGTATCAAGGAGGACATTGCCAAAGCCACCATGCACGCAGTGGACGAATCCATCCCCTTCCAGGTGGAAAGCGACGCGTCTGACTTTGCCCTGGCCGCTACCCTCAATCAGGCGGGGAGACCCGTGGCCTTCTTTTCACGAACCCTCCAAGGCCCGGAGACCAGACACTCCGCTGTTGAGAAGGAGGCCCAGGCGATTGTGGAGGCTGTGCGTCATTGGAGGCACTACCTGGCCGGAAAACGATTTACCCTGCTCACTGACCAACGTTCAGTTGCTTTCATGTTTAACAACAAGCAGAGGGGCAAAATCAAAAATGACAAGATCTTGAGGTGGAGAATCGAACTTTCCACCTACAACTACGAGATCTTGTACCGGCCCGGGAAGCTAAATGAACCCCCGGATGCGCTATCGCGTGGCACCTGCGCCAGCGCGCAGATCGATAGACTGCGGGCCCTCCACAATGACCTCTGCCACCCGGGGGTCACCAGGTTCTTCCACTTCATCAAGGCCCGCAACCTGCCTTACTCTATTGAGGAGGTCAGGACCATGACCAGGAACTGCCAAGTCTGCGCTGAGTGCAAACCGCACTTTTATAGACCAGACAGGGCCCACCTGATAAAAGCCACTCGCCCCTTCGAGCGCCTGAGCGTCGATTTTAAAGGGCCTCTCCCCTCCTCCGACCGCAATGTGTACTTCCTCAATATTATTGATGAGTACTCCCGTTTCCCGTTCGCCTTCCCCTGCCCGGACATGACCGGTGCCACGGTCATTAAATGTCTGAACAACCTCTTCACCCTGTTCGGCTTCCCCAGCTATATCCATAGCGACCGGGGCTCATCGTTTATGAGCGACGAACTCCGTCAGTACCTGCTAACTAGGGGTATTGCCACAAGCAGGACCACCAGTTACAACCCCCGGGGGAACGGACAGGTGGAAAGAGAAAATGCGACAGTTTGGAAGGCCGTCCTGCTAGCCTTAAAGTCTAGGGGCCTTCCAACCTCCCGCTGGCAGGATGTGCTCCCCGATGCGCTCCACTCTATTCGGTCACTGCTCTGCACTGCCACTAACGCCACCCCTCATGAGAAAATGTTTGTCTTCCCAAGGAAGTCCACATCGGGGACATCGCTACCGCCATGGCTGACGTCCCCAGGGCCGGTCCTACTGAGAAGACACGTGAGGACCCATAAAACGGACCCCCTGGTCGAGAGGGTCGACCTCCTCCACGCCAACCCCCAGTATGCTTACATCGCATACCCGGACGGGCGGGAGGACACAGTCTCCATAAGAGACCTTGCACCCTCGGGGGCCGCAGTAACCCACTACCCACTACCACCCCCCCCCACGATCCGATATCCAGCCCCAGCAGACGGCAGGCCTGGGCCCCGCGACCTGCCCGACATCTACGAGGACGACACGCCTGTGCCACAGCCTACGCTGGACTCGACGCCGGAAACTTCACTACCCCTGCCGTCGCCACGCAGATCACAGCGGCAGACAAGACCTCCGGAGAGACTCCAATACACTAACTTTTAATACACTTCACCCCGCCGGACTCAATTTTAAACAAGGGGTGAATGTGGTAAACCACTGTTTGTATTCCTGTTTGTCCTGTTTGTATTCCACTGTGTACATGCCTGGACATGCCTCGGCTGACTCCTCCCACAGGTCATGGCAGATGCAATATAACGTGGATAAATGTGAGGTTATCCACTTTGGTGGCAAAAACAGGAAGGCAGATTATTATCTGAATGGCAATAGATTGGGCGAAGGGGAAGTGCAAAGAGACCTGGGTGTCCTTGTGCACCAATCGCTGAAGGTAAGCATGCAGGTGCAGCAGGCGGTTAAGATGGCAAATGGTATGTTGGCCTTCGTAGCGAGAGGCTTTGAGTACAGGAACAAGGATGTCTTGCTGCAGTTGTACAGGGCCTTGGTGAGACCACATCTTGAGTATTGTGTGCAGTTTTGGTCGCCTTATCTGAGGAAGGATGTTCTTGCCATGGAAGGAGTTCAGCGAAGATTCACCAGGCTGATACCTGGGATGGCAGGTATGACGTATGAGGAGAGATTGGGTCGATTGGGCTTGTACTCGCTGGAGTTTAGAAGAATGAGAGGGGATCTCATTGAAACTTATAAAATTCTGACAGGACTGGACAGACTAGATGCAGAAAGGATGTTCCCGATGGTCGGGGAGTCCAGAACCAGGGGTCACAGTCTAAGGATAAGGGGTAAGCCATTTAGGACAGAAATGGAGGAGGAATTTCTTCACCCAGAGAGTGGTGAACCTGTGGAATTCTCTACCACAGAAGGCCAATTCATTAAATATATTCAAGAAGGAGTTGGATATATTCCTTAAGGCTGAAGGGATGAAGGGATATGGGGAGAAAGCAGGGACAGGGTACTGAATTTGGGTGATCAGCCATGATCTCATTAAATGGCGGAACAGGCTTGAGGGGCCGAACGGCCTACTCCTGCTCCTATCTTCTGTGTTTCTATGTGTAAAACAGCTGCTGTGTTTACCTACATTACAATAGTGACTGCAATTCAAAGCAATTCCTTGCATCGCAACATAATAAAGTCTTATATAAATGCAACTTAATTCTTGCTTTATTTATTAAGTGGCGTAACAACAGAGTGCAGTTTCAGGCACCTATAACAAGAACAAAGGTCTCACATAACTTTGGTTGTTCCTGAAAGCTATTACAAAGCTCCGATTGTAAAAAGATCTGGAGAAATGTCAAGAAGGAAACCACAGATTTCCCACAGCCTAATGTACGGTCCAATCCTGGTTCAGCAAGCAATGGTTAGGTCTGCATTTTATCTTTGGCAGAGTTCTAGGCAATGATACTATCTGGAAGAAAGTCTCACAGACAGAAGTGGTGTGTAAATCTTTAGTCACAAGAGTCTGAAGAGACATTTTTAGAATGATGCAAAACAACAACAGTCCGCATATATATATATAATAATAATAGCATTTTTAATGTAAGAAAACGTCCCAAGGCGCTTCACAGAGGAATTATCATACCAAAATGCAATGATGCAGAACATGATGATGTAGTTGCAGCAGCCCTTGTAGTTGTGATCCTTGTGTAAACAAAGAGTTTTGACTCAAGAGTTTTGACGTCTCTCAGGTGGACGTAAAAGATCCCATGGCACTATTTTGAAGAGGAGCAGGGGAGTTCCCCCCAATGTCCTGGCCAATATTTCTCCCTCAATCGACATCACAAAAACAGGTTATCTGGTCATCATCACGTTGGCGTTTGTCGGACCTTGCTATGCGCAAATTGGCCTCCATGTTTCCTACAACAGTGACTACACTTCCAAAGTGCTTCATTGGCTGTAAAGTGCTTTGGGACAATCTGAGGTAGTGAAAGGCGCTATATAAATGCCAATTCATTCTTTCTTTAAGCACTAGCAACACTGTGCAGACTGCCTTCATACATCCATGACCTTTTATTTGTTACCTGCTGCTCCCTTTGTCTCTGGCCTTGAGTTGACTGCAGTCTCTCAACACATTGATATTTCAGAAGGCACAGCTTAGCAAGATTTTTTGAGATTTAAATTCCTCTGCAGGCTAATTTTAGTGCACGGGTTAATGCATCTGCCTCAAATTCTTGTGTGCACCATTTTAACAAATTTGTTGCCTGAATTTCAATCCCCCGTAGGTGCTGTACACCCAGAGTGGCAATACATTTATGGAGTACCTCTGTGACTGGAGAGAGTCTGAGTAAGCTCCACCTCCCACAGATTCAATGAGACTCTCTATCACAATGAGAGAAGGAAATTGATCTAAGTCTGATGACAGAAGAGTAGGGTGGTACAGATCAAAGACTGCTGATGTGGGAAGAGAATGAACAGCGAGCAAGCGTATATGATAGGTAGGAAGCAGAGGCAGGAGATGTGACAGGAAACAAACAAACACCAGCGTATGGTGAGGGAGGAAAAGAAGAAGTGGGGCACCTTTGTGTTGTAGCCAGACCTGTAAGATCGGGAGAATGACGGAAGCAAAAGGTACAAAGAGAACAAAGGAGAAACAAGAAAAAAATGAAGAAGGAAAATCAAATTTAAAAGAAGAGATGACTATATAAAACAGAAATGCCAATGAAGACAAGAGGTGATCAGAAAAAAATTAAAAGTAGGAAGGTAAAAGAGAAATAAAGGTAAACAACCAAGGCAGAAGAGTACATTTATCATTCACCAACTCGGAGTGTACATTTTTCATGGGCCCTAATAGAGGCTACCAGAGCTTCAGGTTTTTGGAGCTGTGCAGTGGATTGGAGCTCCAATGTTCTACTCTACAAAGCAGTGTGAGATGAATCCATGCCAATGATTCCCCACATGTGAGGGAAAGGAGGAGGAGGAAATGCTGCAATTACTATGTGTAGCAAAACTGCAAACACATTAGAGCAGTTCTTCCCCCAGGGTGAGTTTCTGATCTGTTCCCAAATGGGGTCACAGTGGGAAACCACTGAGTGAAGGACAGGTGCTTCTCCACAGGGAAGAAAGGAAACGAGGCGGACCCGTCACCTTGAGTCACACTTGCGCACCTCCTGGTGGGTGGCTACAGAGGGGAGTTAGCGAAGACCGAGGAGCAAATTCTCATCCTGTCCTCCCATCCAGGGAATGTGCATGATGTAGGTGGAAGTCCACAAAGGGAAATGGGGGATAAAGTTAAATCAATTATCAAAAAAAAAAATCAGATTTAGCTCACACTGGGGAGCGAAGGACTTATGTGGAGTTCTGACTTTCCAAACTCCTTTTGCAAACTGTGACAGCATAGGATGAACACCCACCTGGCTCCTTTATACTGACACTAGGAAAGCTGCTGCATGTACTCTGATCAAACTGGGCTTCAGTCCAGATTCTACCAGAATACCCAAATAGTCGAGAATCACAAGGATCCTACACAGCACGGGATCCTGTCCATGATCTTGGCACCAGATGGCAAACCTTTTCCACTTACTGTTACAAACAGACTGTGTGGAAGATTTCCTTGCAGCTATGATGATCTCTATCACTTCTTTTCATAAGCCCTGGGCTTTTTAACCATTCCTGTTCAACAGCCAAGCCAGCAGCTGGAGGCTGAATGTTTCACGGTGCCAGACTCTCGGAGAGAGGCTCTCGCCTGTCGGGAAGGTAAAATGATTGTCTCTTTATGAAGGAGACCAGATGAGAATTATGGCTATCAAAGTCACATGAGGCGGGGAGCGTGAGGCGGGGGTTGTTCATAAGGATCAGTCCCTATCTTGTTCCTCTCAATATCTTTGAAGTATTAGTTGAATCAGGGATAATTTTGTAAGATGATGGAGCAGAATCCTCTGTCAATTGATTGACTAATAATTCCAAAGTAAACGCTTCATGTCTTAAAATATGTATTTTCACTGTTTATGAAAAGATCCACCTACCTGTCTAGAAGCTCTTGATGAAGGACCTTACGAGGTACTCTGATAAGGATTCAAAATTGTGACCGAGGCTGAGCTGCTGAAATCGCCACAAGATTGAAACCATGACTGGCCTGACCTCGCCATAGAATACATGTGGATGAAGATGGCCCTTCAGCTTACTTGATCTCACCTTTCCAGAATATCAACTCCATCATTTTATTATTACTGCATCTAGCGGTTTCTTAACTGAGTCCAGTGTTCTGGCCTCAACTACGCTCGCTGGCAACCCACTCCAGCTCTTGATCTCTATATCCTGTTGTGTGTCCTAAACTTGCCCTTTCACTATTTCCTCATGTCCTACCTGTGTACCTGGAGCTACCTGTGCATCTGAAATCATTCTTCTTGGAGTTTACTTTCTCTATTCTGTTAAATAATAAAGGGTTCATAAACAACTCTTTGTGATATATCTTTGAGGCTGAAGAGCACTAGTTATCTAATCGTTTTTCATAGTTCATCCCTTTGATACCAGGCATCAGCCTTGTTATTTTTCTGTGCACTGCTTCTGAAGCCTGGATGAACCACTTACGTTGCATTAGTCAGAACTATATGCAGTACTCCAGGTGCAGCCAGAGGGTTCTCCGCAGTTAAAAAAAACCCTCCAAAAACTAGTTATTTTGCATGTTTACTCTCTTCTGTTCAACCTCATTCTCACCTCCATCAGGTCCCTTAGGATTTTCACTTCCTCTCAGATTACTGTTTATAGCACAGGAAAAAAAGTTTTGGTGCAGTGTGATGCATCTGCTGCGATGTCCTTTCATAGTTTTCTTTTGGAAACCCTAATCTTTTTTACTTTCTTATAATACTCTTATACTGAGCCCTACTGCCGTTCTCCCCCTTGTCTCTTTGAAAATGTCCTTTGTTCTTAATTGCCGTTTTAAAGGTTGAATGGGTAATTGCATTGCTTGCTGAACCACTGAGCTACACAGATGATGCAGGTCCCAGGTTGCATCATGTCTTTCTGAGCATTCACTTTATCTGATATTTTGGCCTCTAGGAATTTACCTACTGCTAACTAGTCTATAGTTATCTGAATAATCCCTGTCTCTCTTTTTCAACAGAGGTGTTACATTGGCAGCCCTCCAGTTCATTGGCACAACTGCCATATCCAAGGATATTTGAAAGATTATGTTCAGTCTCTGCTATTTTCCTGTTGACTCATTCTCGGATCCATGCCATCAGGGCCCAGTGCTTCTTCTACACTCTGACTTTCACCATTTTTTTTTTTAGTACTACTTCCTTACCTATGATTAGCCTATCTAATTGGTCCACCTCCAATTGTACCCACTGCAGCCAGTTCCTGCAGCAAGAATGCATTCAACTTAAATGATACCAACATTAAAGGGTCAAACGGCTGTACTGTAAAGGCAGTTTTGTGAAATTGACCAATCATAAGAAACTGGCCAAACTTCATATCCTAGCATAACATGAGGAACCAACGAGACTTTTAAAAGGAATTTGTAATACACGCTCTGGATTAAACAGGATAAGAACTACAGACACGACTCCTTTTACTTCATGAATATACTAACCAATTCATGTACGAACTGGGGTCAAGCCAGGCTGTGTCATCGCAACAACGCTCTTCTCGATCTTCCTTGCTGCAATGCTCCATCTCAACCTCAGTAAGCTCCCCACTGGAGTGGAGCTAATTTACAGAACAAACGGGAAACTGTTCAACCTCCATCGCCTCCAGTCCAGATCCAAGGTCATCCCATCCTCTGTCGTCGAATTACAGTATGCAGACGACGCTTGCGGCTGCGCTCACTCGGAGGTCGAACTCCAAACCATCGTCAACACCTTCACCAAAGCGTACGAGAGCATGGGCCTTACACTAAACATCCATAAGACAAAGGTCCTCTACCAACCTGCCCCCACCACACAATACTGCCCCCCCGATTATCAAAATCCACGACAAGACCTTGGACAACGTGGACCACTTTTCATACCTCGGGAGCCTACTGTCAACAAGGGCAGATGTCGATGACGAAGTCCAACACCGCCTTTAGTGTGCCAGTGCAGCCTTCGGTCGCCTGAGGAAGAGAGTGTTTGAAGACCAGGACCTCAAACCCGGCACTAAGCTCATGGTCTACAGGGCAGCAGTGATACCCGCCCTGCTGTATGCCTCAGAGACATGGACCATGTACAGCAGGCACCTCAAAGCACTGGCGAGGTACCACCAACGCTGCCTCCGCAAGATCCTGCAAATCCATTGGCAGGATAGGCGCGCCAACATCAGTGTTCTTGCTCAGGCCAACATCCCCAGCATCGAAGCTTTGACCATGCTCAATCAGCTCCGATGGATGGGTCACATTGTCCGCATGCCCGATACGAGACTCCTAAAACAAGCGCTCTACTCGGAGCTCCAGCACGGCAAGAGAGCCCCAGGTGGGCAGAGGAAACGCTTCAAGGACACCCTCAAAGCCTCCTTGAAAAAGTGTAACATCTCCACCGACACCTGGGAATCCCTGGCCCAAGACTGCACAAAGTGGAGGAGAAGCATCCGGGAAGGCGCCGAACACCTCGAGTCTCTTCGCCGGGAGCAAGCGGAAGCCAAGCGCAGGCAGTGCACGTCACCCCAAGCACCCCACCCACCCGCCCCTTCAACCACTGTCTGCCCCACCTGTGACAGAGACTGTAGGTCCCACATTGGACTATTCAGTCACCTGCGAACTCATTTTTAATGTGGAAGCAAATCATCCTCGGTTCCGAGGGACTGCCTAAGAAGAAGAAGGTTGCTAACCAAGGAAGTGGCTGGAACCATCAAACCACATAATGGCATGTGTTTGTCTAAATTCAACTGACTATCCTGTCCAGTGAAACTCCCTGGTCCAGCTGTTAACCAGACTTACAATTGGTTCCACCGAGTCTGGAACGGCTCCCTCATCTTTTGGAAATGTTAATGCCAGGTGTCGTTGGATTGAAACCCATTCATTAACCTTTCAAACTGATGATAAGCAAGGAAGTGTCTAATCAAGACATTTCTTTGTGTGATAATGGCCAAACATCAAACAGGGTGAAGACATTTCTTTTTGTATTGTATGGTTTGAAATTGAACAGAATGGCAGAAAGAGGAGATTAAGATGGTACAATCAAAAGGGGAAGGGTTTGCGTCAATCTATTGTCACTGGTTTTGATCTTTTGTATTATAAAAGGATGTGTTTAGAAACAGAGGGTAGCAACTTACAAGGAAACTGTGGACGGTTTGATCACCCGTACAGATGGAAACCGACTCCTCCACTTGATCGCTGGGGTGAGTGGCGTTTGAAATGAAAGAGTTAAAGGGAACGGTGTATGTTAGTATTGTTTGGAGTTATAAGGGGACAGTGCATTGACGTTTGTATGTTATTCCTAGTACAATAAATAGTTAAAAGCAGACTGAGTTGTACTGAGTTTGTGAGCCTTGACCATCTGACTCCACCCGGAAGGGGTTCAAGTCGGATTCTGGAATTATAAGACGGGAGGTGCAGGTTCACCTACCTACACCACTTACTGTGAAAACTAAGGCAAAGTACTCATTTAGTATCTCTGCTATCCCTTCATATTTCATCTCTAATCAGCCATACCCTTTAACTATTTTACTTCTTATGTTTAAAAATCCTTTACTATTTCCCTTTATGTTAACTGCCATTGTTTCTTCATACTCTAAAGCTTTCTAATAATTTTTGCTTCCCCTCTAGATGTTTATACTCCACCTGATTTTCCTTTATTATTAGCCGTAGATCTCTCATACACCTTTTTAACTCTCAGTTTAATTGAAACTTCTCTACCCACCCCAGGAAGTGCAGCTTTTGCTACACCCCCTTAGCTTCTTTTGGGAATATGTCCAGCTTGTACCCCAAAGGTCCCCTGCTTGAATTGTGATCTTTACCTCCTTATTCTCCTGAAGAAATTGTACAGTCTTGGTGCAGAGTCTGGACCTTCTCCCTCTCATCCAGTTTAAGCAATTCCCATTAGTAATGTTAAGTAGCTCACAAGCCTGACCTATTTAGGCAAAGCCCATCACCCTTTATCTGGAAAAGAATCCCAGGTATTGACAAACTCCATGTTGTTTCTCTTGCACCTAACCAGTTGCTAATTCCCTCAGTTTTTCTATTAACCCCACTCTCTTGTCTAGGATTGTAGGAATGCCCAAAACACCATGGGGGAGAAATTCAGTTGGTTGCGCCACCTGTTAGTGCCTTAAGAGGGTGATAAGTGGGGCGCGAACCAGCTAGCGCCCGGGCTCGGCGATACCTGCGCCTCTCGCGAAATTGAACGGACATTTAGTGGCGGCGCTAAAGCGCAACGCCCGCTCAGCTGCACACGCAGATCCTGACGTCATTTCAGAGTGCAACGCCCTTGGGGCGCCCCGGACATTCAGTGGCGCCCCCCTCCTTTCCGCCTGTTGCTCCCAATGACAGGTTGACTGGAACGGTTCCCAGTCGCTGTGGGGCTGGGGGGGCGTTATTTAAAGGGGGCTCTTCCTGGCTTCTTTGTGGTAGCCATTTTTGGACCACTCCTTCTGAGAGAGAGAGAGAGAGAGAGAGAGAGAGAGAGATTTGCAGAGAGACAAAGGAAGAGAGATTTCTGCATTGACCGCTCAGAGGTACTTTTGGCTTCTGACCAGAACTTTGTAGTTGCTTTGCTTTTTCACTGGCATAACTTTGAGTGGCCACATACTATGGGGGCTGCAATGGATGGGAACGTCGTGCTTCTCCATTACATTGAGAGGGCACAGAGACGCAGAGAGAGTGGCAATCATGGCCAGACGGAGGAGGGCCAACAGGCGTCGGCACACGAGACCTTACGCTCCCAGGGTTTTCCGCCAACAGTTCTCATACATCAATATGTCTGAGGAGCAGCGTTTTCGGAGGCTGCGATTCAGCAAGGAGGTGGTCACTGAGCTCTGCCACCTGCTTCAGCCAGATCTGCAGCCTCAACTGAGGAGCAGGACGTCTCTGTCGATGGCAGTGAAGGTCACAGTGGCTCTCAACTTCTATGCCACCGGCTCCTTTCAATCCGCTACTGGGGACATTGCCAATATCTCCCAGTTCGCGGTGCATTGCTGCATCCGTCAAGTCACGAATGCCCTCTTTAAAAGGAGACAACAGTACATCTCCTTCCCCATGACCCCGGACAAGCAGCAAGAATGCGCAATGGGCTTTGCAAGAATAGCAGGCTTCCCCATGGTGCAGGGCGCCATTGACTGCACGCATGTGGCTTTGCGGGCGCCGCAAGAGAATGCCGAGGATTTCCACAACCGAAAGGGGTTCCATTCGTTGAACGTCCAGTTGGTCTGTGACCACAGACAGCTGATACTCGCTGTCAATGCCCACTTTCCAGGCAGCAGCCACGACGCCTTCATCCTGCGCCAGACTTCTGTGGCAGACCTTTGAGGCCCCGGCTCACCCAGGAGGCTGGCTTCTCAGGGACAAGGGCTATCCTCTGTGCACCTGGCTGATGACCCCGCTCCGTTCGCCCAGCACCCCTGCTGAAGAACGATACAATGAGAGCCATCAAGCTACCAGGAACATCGTTGAGCACACAATCGGCGTGCTCAAGCAGCGGTTCCGCTGTCTGGACCATTCCGGAGGAGCCCTTCAGTACTCACCTGAGTGAGTCTCCCACTTCGTTGTTGTGTGCTGCATGCTGCAGAACCTGGCAATCCTCAGGACTCAGCCAATGCCACCAGACATTGGAGCACCAGCAGAGGAGGAGGAGCAGCAGCACCAAGACGGGAGGGAGGCACAAAGTGCGAGAGCCGTCCGTCAGCGGCTTATAGCAAGTCGCTTCTAGGCCCCCTCTGAGGGAATGGCTTCTGCCATTCAAAGAACCTGAATGGAACCGTGCCGCAACCCCTAATCCGGTCAAGGCAACAATTAGTTCAAAGAGCAAACATGCACATTCTGAATAAAGACACTTCTTTATTTAATAAACTGTGTACCCTTCCCGCATGACAAAGTAATAGAAAGAAAACCCCAAAAAAAGTCAGTCACATAACTGGCTCTCACAAATGGAGACAATGACCAAAACAGTAACAAAAATATGACCACGATCCTCGGCCTTCAATAAAACAATTAACAACATTTGCCACACTTCCTACTTTTTGCCCTTCGAGGGTGATCTGCTTCGCTTGCAAGATTGGCCCCTTCCCACCCTGCAGTTCCTCCGTAATGGGACCCCAGTGGCTGCAGCAAGGCTGGGGGAAGGGTGCTGAGTGTCAGAAACTGAGACTGCAGATGCCCTTGAGGGACAGCCAAGACCAGCTCTGGGCCTGGAGGGCCCGGCTGCTGACTGCTCCAACTCTGCATGGGCGGCAGCAGTCTGTCCTACAGGTGGTGGCAGCTGCAGTGGAGGAGTGACAGTGCTGGCAGCAGGAATGCTGTCATCCTGTCACTCGGCCGACACACTGGCACTCCCACAGGGCAGCACTGCAGCATGCGGAGCAATCTGCTGGAGCACAGATTGCTGGCCTGCTGCGGCGCGGTGAGGGCCTCGGGGAATCCTGCCCGATCCAGCGAGGGTGGCAGCAGTCAGTGCTCGTGTGGCCTCAATCTGCGTCTGCATGAGACCAGCCACTGACTGCAATGCAGCATTTAGCAATTGCATGGCAGCCGCCTGTGCTGCGCCGAAGTCCTGGATCCTTGTCTGTGCTGCGCCAAATTCCTGGACACTCCTTGCCAGTGACTCAATGGATTCGGGCATCCTTGCCACTGCAGCCATGAGCTCAGTGTGCCTTTGCTCTGCCTGGGCGCTCATTTCAGCAAGGAGCCACACCTCTTCTACGCTCACTGTAGCAGGACTTGAGGCCATACTCTCCCTCCGGGGGGAAGGCCCCCGAGCTTCCCTACCCCCCTCGCGTTGCTGCAGCCCGCTGGGTCCTGGAGCTTCACCCTCATCAGACCATTCCCCCCCGCTCCCCTCCAGGGAAGGCGTGTCCCCAGTATGGCCATGGGCTGCCTCGTCAGAGGGTTGCACTGATGGTCCAGCTTCCTCTTCTTCCTCGCCTTCAGATACACTCCCAGTGGCAGCTTGAGGGCCTGCCTCCTCACCTGGTGAATCAGCATCTGAAAGCAGGGAGGTACAAGAGTGGCTTTAGCGTGAGGACAGGGTGGCAGCAAGGGAGGCATGAGTGGTGCAATGTACTGATTTGGCTCGAAAGTGGCAAAGGATGCTGGTGTGAGGAACAAGTGGAAGGAGAGAGGTCAAAAAGGTGATGACCTTGCCATTGCTGTCCATAACGGGGTTGGCATCTCCAGTGGCGACGGGGCCAAGCATCCGGCCTGCCATAATCCGTTGGACTCGCTGCTCCAGATCGGTCAGGGCTTGAAGGTGAGGCCGGCCTCCCCCGGTCCGTTGCTGCTGCCTCCTATTATGCGCCAGCTTGCCCTGCAAGAGAAAGGACGGGGTCTGAGTACAGTGTGCAGCCCTGATCTTGGCTGCAATGCCTCCCATGGTCGAATAGCCCTTACAGTGTGCAAAGTGCTGAATGTGCGTGTGAGTTTCCTGAAAGGGCCATAGGTGTTGGATGAGTGCTGGGCATTGGGGCTTTCAAGACCCTTTGGCCATAAAGTGAGGTCGAGATGCAGGGATGAAGAGGATTCTGAAAAGGGCACTCACCCTGACGACCCGAGTGAGGTCGTTGAACTTCTTCCTGCATTGCACAGGGGTCCTAGGCACCATGCTGCTGGAGGTCACTCTGTGAGCCACCTCCCTCCAAGCTTTTCGATAGTCGCTGGGCAGCGGCCTCCTGCCACTGTCCGGGTACAAGAGAGATCACTTGCGCTCCACCGCACCAACCAGAGCCTCCAAGGCCCCCTCGCTGAACCGCTGCGCTCGCTCCCTGGCCCTCTCCATAATCCTTGGCTTAAGTATGTGGCAACAGGTCTGTCCAGGCCGAGATTGAGGGCTCCGATGCGCAGGGTGTGGCTGCAATTCAAGATCGACCCTCCCCTTTAAGAGCTGACCGGCGCCAGCGTGTGTGTGCAATCGCTAACTGACAGCACCTGCGCTGCGCCCGCCCTCGGAGGTAGCACCTCGCTCCTCCGGCTTAGCGCCTTAAGACAGTCATGCAGTGCCTGTTTTAGCGCTCCAATCACCTCCTGGGGCGAAGGAGGCCAATTTAGCAGTAGGTGGCAATAATTTGCGCCGGGCGCAAAATTTCGCGCCCGGCCGATACTTACGCCCCAAACGGGTCGATACCGAATTTCTCCCCCCATCTCTCCTTTATTTCAATTTGCTATCTATTCCTATACTTTAAGGGTCCTAAAATGAGGGTGTTCTTGTATTGTTTAGTCCTACATGGACGACTACGATCAAACCTGTACCTGCTCCCCCCCCAGCTTCCATCTACCTCAGTGTGTGGAGCTCTGTCTGCATATAGAGCGCCCATCATTCTACAGTATTTACATTTTCTTTGTGATTCAGGTGGCTATACACTCTCGCAGGTTAATAAGTCTCTCACTCGCATTCTCATTCTGATAACATCTTTGGCAGGCCCCATAGGTGTACTGGAACCTCAGAGAAGTATTGTCTGGTGGAGGAAACGGAGGAATTTATCTTCATGACCTCAATAGCCTTCTGGAATAAGCACATCTAATAACTTCCCTCAACATCATCACGGCGCTGAGGTAATCAGAAACATTTTGAAATCTCCCGATTTTGCACATTAGGCCAGATTCAAGCTCTTAAAAAGCAAAGGTCAATTTTGACCAAAGAGTATTAGCCCAATTTAGACAGGAATTTCCACACAGTTCAGCAATCATCAACAACATTCATTAAGGGATGAAAGAAATAGTTTTTTTTAAACAAGGCCTGCAAAATATTACGGTTGATGCTTAGAATTATTTATTAATAATTATGAGGCTCCACAGGTGGCTCAATGGGTAAAGGTTATATGACTGAGCTACACAAATGATGCAGATCCAGGGTTTCATCATGTTACTGAGCTGATGTTAGCCAATCTCATTTGAGGCAGCAATGGCGCATTTAATTGCTTTATGTGCTACTGGGGTAGAGAGATGAATTTTCTTCCATTTTTCCTGATCTCAATTATGATCCAATGACTCTCGCCCCCACCCCTCACCCAATTTAAGAGAAACTATGCCTGCAGACATCAAGTGAGGAGGAATTGCATCTGCTGCGATGCCCCCCACAGCTGAATAGCCAGCTGATACACGGTCTTGATTTGTGCATTAAGTAAGAATTACCACTTGGGCGAGGTACCACAGGGTGGCAGGCACTTACATAACTGCGTCCTAACATCTGCTACCTTCATGGGATGAGCGGAGAAAAGAGAATATGGAGAAAACAATTTAAAAAGTACAAAACAGTGGGTGCATTTTTCCCTTAATTGGTGACTTCAGAGCAGGAGCAGAGGACATAAGATTTGCAACTACCCAAAACCTGTATTTGGCCTTTCTGGTGTTGGGCTTGTGACCAGAATAATTTGCTTGTTTTAATTACTTTCAGGGAGCTTTTCAAGGTGTAGACACTTTGTTTTCCTTTGCATGGCACTGTAGTAGCTAGACAAAATGAAAAGCATGCATTTTCCTATAGAGTGCTGCTGCGTATATGGGCTCCTGTCCCAACACAGCCATGAGCTCATTACAAATAATAAACTAAGCCTTGCTTGGACTTAACTATTTGTTTCCTTCTCAGTTATGGGTTACATTGAGGGTTTGAGGGAAGATTGTCTAAAACCTGGAGTAAACCTGCCTCCGTCTCTTTCTGGATGACTGTGCCTACTTTTCTTAACAGCAAACATTCACCGCTAATGTTGATCAATACAAGAGGAGTTTTTTTTGGTCCTCCCAGTAGCATTATGCTACCAACAGCTTGCAAATGCCTTGCAATGTCAGAACCTCTGGCATCAAGTGAAAAATACAGGGGGACTGCAATCTTTATAGTGCGTATATTGTAGGACATTACTTGCAAGTCAGTAGACGCAGAAAATCAAAGGCGGCAACAAAACAGACAAGACTGTTAATACAAGACTGTTGGCAGACTGTAACTAGTGGGGATCAGTGACTAGCAAGGATCAGGGCCTGGGCCTCAGCTATTCACAATCAAAGGGCTGGATGTTGCCAGCGCTCAGAGGGCAGGTTCGGAGGCGGGTCAATGGTTAAAATCATTTTGATTGACGGCGGGTTGCAATCACGCTGTCAACCCGCCTCCAAACAATTTTCCCAAGTGTTGGGTCCTCGATTTATGCATGGACCTGACACCTAGCAGCGGGAAGAGGATTAAAGGCAATTACCTACCTATTAAGAGGTAGTTGACAGACTATTTTTGAATTTTGCCGCTTCTGGCTTGGGTTTCCCGATGTCCGGACACCACACCAGCTAAGTGTGGCGTGTTGTGAGTCTGCTGTAATGTTTCTGGATTGATGACAGCTGCAGAAATGGTGTGAAGGATCCAATGTTGCACTGGCGAGTCTCAAGAGGTAAGAAAATGTTGGGAAATGCATTTTTTATACATTTACACATTTCTTTAGGTTACAAGTTTTGAAATCCATGTCCAGTGCCACCTCATTGGGAGAACCTCTCTCCCCAGCGACAGATCACTTCTGACACCTCACCTGCAGCTGCCATCTAATCCAGCCGATGGAGGGAGTCATTGGAGAGCCTGGGTGCAAGAGGTCACCTTTGTGCAGTG
Organism: Somniosus microcephalus; assembly: GCF_052327205.1. Taxonomy (NCBI): domain Eukaryota; kingdom Metazoa; phylum Chordata; class Chondrichthyes; order Squaliformes; family Somniosidae; genus Somniosus; species Somniosus microcephalus. The sequence continues at coordinate 33,360,738 of NC_140989.1, forward strand.
ATTGTCAATGTTTGCAGCACCTGAATGCTGTCAAACACTGAGAAATCAACTGTCAAAAAAAAATTGTGCGTGGTCCCTTTAAAGGAAACCGGCAGATGACGCATCATCAAATGACGTAATCTGACCCGCTTCCTCTTAATTGGTCGACAAGCCCGCAAGGCGGGCTTAACAAGGTCAATCAAGGCAAAATCACGTCTGTGGGCCCGATGCAGCAGCGGGGGGCGGCAAGACTGGAAGCTGAAAACCACGTGACCCGCACCAAACCCACCTCCATTGATAAAATTGCGGCCTCCATCAATGATTTGGATGAGAGGACCAAATGTAATATATCCAAGTTTGCTGATGATACAAAGCTAGTTGGGAATGTAAGTTGTGAGGAGGATGCAAAGAGGCTTCAAAGGGATATAGACAGGTTAAGTGAGTGGGCAAGAACATGACAAATGGAATTTTACATGGAGAAAAGTGAAGTTATCCACTTTGGTAGGAAAAATAGAAAAGCAGAGTATTTTTTAAATGGTGAGAGATTGGGAAATGTTGGTGTTCAGAGGGACCTAGGTGTCCTTGTACATGAATCACTGAATGTTAACATGCAGGTACAGCAAGCAATTGGGAAAGCAAATTGTGTGTTGGTCTTTATTACAAGAGGATTTGAGTACAAGAGTAAAGACGTCTTACTGTAATTATATAGGGCCCTGGTGAGGCCACACCTGGAGTATTGTGTACAGTTTTGGTCTCCTTACCTAAGGAAGGATATACTTGCCATAGAGAGTGCGCAATGAAGGTTCACCAGGCTGATTCTGGGATGGGGGACTGTTCTAGAAGGAGAGATTGAGTAGACTAGGCCTATATTCTTTAGAGATTAGAAGAATGAGAGGTGATCTCATTGAAACATACAAAATTCTTACAGGGCTTGACAGGGTAGATGCAGGGAGGATGTTTCCCCTGGCTGGGGAGTCTAGAACCAGGGGTCACAGTCTCAGAATAAGGGGTCGGCCATTTAGGGCTGGAATGAGGAGAAATTTCTTCACTCAAGAGGGTGGTGAATCTTTGCAATTCTCTACCCCAGAGGGCTGTGGAGGCTCAGTCATTGAGTATATTCAAGACAGAGATCGATAGATTTTTGGATATTAAGCAAATCAAGGGGTATGGAGATAGTGCAGGAAAGTGGAGTTGAGGTAGAAGATCAGCCATGATCTTATTGAATGGTGGAGCAGGCTCGAGGGGCTGAATGGCCTGCTCCTATTACTTATGTTCTTATTTACCAGCAAATTATGGGTGTGCAGCACATCTGCCTCAGAAAACAATTTCTAGGCACCTTAAGTTTTGATTATTGAGATATTGAGGTGATTGATTATGAAAACAATACTTAGACAGTTAAAAATTACTTATCCTTATAGCAATAATTATAAACGCACGATTTGGGATAAAGTCAGAAATGATTCCTACCTGTTTTTTTCTGTGATCTTTTGCAGCTTTTGGCTTAAAATGCGACACTCTAATTTCAATTTGTTTATGAGTGTATTCTGGGAACTAAGTAGTGCCTCCAGTTCATTAACTAGAATAAAAGCAGAAGAGTTTATAGTACATTGGTCTATTAAACAGAGATTAGACTTTGTGATTAAGACCTTTCCCTCTGAATTGCGTCTTCCGTTTCTCAATTTTTCTATCTCTTGAGGATATGACAACTTGAAGTAAAATAAGTGAGACAAATTTGTTACAGATAATGGCATACGTTTTCCAATCATAATGCCAATGGTAATCCACTCATTTTAATGGATTAGTGTTGGCATTATGATCTGGTTTCTAAAATGCTGATCTAGCGGCAGTGCGGTCATTCTATTCATGTTTTAATAGAATTATCATTAATATGATTTAAATGCTTATATCCTGACAAACTAACTTGTAGATAATTTGGATGAAATCATCTGAGAAGGTTAAGCAGATTTGAATGCCAGTTGAGAATGAGCTTCAAACTTGGCAGTCAAGTTGGGGTTTCCAACCTTCTACCGCTAGCTGTACCTGGTCACTGTGTTTAACATGAGAGGAAGTATGATATTTAGCTTTGTTAGTGGATGTTTGCAAATGTGTGCTACTTTTGAAATATGTGTTGCCAACCAAACTCATTTTAATAGCTTGTTATCCTATAACATATGTATGCATGCATATCATGCGCAAAAGATAGGAAGATTAGCATTTAAACAAAAATGATTTAGCTCGATCAATTTTTTCCAACGTTCACTGTGTAAGCCGCAGACCTGCCTACAATGTTGTTTTACATTTAGATCTTAGAAAGTAGAACCACAGAGGGAAGGTATTTGGCTCATCTTATCTGTGCCAGAGCAATCAGAACCAATTCCACTGCCCTGCTTTCTCGTGGCATGCATTGCTATCTTATAAATATAGTAAAACTTCTTATGTAATCTGCATCCTGATTGTGAAGCTGCCAGTTAATTTTCTTCTTCCACATGGGTTAAGTGTTTAATTCTCAATGATGTTTTTCTCTTTTCTAATGAGTTATTTTCTACTTTATTATGCACCAATCATAACACAAAACTTTTTTCCATCACTCGAGCTATAAAATAATCCTGCAAGCTATAGCTGCCATGACACGTTTCACTCAGAATTGGATTGAGATTCATAACAGATAATAAATAAATATTGCTTTAAATGTTGTGAATTTTGAGGTGAATTGATTACCATATGATCCTAGAAATAAAATGGTGGAGATATTTTTTGAACAAATCTGCAATTGCATTTACAGAATGCCGATGTAGGCATGTCTAGAGTCTGAAGCTTGTGAAGACCTAATGAGCCCACACCCACTCCTGCTTACACTCCAGCTCTGCCTACATTCCTTCCCTCTTAAATCCACCCTGACTGCTCCACTTCTGCTCCCTCCCTAGTAGGGCTGGATTTTGCTCCCTCTTCACACAATCACTGCTCAGGTCTAGGACTATACTGCCTCTCTGCTCCAGCCCAGTGGCTTGCAGCAATGCACCCGGCTTAAAAAAGAACGACACTCACAATGTCTGCTGTGGTTCCAGTACCAAGTTTGGATCTGGTTCATTAACAACTAATGTCTTTGCTCCTGGTGTCAAAAATTCACCCTTTATTAGTAGAAAACGCAATTATCATTTTTATTTGTGTGCAAAAGACCATGTGTTGACAATTTTACCTTGATTTTGTCATTACTAAGGGGATGTAATTAGTTTTTCTTCCCAAGAAATGTTAAAATATAAAGTTGCTGGGATACCATTACTCTACATGCCCAGGTCTATGATTAAGCATCAGCAGTAGCTCAGGCGCTAGACCTCCCATTGCCTTCCAGCCTGAGTTCCTTGCCCACAGTGTCTCTTCCATCCAACCATGTTGCAGCAGCTTCTGGATGCACTTGGGCTGGCTGAGCCCAAGTCTCTGCGCCTAGCAGAAGAGTGACAAAAAAAATAAGCAGGCCCAGCCTCCAGCTGTCTCCATACCAGAGCACAACGTGCACCATCCCCAGGCCTAGGACGTGAGGCTGCCCCTGCTTTGTACCCAGGGAGCCAAACAAGATTATTTCCAGGGCTATCAGAGTCTAGCCTGAAAGCTCTATGGTAGTTCAGAGGAAAATGAGAGAGGGAGAACAAAAGAAAAATAAAGAAATGGAGGGGAACTGTGTGAGGGTATGCAAAGACGGAGGGATAAGCCAGCTGTGCTGCCCCTCCTGGCCTGGCACTTCAGAGCTGGACTTGCCTAGTTGTATAACATGGCGGGCACCATAGGTGTGGCCCTAGTGGTGCGGGTGCCTGCCATGCTCTCTGACCCAGCGAACTTTGACAGGGTCTGTGATGGGGGTCCCAGCACTTAAACCAGATACAACACACCCAACAACAGATTTTCAGGGCCTATATCTTAAAAAAACGTAAGTGTGATCATTTACATTCATTACATATATTGTACTATTTTCTTTTTGCATTATCTTACCTACTTGGTTCCTGTGTACTGTACATGCTTCACTCCCCATGGTATCCACTCTCCCAATTTGTCCAATTTTCCATTTGTCTAGTTGTCTCCACCATGATAAACATAATGGCCTGTATTTTCTGATGCCTACGGGTGTGTACGCGCTGTGTACACACCCGTAGGGACATCGGAAATGCTGGTTTCAGGCATCGAAGGGCATAAGAACATAAGAAATAGGAGCAGGAGTAGGCCATTCGGCCCTTCGAGCCTGCTCCGCCATTCAATGCGATCATGGCTGATCTTCTGCCTCAACTCCATTCACCGACCCTATCGCCATATCCCTTGATGCCCTTACTAGTCAGAAATCTATCGGCTTCTGTTTTGAATATACCCAATGACTGAGCCTCCACAGCCTTCTGGGGTAGAGAATTCCAAAGATTCACCACCCTCTGTGTGAAGAAATTTCTTCTTATCTCAGTCCTGAATGGCCTACCCTTTATCCTGAGGCTGTGGCCCCTGGTTCTAGACTTCCCAGCCAAGGGAAACATTCTCCCAGCATCCACTCTATCAAACCCTGTAATAATTTTGTATGCTTCAATGAGATCCCCTCCCATTCTTCTGAATTCAAGAGAATACAGGCCTAGTTTGCTCAATCTCTTCTCATACGACAGTCCCGCCATCCCAGGAATCAATCTCGTGAACCTTCGTTGCACTCCCTCTATGGCAAGTATATCCTTCCTTAGGTAAGGAGACCAAAATTGTACACAGTACTCCAGGTGTGGTCTCACCAAGGCCCTATATAATTGGAGTAAGACTTCTAGGCTCCTGTACTCAAATCCTCTTGTAATGAAGGCCAGCATACCATTTGCCTTCCTAATGGCTTGCTGCACCTGCACATTCACTTTCAGTGACTCATATACAAGGACACCCAGGTCCCTTTGAGCATCTGCATTCCCCAATCTTTCACCATTTAGGAAATACTCTGCCTTTCTGTTTTTTCTACCAAAGTGGATAACTTCACATTTACCCACATTATATTCCATCTGCCATGTTCTCACCCACTCACTGAGCCTGTCGAGATCCCCTTGAAGCCTCTTCACATCCTCTTCGCAACTGACACTGCCACCTAGCTTTGTATCATCAGCAAATTTGGAAATGTTACATTTAGTCCCCTCATCCAAATCATTGATATAGATTGTGAATAGCTGGGGCCCAAACACCAATCCTTGCGGTACCCCACCAGTCACAGCCTGCCATCCTGAAAAAGACCCGTTTATCCCCACTCTTTGTTTTCTGTCTGTTAACCAATTCTCAATCCATGCTTGTATATTACCCCCAATTCCAAGTGTCCTAACTTTGTTCACCAACCTCTTGTGTGGGACCTTATCGAAGGCCTTCTGAAAATCTAGATACACATCTACCAGTTCCCCATTGTCTACTCCACTAGTTACATCCTCAAAGAACTCCAATAGGTTTGTCAAACAGGATTTCCCTTTCATAAATCCATGATGACTCTGCCCAATCTTACTATTAGTTTCTAAGTGCCCAGTTATTGCATCCTTTATAATAGATTCCAACATTTTCCCAACTACTGATGTGAGGCTAACAGATCTGTAGTTCCCCGTTTTCTCTCTCCCTCCTTTTCTTAAATAGCAGGGTTACATTTGCTATCCTCCAATCTACAGGAACCGTTCCAGAATCTATAGAATTTTGGAAGATGACAACCAATGCGTCCACTATCTCAATGGCCACCTCTTTCAAAACCCGAGGATGTAGGTCATCCGGTCCTTGGGATTTATCGACTTTTAGTCCCATTAATTTTGCTAGTACTTTTTTTTTTACTAATAGTAATTTCTTTAAGTTCCGCATTCTCGACACACCCTTGGTTTTCTCGTTTTTCTGGGAGGATCCTCCGCGAAGACAGAAACAAAGTATTTATTTAATTTCTCTGCCATTTCCTCATTCCCCATTATAAATTCTCCCGTCTCTGACTGTAAAGGACCTACATTTACCTTCGCCAGTCTTTTCCTTTTCACATACCTATAGAAGCTTTTACAATCTGTTTTTATATTTTTCGCTAGTTTGTGCTCTTTTTCCCTTTCTTTATCAATTTCTTGGTCCCCCTTTGCTGATTTCTAAAAAGATCCCAATCCTCAGGCTGACCGCTTTTTCTGGCAACTTTATAAGCTTCCTCCTTTGACTTAATACTAGCTTTAATTTCTTTTGTTAGCCATGGTTGGATCACTTTTCCTTTTGGGTTTTTATGCCCTAGAGGAATATATGTTTGTTGCAAATTATGCATTATTTCCTTGAATGTTAGCCATTGTATGTCAACCTTCGTACCTTTTAGTGTAGTCTCCCAATCTACCATGGCCAACTTGTCCCTCATGCCCTTGTAGTTTCTTCTGTTTAGATTGAAGACCTTAGTTTCAGATTGGACTACATCACTCTCAAACTTAATATAAAATTCAATCATATTATGGTCACTTGTCCCTAAAGGCCCCTTTACCACAAGATTATTACACAGTACCAGATCCAGAATCGCCTGTTCCCTGGTTGGTTCCTCCACATACTGATCCAGGAAACCATCTCGCATGCATTCCAAGAATTCATCCTCCACACCATTAATGGTAATTTGATTTGCCCAGTCAATATGTAGATTAAAGTCCCCCATAATTACCGTATTGCCCTTGTTACATGCATTTCTAATTTCTTGATTGATACTGTGCCCTACATTACCATTAATGTTTGGTGGCCTATACACAACTCCTACCAATGTTTTCCGCCCTTTGCTGTTTCTTAGCTCCACCCAAACTGATTCCAGTTCTACATCACGATCTGCCGAGCCAAGATCTTTTATCACTACCGTACCGATCTCATCCCTTATTAACAGCGCTACGCCACCTCCTTTTCCTTTTTGTCTGTCCCTCCTAAATGTTGAGTACCCTGGAACATTCAGTTCCCAGCTTTGGTTACCCTGCAACCATGTCTCTGTAATGGCAATTACATCATACCCATTTACTTCAATTTGTGCCATTAATTTGTTGTGAATGCTATGTGCATTTAGATAAAGTGCCTTCAACTTTGCCTGTTTAATATTTTTCTGCACTTTGACCCTCTTTACTGTTGGCCTTTGTTTCTGCTCCCTACTAGTTTTGCTGACTACTTTTGTAACTTGTACTTCCAGCTTTGTTTCTCTCCATTCTGGACCCACACTTAGGTTCCCTAAGCATGCGCTGAAAACTGGCATTTCTGCTCTGTCAAGAATGCTCTTGACAGATCGGACGCCTGCCCTATAGAAGGGCCTCTGCGGGGGGGGTGTTCCGCTTTCTGCAGAACCTCCGCCCGCTGAAAACCCTAAGAAATCTTACGCCTGGTAAAAGCAGGCGTAAAAGCAGGCGTAAGGCCTGCTTTTACCAGCATAAGAGTTGAAAAAAGTAAAAAAAAAAAATGTTTCACTCATTTATAATTTAAAAATACTTTTTAAAAAGGTAAGTTTATTAAATTAAATTTTTGTTTAAAATATTTAATTTAATGTAATTTTAACTCATTTTAAAAATGTGATGGTTTAAAAAAAAATTATTTAATGTTTTAGTGTCTTTTTGGGGTGATCTCCATTCATATATTTGACGGGTCTATGTCAAAAGTATGAAGGGAGATTCCCTTCTCCTATTGGTTGGCCTAGCCCGTGTGATCTCAGGAACGCTTGCGAACTGCATGCGCCTCTGGGATACGTGGGCCCTGTGCATTTCGACTGTGGAGAGGCCCAGGAGCGGATGTGTCCGGACCTCGGGAGCCCTCAGGTAAGTTCGTAGATTTTTTTCCGATAGGAGGCATCTGCACGCAGGAAGCCTCCTATCGGAAATTACGGGCCATTCTGTCACAAGTCACACACCATCCTGACTTAGAAGTATATCGCCGATCCTTCATCATCGCTGGGTCAAAATCCTGGAACTCCCTACCTAACAGCACTGTGAGAGTACCTTCACCACACGGACTGCAGCAGTTCAAGAAGGCGGCTCACCACCACCTTCTCAAGGGCAACTAGGGATGGGCAATAAATGCTGGCCTTGCCAGCGATGCCCAGATCCCATGAACGAATAAAAAAAAAAAAACTGTGCACCTATGGGTGTTTACTACTATGCATGTTCAGGGCAGAGCAACATCACACAAATTTCTACACTTACAGCATGTTGCGTGATTTACTGCCTGATTACTGCAGTTTTACATCAAAAGTGCACAAGCCAATTAGTCTCATAGTGTAGGTTACTGAGTTTTTAGAATAGGTATAAATTAAAAACTATTGTCACAGTTTAATGATGTACATTGTAAGCAGTGACCCAACTTCAAATTCAGTAACATTTAAAAATAAATTCTGACTCTCTCCTGCTGTAATTGTTTTTCTGCCTGTGTGCCGCTCTTGAATTCCTTCAGACAGGCTCTCTCTGTCTTTGTTGGCATTAAACTCATTGGCCTAGAAATTCACTATGGCCCCGTTTGGGGCGCCAGCCTCGCCAGGGCGCTAAAAGTAGCGCCCCGGAAGCAGTCGCGGCTGCCCGCCGGAAATTCAGTTTGCGCGCCCCAGAGGGAAGCGCGGCGCTACTGGAGGCGCCCCGCATCCCTCTTGGGGCGCTGCAGCTGAATATCGCTGCGCAACGTGCTGCAGCGCCACACGCTGCGGCACGGCGCGCTGCAGTACTGCAGGCCTTCCTCCCCTTCTTAAAGGATCAAGGATCGCGAGTGTCGACAAAAGAGCCCGGCACCGAGAAGTGCCGGGCTCTTGGAACGCAGTCGGCACTCCGCGGCGGGGGGGAGGGCGGGTGGCTCAGGAGGCCGGGGACGGCAGCGCGGAGAGGTGCTGGCAGGCGGCCAGCAACAAAAATGGCCGCCCCGCACCTCTCCTTTAATTAGCGCCTCTACCGCCGCAGGTAGGCCCCCCTGAACCGGTCGCAAATAGCGTCCGGCGTTAAAGCAGGGGGTGCATCTAAATATCGCGATCGGGGCACTGCGCACACCAATGACGTCATCAGTAGCGGTGCAGCGCTAACGGCTAGCGCCGCCATTAGCGTCCCGCTAAATTTAGCGGGAGGCGTGGCCAGTGGCTTCCGACCCACTTAGCGCCCTCTTAAGGCGCAGCCCACTGAATTTCTAGGCCATTGTTCTCTATCTTTTGCCACACATCACTGTCACATGTATTTCTCTCGGTTTGTCTCTGACTCTTTTCCTCACTCTTTGTGTAAGTCTCTCATTCCTGTGTATCGCTTCAGCAACTCTAAATCCTCTGTATGACTCTCACATGTGTTTCTTTATCTTCTTAAAGCTGAGGGATCACAGCAAAATAGATGGGCATCATGTACCAGGCCTGTGGTAGGCTGGGGATCTGGTGGCAATGGCTAACCAAGCGCTGCCAGAACATGCATGAGAGAAAAAAATGGGGTCTTTAGGGACTGATCTTAGTGCATTGGACACTATAGGCACAGGAAACCAGTACCCGGGAGGGAGTTGTGGACCAGGGCCTGGGAGGTGGGGTTTGGCATTGGAAGCAGCATGGCCTGGGAGTATTGAGGGACCATTGATAGGACCAATGAGCACTCCATGATTGAGGCTGAGAGCTGGGAGGCTTGGGGGCCAAGAGTGTATGCGTGTGTGGGGTGGGGGGGAGGGAGCGTGGGCGTGGAGAGATTGGTGTTTAGCAGCATTGGGGAGGTGTCTGGGGACTTGCAGCATTGACAGAGTGGAATTAGGTTTTGGTAGCACAGGGCAGGAAGGCAGCTGGAGTCTGGTGGGGGGAGGGGATACAGGCTCACCCAAGCCAATGTGTGGATAGAGTGTGGTAGGAGATTTCAGGGGAGGTGCCATCAGGAAGATAGACAGAGCAGCTGTGGCCACCCGCACAAGAACTTGCAGGGAGAATTTGGGCCTGGTGGACTTTGGAATATGTGACCTGACAGTCCTGGAAATGGCTGGGGACATTTGAGGGAAGGGGAAGGGCCTGTGCCCCGACAGTATTCAGACTGGGAAGGACTGACACGACTGGGGTGCAGGGGCTGGTGACCACTTATGGAGAGGAGTGTTGGGGCCTTGAAGTACTTGGGGAAAGAGGTAATGGGAGCATTCGGAGAAGGGAATTATGGTGCCTGGCAGCACTGGGGAGGTGTCCGTGAACTTGCAGCATTGACAGAGTGGAATTAGGTCTGGGTGGCACAGGGCAGGAAGGCAGCTGTGTCCTGGCAGCAATGTGGAGAAGGGCTGCAGCCTGAGAGCCCTGGAGGCTGCAAGCATGTGGGAGGGGTCTGATCTGGTATCACTGGTGGTGCTGGGGCCTGACACCACGATGTGACAGAGTTGTTAACCTGAGGATTTTGGGTACTGGGGAAAGGTGGCAGCGATCTTTTAGGAAGGGCCTTCCATGCAGTAGTCAGAGAACAGGGTTGGGGCCATGCAGTAGTCAGAGAACAGGGTTGGGGCCTATCAGCACTGGATGGTGGGAGTGCCAGAGACTGGCAGTGCTGGAAAGCGAAAGGGCTGTGTCCTGACAGCACGGAGGAGGATTGGGATGTGGAAGCGCTTAGGGAAGGGAGCTGGGGTGTGGAAACATTGGGGATGAGGTCTGGTGTCTACTATGACTTGAGGTGTTGCCTCATGCCCATTCTATAATGTGCTGGCTGAGCAGGAGCCCTACTTCTAGTTTGTGGCTCCTAACTTTATGCTGGCAGAGTAGATGCTGCAGGCAAGTAAAATTGTGCTGCATGAACTTCGGTCTTTATTTCTGAAATATCTATTGCCAAAAATAAATAGTCAAGACGTGGAAACACCTGACTTCATTTATTTATTGCAGCAACGGGGAGTGAGATTTTGCCAGACACAAGAATGGCAGTCTCCTAATTATCACAGGCTGCAAACACAGGCTACAAACTGAGCTGGAGAATACGCAGAGCCCAGGAAATATTAGCAGGAAAGCCCAGGTAAATGCTGCAAGCACTGGAAACCTAATAAGAATCCAGCCCCAGAAAAAGTGACAGGCCCGTGCAGAGTAAAGTTGACAGAGTGGATCCGAAGGCAAAATAAGTAAGTTATTGGCAAAGGTTAGTGATTTCTTTGAAGATTCTGTTTTGTATATTCGTGTTATATATTTAATTTTTAAAGCATTTATAGTCAATTTTCTTCATCATATAAAAAGTATTCTACAGTTGTATAAGATTCATTCATAACAAGGGTGAACATCCTATGGCCCCAGGGCCACAAAGGCCACCCAAGTCCAGGCAATCATCCCTCAAAACCCAGGTAACTCAGTCCTATTTGCTCTTCTGTTTTTTTATTTGCTAGCTTGTCCTGTTTGAATTTCATGGGGTTGTAGGTCTGGAAAGGGTTGCTTTTTAGCACTATTGCCTCATTAATGGATATTAGTATCAGTAACTTAAGATATATATAAGTTAATGGGAGAACAGATTTAAACTTGATGGCCTGGACGAACGATGGTGCTGTGCCATTTTTCGGACACTAGACGGGCGCCTAAGTCTCCAATATAGCAGGCAAAAAGTGCGCACTCATTATGAGCCAGAAGTGCACCGCCCGTCATATTGGTATCGGCTAAAAACTAGGCAACTAGGGCCTGCGCCTGAAACAAGCGTTAGTTGCTTTGCGTATGCAAATGACCTAACACCTGCTCGAGACCCCTGAACGCAGCCGATGCCGGGCTGGCTAACTTGAGGAAAATGTGGTAATCGCGCGGCCTAACCAGCAGTCCCTAAAGGGACAGCTGCAGGCCGCTGCCAAAAAAGTAAGTTTGTAAAAAAAATACCTGAACGTGGAACCTCATTAAAACCGTGGCCCGTTGTAGGCCTCTGTTTGCCCTCCTCCTGATATTTGCCCTGACCCAGCTCCCGATCGATGCCTCGACCCCCGGTCTCAATCGCTCCACCCCATCCCGTCCCGGTTGGACCCTCTTCTGGTCACCTTCCCTTTCCCAGCCGCTCCTCTGCTGATCGCATCCCCTTCCCCTTTAATGACCTATCTGAGGGCCCCTGCTGGCGACGCAGTGGTCTGAAATTCTAAGCCTCTTCGTCGGCGAGTTGCCTGGGGACGCCCGGCAGGCGTCCGCAGCTTGCCAGTCTCATTTGAATGCGCCCGAGGCCCATTATCGGGTGCTCCTCTGGCCCACCCATTGGAGTTGCAGGGATCGTTCCCTATGCCCAGTTCGTGTCAATATGCCTGTTCCTAGGCCTATATGTGGGCAACGAGGCTCATGAAAACAGAAACTTGGACAACTCTGATTTACACTATATAGTATTGTAGGAACGGAGGTTCCTATCAAAAAGACTGAGTTCGACTCAGGTAATTAAATTAATGAACTTTAATGAAAACAAACTAGTTTAAACTGGAAACTGCTAGAACACATCAATAACAGGTCTACTCTCCTTGAGGGCTCCACGAGGACTGATCCTCTGGTCAGGAGACTGACGTCATGACGTTATCACGTTCTTCCCGCCTTTGGGGCATCACGTGACTAACGGCATGACGTCATCACGTTGAAACCGTGCTGTAAAGGTAACTAGGCATTGTACAGTCAAACAGTGTAATTAAAGGTACAGGCACAGACAGTAACTACATTGCTGTTAAAGGAATTATGTACAACCGCTCTGAGTCCTTTGGTGGCTCTGCCACATGCGCCCCCCCAGAATTGTCTTTAATAGAAAAGGTGAGGCGAGGAGGAGGCCTGATGAGCCTGTCCGATCGACTTCGATACCCTGGTAGAGGAAGTTGACGACCGGTGGACGAGTTGGCAGTCGGTGGCGGCTGAGCAGGCGCGGTGAGCGCAGTCGAGTTGTCAGGCGGCTTTGGTTGATCAGGTGCGGCGGCAACGGGCGGTCGGCCACGTTTGGGTGGTTGAGCGACTATGACAGGGTGGTCCAGGTCCAGGTGAGCCGGCTTCAAGCGGTCCACCGAGATGTGATCCGGTTTCCCTCCGACGTCGACCAAAAAGGATTTGTCTCCCGGTTCGATGACGCGGAAAGGACCAGTGTAAGGGGGCTTGTGCGGATCCCGGTGAGCTTCGTGTTGGATGAAGACATACTCCACATTCTTCAGTCCCGGTGGCACGTAGGAGGTTTGCAAACTGTGATTGGACGTAGGTATCGGAGCAAAGCATCTGGCCGCTTCTTGGTGGCGAACGAGTTGCCGGGAGGTGGACCATGGCTCTGTGGGAGAAGGGAGGAAATCTCCTGGTACATGGAGCGGCTGGCCATAGACGAGTTCAGCCGAAGACGATTGTAGATCGTCTTTGGGCGCCGTACGGAGACCCAACAGGACCCATGGGAGTCTGTCCACCCATCCTGCGCCTTGAAGACTGGCCCGAAGAGAGGCTTTAAGCGACCTGTGGAATCGCTCGCAAAGGCCATTTGCCTGCAGATGATAGGCGGTGGTGCGATGAAGTTTGGTACCGAGCCCCTGAGCCACAGCGTTCCAAAGATCCGAGGAAAATTGTGGCCCGTGGTCAGAGGAGATGTCCGCCGGTACCCCGAAATGGGCGACCCAACAGGAGATGAAAGCTCTAACGACGTCTGCCGACGTGGTGGAAACCAAAGGAATTGCCTCTGACCACCTAGTGGTGCGGTCCACTATGGTGAGGAGATGAGTATAACCCTGAGAAGGCGGAAGCGGCCCCACGAGGTCCACATGCACGTGGTCGAAACGACGCTCCGGAACAGTGAACGCAGCTACTGGAGCCTTGACATGACGCTGGACTTTGGCCTTTTGGCGTACGACGCAGGTATTAGCCCAGTCACGGACATCGATGTGCATACCTTTCCAGACAAACTTGGCTGACATAAGCCATTGCGAAGCCTTCATCCCTGGGTGCGACAACCCATGTATGGCATCAAAAACCCTCCGGCGCCATGCGACTGGCACTATGGGACGAGGAACTCCCATGGAAACGTCGCAAAGGAGCGTGGCACCTGCGGCCTGGAAGACGCCGTCGGTCGCTTGGAAGCTAGAGGGAATGGTTCGATATGATTGGACCTCCGAATCCGAAACCTGATCTGCCGCCATGAGGGCGTAGTCGATTCCCAGGTGCACCGCGTGGACCGTCACACGGGAGAGGCAATCTGCCACCAGGTTGTCCTTACCAGACACATGTTGAATGTCCAGGTAAATTCGGAAATGAACGTCAAGCGACGTTGTTGACGAGCGGACCACGGTTCGGTGGTCTTGGCCATGGCAAACGTAAGGGGTTTGTGGTCGACAAAAGCCGTGAAGGGGCGCCCCTCCAATAAAAACCGGAAATGGCGAACGGCGAGGAAACGGGCCAGTAACTCCCGATCGAAGGTGCTGTACTTTTTTTCATTTTTCCGTAGTTGACGGCTGAAAAACGCCAGCGGTTGCCATGTGCCGTTGACCCACTGTTCTTGCACCACACCGATGGCGTAGTCCGATGTGTCGGTGGTAAGGGCAATAGTAGCACCTGGAAGTGGGTGTGCCAGTATGGTTGCGTTGGCCAAAGCGTTCTTGGTGTCGCCGAATGCCTGGATCATTTCAGCTGTCCAGCTGATTGGGTCTTTACCGGATTTGCCCTTGAGGGCCCCGAACAAGGGTTGCATGAGTTGAGCCGCCTTGGGGACAAAACGGTGGTAGAAGTTGACCATCCCCAGGAACTCCTGCAAGGCCTTGACTGTCGACGGCCGTGGGAAAGAAGTAACCGCCTCAACCTTCGTTGCCGAAGGGACGGCACCGTCTGATGTTATGCGATGTCCCAGGAAGTCGATTTGTTGCAGGCCGAACTGGCACTTGGACGGGTTGATGATTAAACCGTGTTGGCGGAGGCGCGTGAAGAGGGAACGCAAATGGGAGATGTGCTCCTCCTTGCTGGCACTGGCGATGAGTATGTCGTCAAGGTAGACGAAAAGGAAACGCAGGTCTCGAAGAACGGAGTCCATTAAACGCTGGAACGCCTGTGCTGCGTTCTTTAAGCCAAACGGCATCCGCAGGAACTCAAAGAGGCCAAAAGGGGTGATGACTGCGGTTTTCGGGACGTCTTGTGGGTGCACTGGAACCTGGTGATATCCACGGACGAGGTCGACTTTAGAGTAGAATTTCCCGCCAAGTGGGCCGAGAAGTCCTGGATATGCGGGATCGGGTACCGATCCGGAGTGGTGGCGTCGTTGAGGCGTCGGTAGTCACCGCATGGCCGCCAGCCACCGCCTGGTTTCGGCACAATGTGGAGAGGCGAAGACCAGGGACTCTTCGATCACCTAATGATGCCGAGCCGCTCCATTGTGGCGAACTCCGCCTTCGCAGCTGCAAGCTTGCCGGGTTCGAGCCTTCTAGCCCGCGCATAAACCGGGGAGCCAGTAGTGGTGATGTGATGTTCAACACCATGTTTCGTCGCCGAAGAGGAGAAGGTGGGCCTTGTCAGCTCCGGAAACTCCCCGAGGAGCCGCGTGAAGTCATCTGGAGGAGGGAAAGCACAGGCAATGGAGCGCGCCACGGAGGTACCGTGGAAGCACGGAATCGAGTGGAAGGTGGCTGCGTTGATCAGCCGGCGGTGCCGGACATCGACTTGTAGGCTGTTGGCACACAGAAAATCTGCCCCACATAGGCTGTGAGACTGTAGCCGTGATGAAATCCCAAAAGAAGCGCTGACTGCCGAAACAGACTTCGACCCGCCACTTTTGGAACGTTTGAATAGCTGCGCCACTAGCCACTACGAGGGAAAAACCGAGGTTCCCAGTCTGCGTGTCGAGCTTCGACGCAGGTAGAATGCTACACTGCGCCCCGGTGTCACAAAGGAAACGGCGGCCTGAGAGGGAATCGGTGATATAGAAGACTTTCCCCGTAGAACCAACGGCCATCGCGGAACGCCCGTTAGACTTGGTCATCCGTCGCCAGGGACGCCGCCTGCGCCGCCTTGTTTTTTTTTTTGGTGAAAAACTGCAGGGGGAACGGCAGCATCGTGCTTTCGCGCCAAAACGGGAGTGGTAGGAGCACCAGCCCGCTGTAGGAGAAGCTGGGACCACATCTGTGGGGGGTGGGTGCCTCGTGGCCGCGCAGCACTGCTGGGTAACCGTGAAAATCTTATCGGCTTCGGCCGCAAGGTTGGTGCAGTCAGTAATGTCGGAGCTGGCTAGGGCAGCCTGAACCTGTTCAGGCAGTTGATAGAGGAAAAGCTCCCGGAAGATGAAACATTCCGGTTCAGCACCCAAGAGCGTGAGCATTTGGCTCATGAGCTCGGACGGTTTGGAGTCCCCGAGGCCGGGCAGCGTGATGAGCCGGCGAGCACACTCCGACTTTGATAGCCCGAAAACCTTAATTGCATCATACTTGCTGTCAGTAGGAGGACTACCGATGAGGCTGATGATCCGTGATGCAGTTGCGCTGTCGAGGGCGGAGACCACGTAATAATAACGGGTCTGATCCGCGATGATGTTCCGAATGGCGAACTGGGCTTCGGCCTGGATGACCCAGGCGTCTGGTTGTTGCTCCCAGAACTGTGGCAGTTTCAGCGTGACGGCGTTCGTGTCCATGTCGAATCTTCCACGAAAATCGTTCGTAGAAGTTGGGGTCACCAATGTAGGAACGGAGGTTCCTATCAAAAAAAACTGAGTTCGACTCAGGTAATTAAATTAATGAACTTTAATGAAAACAAACGAATTTAAACTGGAAACTGCTAGAACACATCAATAACAGGTCTACTCTCCTTGAGGGCCCCACGAGACTGACGTCATGACGTCATCACGTTCTTCCCGCCACTCGGGGCATCACGTGACTAACGGCATGACGTCATCACGTTGAAACCGTGCTGTAAAGGTAACTAGGCATTGTACAGTCAAACAGTGTAATTAAAGGTACAGGCACAGACAGTAACTACATTGCTGTTAAAGGAATTATGTACAACCGCCCTGAGTCCTTTGGTGGCTCCGCCACAGTATCATGCACGGGATCCATTACTTAGATTGGCTTTATAACTGCTTAACTACAGATTCTATACACATAAGTACATTATGACTATTCGTGAATTCAGCACAAGGAAATACGTGACGTAAATGTACGCCGATTTTTCCTTTTATGTTGCTTTCCCCCCACAGCCCAGTAGAGTCTAACAGCAGTTTACTGCTACAGATGGAAAACAGTATATAAAAAAAAAGAGTATCCATGTTCACCATAGGTGAAACATATTCAAATGAGGGCCACGTGAAAATTATTTTGCTGGATAAATTCAGTACACTGATAGCTTGGGGATGTTTGAACTGCAAATTAAATGCAAAGTTCCACAAACTTGAGTTTCAGATATGTTCAAATACTCACTTTGTAACACTCTGTAATAAAGCTGAATAATTCTGGTACCAACTCAAAAAAGGCAAAGAAAAATGTGCTCAACAAAACCAGACTAAAAAAAACACGTGTGTTCAAAATGTCTCTCAAAAAAATAAATAATTGGATTGCTGATCTCTGAAACGCTGTGTGTCACAATTTAAACTGTAGATAAGGGTGGAACATAACTCACACAATCTCAACCAGAAGCAATAATACATCACTAATACACTACTTATTTAAAGTGGCAACCTTCTGGGTTCCAGTGTGCACATCAATCGCATCAACGTGTCCTCTCACAGTCTGCTAGTTTCTGTCAGCGACTGTTAGCAATTGTTTAATAAAAAGCCAAAACAGAATGTGGGGTGAGCCAGGCTGAATCCACTTGGGATCAGATTATCGAAAATCTCTTCGACCCTTCAAGCTCTACCCATTAGCAAAAAAATACAACACACAGCACTGAAATACAGTTGTCTTTTATTCGAGCCTGGTGTTCAGGAGACAAGCTAAAAAGCGCACTGCAATTAGGGGCACATTATACCTGAAATCCAGTATTTACTGCATCGGAATAAAAATGACATAAAAGGTAAAATGAGAATTCATTTCCACTTAATAGTGAGGTTATTTATTCCAATGCATAATGTCGATGCCCTGGAGAGCATTTATTGTGTACCCTTATTAAATGGTTATACATTAAGCTCATTTAGAATTGCTAACCATACACTCATGCAGCAAATGCTTTCCCATCATCTGTACAGCCTAAAGAAATAGTATCTGTCACTTATATTTTCTCTGCATTAGTCTGCTCTCCATGTAGTTAGTGTTCACTAGGCTAATGAATGTGGTTGCTGTAAATGCCTATACTTACAGTATCTTCCTTTCACTGTACAGTTTGTCCCTGCTTTCAAATCCTCCAAAAACCTCCACAACTGTGCGCTTGATCGTCCCCCAAATCCCTTACTGTTTCATGTTCACCTCCTCTCCACCCCCCAACCCGCCCCACTTTGTAAAGGCACTCAGAGACACTCCTTTACAAAAAGAGGGACATGTAAACAGAAGTTATTGTTACAATTGAAAAAAAATGTGCTAACCTTACAACTCCCAAGCCAAATTTCATGCAGGATTTTTTTTTTTTTTTTTTTTTTTTTTTTAAGTGTTAAAAAATGAATGTTCACACTTGCATGGCAATCTGAAAAACGTCAGGAAAATTATAAAATGATTATCAGAAACTCACAGAAGGGGTAAAAACGCAAACATCGAACATAACCTCACAAGTAATCAGAACTAAGTGGCATGCACAGAGATTCTGCCTCATGACAACTGGCCAGCACATAGGGTTGCAGGCTGCATTCATGCCGGTTCTCCAGTGACTACACTTTGAAAGATAACTTTTGCTTCAAAATGTGGGCAGTGTAAATATCTGTAAATAGTGTTCACACTTGTAAATAACAATTTACTAAAATAATTTCAGCAAACAACGCAACATCCTTGAATTATTCTATCTCAACAATTTATCCAATTATTTACACCAAATTATTTAAGCCAAATTATTTGCAAAAAGTAGGCATTGTTAGTGCTCGCATTTAATCAATCTAAATATGAAATGGGGGCATGGTAAGTTATAACATTTACAGCAACATTTCAGAATATATTGAGGAAGCTTAATATTAAATTTATTTGTACGAAATTTGTTCCGAGAGTCAATTCAGTACTGCGATCAGTTTCGTATTCATCGCTTTGCCTTCAATTATTGCATAAAATATGAAAACGGTAGAAAGTAATTACTTTCAACTCACTCCAGCTCATCTTGAAAGTATCTTTGAAGGTCAACATTTAAATTAATAGACAGGCACCTCCCCAACCAACACATATTTTAATAATTCCCCTCTACCGTGGTTGACATGGCCCTCGACACTTCTGCTCTCACCCCTTCCACTCCCTCAGAACCACGATAGGGTTCCCCTTGTCCTCACCTTTCACCCCACCACATTCAACGAATCATCCTGCGCCATTTCCGCCACCTCCAGCATGATCCCACCATCAAACACATCTTCCCCTCCCCCTGTGCCCCCCGCTTTCAGCATTCCAAAGGGACCACTCCCTCCACGACACCCTGGTCCACTCCTCTATCACCTCCAACACCTCTTTCCTTTCACCCGGTACCTTATCGTGCAAGCGCAGGAGATGCAACACCTGCCCTTTTGCCTCCTCTCTTCCCACTGTCCAGGGCCCCAAACACTCCTTCCAGGTGAAACAGCGATTTACTTGTACTTCTTGCAATTTAGTATACTGTATTCGCTGCTCACGATGCGGTCTCCTCTACATTGGGGAGACCAAACGCAGATTGGGTGACCGCTTTGTGGAACACCTCCGTTCAGTCCGCAAGCATGACCCCGAGCTTCCGGTCGCCTGTCACTTTAATTCTCCGCTCCACTCCCACTCTGATGTCTCCATCCTCGGCTTCTTACACTGTCCCAATGAAGCTCAACGCAAGCTCGAGGAACAGCACCTTATCTTTCGATTCGGCACTTTACAGCCTTCTGGACTTAACGTCGAGTTCAACAATTTCAGACTATAACCTCGGCCCCTATATTTAAAAAAAAATTTCCCCCCCCCCTTTGTCTTCTCATATGGTAGCTGTTGATGATTCTGCCATCGCCGTTCACACCTCATCTAGAGTCATCTTTTGTTTCTTAACTTGTCCCATTACCTCTCTTTATGCCTTGCACCATCATCCCATTTGTCAGTCAATTTCTCCTGCCTTCCAGCCTGTCACAGACCTTCCCTTTGTTCTTTCCTCTCCTCCCCTCCTCCCTGCCCGTGCTTAAAAATCTCTCTTCTCTAACCTTTTCCAGTTCTGATAAAGGGTCCTCGACCTGAAATGTTGACTCTGTTTCTCTCTCCTCGATGCTGCCTGACTTGCTGAGTGTTTCCAGCATTTTCTGTTGTTATTTCAGATTTCCAGCATCCTCAGTATTTTGCTATCACATTTTAATAACTTGTTATGGAGTTAGTTTAAATTTCTATTACTGTACCTGGACCATTTATTTTACTTCAAATATTAAACAGGAGTACATGTACATTTTAGAGTAGCTGACTTGCGTCTTTGCAGTTTATTCACAGATTGTTGGACAGGTGTGAAAATTTATAGGCCACGATTTCCCCTACCTGGGCGGGTCCGTGGTGGGCGATGTCGGTGGCGGGTCACGACCTTGCTGCTGCTCCATCCCAGCCTCCGACATGACATTCCCCCGATTGGGCTTGTTAAGCCCGCCCAGCACGTTTCCTGGCCAATTGAAGGAAGCGGGTCTGATGATGTCATTTGGTGACATGGTCATCAGCCGGTTTCCTTAAAGGGACCATGCGCAAATTTACTTTGACATTTGTACTGTCAGTGTTCTACAACAGAGGTGCTGCAAACACTGACAAGCACTGCACAGAGGTGCACGGCTGCACCCAGGCTCTCCCATGACTCTCTCCATATGCTTATGGAGGCAGTCACAGCACACAGAGATTCTCTTCCCTTCCAATGGGCAGGAGAGACCTCCCCAGCAGACCAACATAGCCTGGTTGCACATTGCACAGGAGGGCACAAGCAGGGATGTCATCAGGAGAACCAGGCTGCAGTGATGCAAACCTTTCAATGATCTCAGTAGATCACGAAACGTTACTGCAAAGCCACACTCAACCTCATCCTGCTGTGCCACTCAACACATTCCCATCACTCTGCCTTCCCTACCCTACTCCTGTACATCCTTACTCACACCCACTTACCTTGGACCTCCACCCATCCCTCTCTATCTACATTATCACTTCCCCATCTCACTAGCCACCCCTCACACTCACCCTCCTCCTAGTCCAATCATACGAACTAACAACACATAAGGGTGTTTTAGCGAATGTTCATGTGAAGTTTCTGTTAATGTGCTGTCATACATTGAAATCTTTATTTTCAACACTTTGCGTTCTTGGACAGATTTGTGTGCATCTTTGGAAGTGGCTTAGTGAGTTGCAGTGAATGGTGAGACAAAACGGTACCCCTCGCAATGTTGATGAGTGTGAAAGGAATGGCTTGGGCATTGTAGGGATGCTTTATGTTGTTGGTGTGGGGTAGTGCCAACCTGGCACATCATGTGGCAGCCAGGGTGTGCAGCATCAACTGAAGTAAATCTGGCCATGGTGAGGCCAGCCCTGGCCTCCCGGGCAGCAATGTGGTCAGATGCTGATGCCCTCTTGTCCTGTGCAGCATCAGCTGATTGTGGAGAAGGTTTGTGTTGTTGTTGGTGCTGCTGGTTTGACTGGTGATACTGTTGTTGCGGCTGGTCATGGTCAGATTCTGAGGGCCAAGGTGAGAGAGTATAAACCGTAATAGATGGCAGGTGAAGTTGAGATGACAGAAGCAATCTGTCAATGGTGAGAGAGGTTGTTCCAATGAGGTGACACTGGATAGAGAGTTTCCTCCAAACACTTGCAACCTGCATAAAGCTCAATCTGTCTTCCAAATGCAGTAAGCAACAGCTTCTGAGCTTGGAAAATGAACAGCTGTGAGATGGGAGCTTTTATAGCACATTTCAAGCTGTCAAGTAATGAGAACTCCCGCTCAGCTTAACAGACGTGATCCCCGAGCAGCGTGGACCCCGTGGGCAAGCGTGCTCAAAATTGTCGTTAATCCTCTGTTAACAAGGTCATAATGACCTGAAGTGGTGGTTGGTTGACAGCGGGGTCCCGACCTGCTGTCAAAAAAACCCCCACTTTCCCACCCGACCCGCCAATGATCCCAGCCGCTGACCCCCGGAAAATTCCCCCCAAAGCTTTTTTTTTTTTATAAAAAGAATCCAAAAAAAGCTGTGCAAATAGCTGGTTCAGTGTTGTCTGAAACACATTTTGTTCAACAATTTACACTTATATAGCAGGCCTCATGTAAAAAGAACACCTTGCAGCACTTACAAGAGGAAGAAGTGGACACTGAGCAGGAAGTAAGAAATTTAGGAAGGTGGGGTGGGGAAAGATATTAAATGGTCCATACAAGGGAAACAGTTCTCCAATCAGTGACTCATTGAAAAGCCAACTCTGAAATGTATTCACAAGATAACCTTTAACCACCGCAATCTGCACAACATGACCGGGTATCTCACTGTTGCTGGTACTCTTCTCTATTCAAATTTTACTTTAAAAAAAACACAGCCAAGTAAAAAGAAAATGATATAAAAAAGTCTTCAAATAATATTTGAAAACAAAAACCTCAAATAATATCAGATTTATTAAATTCATTTTCTCAGCTTGCCATAGGCTGACTCTGTCTCCGAAGAGTGCAACTATTCAGATATATCACATGAGCACTTTGACGTGAAAAGAGTCCTGCAGGCATCCCAATTTAGGTTTACCTCCAGATTGTCGTAGACTTCGAGGCCAACCATGAACCACTTGGACCCATGCAGGACCCAAGATAGCTCAACTTGGGCTTCCACACTTCATGGTGGTACACGCACAAAACAGAGAAGACTGGAAATGTCACCCATGCACAGCCACGCTCCCATTGGTGGAGTAGTAGTAGTGATTTGCTTTAATGCTATTTGAACTTGCTGGTCCAGTATCATAACCACTACATTACTGTACCTGTTTTTAATTTTGTTTGCAAGCATGTGATGATGGGGTAATGTAAACAGTGTTGAAACACATGATCATTTCATTCCTGCATAGAATTATCAGAACAAAAGGGAACCACAACGCTTCATGATTTTCTCCCTCAACAGCCAAAACAACAGGTTCACCGGTCATTTCTTTATCGATATGATGCCCTTTCATTCATTCAACTTGCACATTTTAACAAAGAAAAAGTCACAAGACATATAAGGTAATAAAAGATGAAAAGCTACCAGTGGCTGAATTGTTTCCTCATCAACTCTATAATAAACAAATAATAAATATTATAATGAAGATATACTTAAAAATCCTGAAAGAAGAAATACAAAACTTATCAATATAGTTAACCAAAACCTCTAATTATATTCAGAAACTTTCATCTCCACAAGCCTCTCCTTTCCCAGCATTCTGCTCTATTCCTGGGGCTCTGTAATTTTTCTTTCCTATTAACTCCTTGTATGATATTCCCCTCCCTGTCTTTTGGGTCTCCCTGTCCTTGCATCCTATGACCCCCTCTGCACATGTACATCCTTCGCTGCCATTGACCCTAACATCATAGATGTCTCACAGTCGCCACTCCCCATGAGCAATGCCATGGGGGATCAGCTAGTCACTTAATTACTCTACACATCATCAATTCTCCCTGTGGCATCAAAATTGCTTATGAAGAATAACAGCCTTCTATGTTATACAGAAATGTATTCCAAGTATATTTCTTAACTTTATGAATGGCACTGCAATTACTTGCCAAATTTGGAATTGTCAAAGCTTTTTTAAAATCACAAAGTCACTCTCAAATGATCAGGAGTAATGACCACGATGGCAAGATGACATTATAAAAGATCATGCAGTGGAAAGAATCTTCATGTACACACACACTAGTATCTCTCAAACGTTCTGTAACCTTGGCAACACTGAAATGGTGTGAAGGAATAAATCACTTATTGTATGTATTGTAATATGGAGCGGGGGGGGGGGGGGGGGGGGAAGGCGGAAGGATAAATTTATTCCCACCACAATTAGGCAAGTGATTGGCACAGTACAACATCGCAGAACAAACCTCACAAATTTTTACACTTACTGTGATTTGCTTCCCGAAAAGTGCAATGTTACAAAAAGAGCTGATTTCTGAGTAAATCCAAGTGGCAACAAATCACTTGCCATGATCATTTATATATAGAAAAGTCTTGGCTCTAGTTTGTGTCCATCATGCTTCAATATGCCAAAGAAAGCCAGTCATTTTCTACTGCTTTTCTGACTTAGATAACTAATCCTCTCCCCAGCAGCTACCAATCTACAGACACTTACCTCAACAATTAGCCTCAAGGTGTACCTATCTAAACCATCTCTTCACAGGGAGGACCTGAGCAGTGGCCTTAAAGGAACAGGTCAGGTTAGCACAGCTCCACCTTAGCAGCAATCAATTAAAACTGCAGTGCAGACCCAGGCTAACTTCGAGCAATGCCACAGGAGAGCAGCTAGTAATATATAGAATCACTGATAACTTGGAGTGATAAACTGCAGTTTTTGTTAGGAGTTTAGATGTCATTAAAAGCCAGGACGGTGAAGCTTCACAATGAATTATTAGCATCTATGATTTTATAAACATCATTTTTAATTATCTCAATAAAAACACATTTGAAAGTAGAACCGAAATTGTATTCGACAAAGAATGTACGTTTGAGTCACGTTAGTTCACTGGTAAGATAGCATTATGATTTCTTTGGCACCTTTATTAGCAATAAGTTGCTAAGT
Source organism: Somniosus microcephalus (assembly GCF_052327205.1). NCBI lineage: Eukaryota > Metazoa > Chordata > Chondrichthyes > Squaliformes > Somniosidae > Somniosus > Somniosus microcephalus. The sequence goes on from NC_140989.1 coordinate 33,385,386, forward strand.
AATATATTAAACTACTCTTCCATTGGTTCGGAAAGCTAATATCTATACACCTTGGTGCCTTGAATTACATAGGATTACATAGGATATACGGCACAGAAACAGGCCATTCGGCCCAACCAGTCCATGTCGGCGTTTATGCTCCACTTGAGCCTGTTCCCATCTTTCCTCATCTAAATCTATCAGCATAACCCTCTATTCCCTTCTCCCTCATATGCTTGTCTAGCCTCCCCTTAAATGCATCTATACTTTTTGCTTCAACCTCTCCCTGTGGTAGCGAGTTCCACATTCTCACCACTCTTCGGGTAAAGAAGTTTCTTCTGAATTACTGATTGGATTTCTTGGTGACTAACTTATATTGATGGCCTCTAGTTATGCTCTTCCCCACAAGTGGGAACTTTCTTCTCTGTATCCACTCTATCAAAACGTTTCATAATTTTAAAGACCTCTATGAGGTTACCCCTCAGCCTTCTTTTTTCAAGAGAAAAGAGACCCAGCCTGTTCATCCTTTACTGATATGTATACCCTCGCATTTCTGGTATCATCCTTGTAAATCTTCTCTGTACCCTCTCCAGTGCCTTTTTAGATTATAGCGACCAGAACTGTACGCAGTAATCCAAGAGTGGTCTAACCAAGGTTCGATACAGGTTTAGTATAACTTCTCTTCTTTTCAATTCTATACCTCTAGAAATAAACCCTAGTGCTTGGTTTGCTTTTTTTGTGGCCTTACTAACCTGTGTCGCAACTTTTAGTGATGTTCTAATGTAGAATATGGTCATATGATTCCCAGGAGTAAAAACATGAGGTATAATGTATAGTCTGCAGCATGTAACAAGGCAATAACACAATAATCCTCAGATGTTTGTGCCTTGGAACACATCCCTGAGTATTCTCTAAAATTATGTCAAATTAAATATTGTTGTTATTCTTTTTGCTGGCTGCATGTCATAGCTACATGGCTGAAAATGGATACTTGCCTAGGGTCTGTGATCAATTCTGCCACTTGAACACCAATGATACCAGGATATATTTCACATCAGATTTAATTTATCTATATTGCTCGCCTCCTCTCCTGAAGGCACTGAATGGTGTATGATAACATGGGCAATGAGCAACCTTCAATACCTGACCAAAACAGTCAATCATCATGAGTGAACCTCAACACTGAATGCTGGAAGCTACTCACCCATGGCTAGCATCACAGTTAAGCAGGATGCTGCCCTCACTGGATGCCCACCCACATGCACTTTCCAGCAAGAGTCAAAGGATAGCGATCAGGAGCAGGAACCTAGGTTAATTTTTTTTTTAACCCACTCTCTAGCCGAGGGATGCTGAACCTAATTTTAGCACCAGCAACCCCCTCCTCCTTTCCCCACAACCTGACAATGGAGATTGTACCTGGGATCTTCTGTTCAGCACAGCACATTGCCATACCGGGCCATGCACTCACCAACTGAGCCATCGGGATGCTCTTGAAAATATATTTTAAAGTTACATTTCATTCAATAGTGATGTATAAAAAATGTAATCACAGCAGCCAGGAGGTGCTTACCTCTATAACAGTCTCACAATTCCCACCTCTGTAGTACAAGGTGGGAGAAAGTCCCATCATGAAGATGAGGAATTTTAACTCATTATCGCCATTGCAGTAGATTTACAAAATTTGTAAATCTTATTCATTTGCAGACACTCTCGCATTTTACTGGGAACAAAGTTCCGCCTTTTTTATTCTGTGCCAACGTCACTGAATGTCCTCTGAAATCAGAATTTCTTACTTATCAGTACACGAAAGATAAAGACCAGCATGATTGGAGTCTGTCTTTTAGGTCTGCATATGGGATCACTGCTTGATAAAAAAAAAAAAACACCAAATGAATGTACTCTGACTCAACAGAGGACTCATCAGCTTTACTCTCCACATTCATATCCACAAGATGGTGTACATTTTTAAAATATTTATACTGGTATTGTCTTGATTAAAAAAAAGTTGCATTTATTGCGTTTTCCTCTGGTAGTTCAGCATAGTATAACATGGCATTATGAAATCCAAAGGAAGCATTATATGTTCACTCAGTGTGCTAAGCCTGTAGATACTACAGTTACCCTTCGGAAGAAAAATTATGAAAACCGCTTCATGCACAATGTGCAAACGATGACGAAAATAACATTTAAAAGATGGGAAGAATAAAGCGTTCGGGATGCAGACTGGCAGGTTGCTGTACCTTTTTAAAACTTGTATTTATTTTATTTCATGGAATTGACATAGTAGGTGATGACTAAAACACTAAAGATTAACTCCAATTCAGAAACCGATTCCAAGTCGTCAGCCTGTTAAGAATAGTTATTCCAAATTTATGTGGCAATAGCAAGATGGTATTCAAACAGAGTTTTAAACATAAGCCTGCAGCATTTCCCGCTGAGCTTCTGATGCGATTTTCCTCATGTAACATGTGTGCCCTAAAATCAAGCCAAGAGAAGCCCCTTTGTTCTGTACTTTATGCTGGCAACACTCTGCTTTAAGTTTCTTAACACAGGTAAATAAACTCATAATCCAGATGGTGCAACAGATGTGAGAGCAGCACTGTGAAATCAACAGACAGTGGGCAACGGTTTTCATTTCCCTTTTAAACGCTAACTGATATGTAATTCGGGATCTCCGGTGAAGTTAGCATCTGCTCCCTTTGGCCAGCCAAAGGTTACAGGTGTTCCTGATGTCATTTCACAGTGAGGTGTGGGCCTGGCCTGCAAGAGAGGTGTCCTGGCTCTAATCTATGCCTACCACCTACCAGTTTTATCATGCTGGGCCTCCATTTGCTGTATCTTTTCTGTTAGCTCTTGCTCACGATGTTGGGATTGAAAGGCCAGGGCCTTGACATCATCACTGTGACTACGGAGAAAACTGTCCTTTTCCATCCTGAAAGAGGTAACAAGGTCAAAAGTATAGGGCAATAAAAGACTGTTTTTAAAATCAGTAACACCTTCAGATTGCAACAATAACTTACTATTTCCGTGTTCACTGTTTAAATATTCGCTACATTTAAATCTGTGAAAACAATTGCGTGATTATAAACACCATCATATGAATTTAATTTATTTCAAAGAGAAAACAGCATGTTCTTACACAAGATGCTTGTATTTTGTGATTAATTTAGGAACCGTGGTTGACACTTAATAAAATCTGATAATGTTCTTATGCAGAAGCTACTAAATGTTACAGTTAAAATACAAATTGTGTCGGTTGCTGAGGACAACTGCAATAAACCATAGCCCTGAGGGTTGTAGAAGTGATTAAGAGTGTCAGGCGTGGCTCAGTGGTAGCATTCTTGACTTGCAGTCAGAAAGTTGTGGCTTCAAATCCTACCCCAGAGCATATGATCCAGGCTGACACTTCAGTGCAGCACTGAGGGAGTGCTCCACTGTTGGAGGTCCTTTGGATGAGATCATAAACGGAGGCCTCACCTGCCCTCTCAGCTGGATGTGAAAGATCCCATGGCTCTTTTCAAAGAAGAGCAGGGGAGTTCTCACTAGTATGCTGGCCGATATTTATTCTTCAACCATCATCACTAAAACAAATTATATGGCCAATATCTCATGTGGGACCTTGCTGTGCACAATTGTTTTTGGCTGCCATGTTTGAGGCCACTGCGTAACCCAAGAGACAATTTTGATTTTGTATTGTTAATTTTTCATTCCTTTCTAAATCTCTGTGCTCTACCATTCCCCAGCTAAGGGTAGGCTAGCAAATTGCCACCAGGTCTCTTACAATGTCACTCTTAAATTTATCACTAGGGGGTGCACAAGAGTGCTCTGAGGAGGAACTCATTCTCCAACTGTCCCTCTTTCCTCGGGAGGCAGTTCCTCCCTCTGCCCAACAAGAATACGCACGAATACCCAGCAGCCACACACACTCTCTCTCACTCATAGATTTTCTAACTAGGGTACCAAGATCCTCATCGTCAGTTTGCGGTCTGTTGTCAGGTTTCTATATTTGTTGACTTATTAGCATTATATTTCTGTTATATATATATATATATATTTTTTTTTATAAAGGTTTGCTGCAGTGCTTAACATTATTTTCCTATTGGTTGCGGACACTGGCTTTCAGAAGTTAGGACAGGGGGATGCTGGGGCAGTGTTTCCGCTAAGCTGCGCGCACGTGTGGCCGCGCAATCATCTGCAAGGTTCCGCGCAGGCCGCTCACCAGCTTTTACATTGTAAATACCGCGCATGCGCAGAAATTTAAAGGGACCGTGCATTAAAAGAAACAAGCCGCGCAGAACAAAGCACAGCTTACAGGGAACATTGGCTGGGACTCCTGGGAGTATGTTAACACTTGCAGTTGATTCCCAACAGTGTGTCAATATTTGCAAGGGGGGTCCTCCATACAGACTCTTTGAATACCAATGGCAGCTAACAGTAGGATGTGCACTACAATGGTGACTATTCCTAAACACTTCAGGATGCTTTTCAATGAACACCCTCCCTTTCCCCGCACCCACCGCCCCACCATTCAAGAAAGAATAGGGACCACGGTGGTGAACCAAAGTTCTAATATAAAAATATAGGCTTTTTGGTTTTAAGTATACAACTATAACTATCTAAAAAAGACATGTTTTAGAAATCAGATGTTGCATAGAAAGTCACCAAGTATGGCATTTATTCTACTTTTTCACTTGTGTTAAATAGGTCTTCTTTGCAAGTGCAGTACAAAACAACATCCTATACAGTGCACTCTATGCATTAATGAACAAAAATCCAAACGACAGCAGGCAGAACCTGCTACAGCACTGAATAGTTCAAAGACCTAATTTAAACAATTTTAGTTTTGTTAATTTGTCTGCATTTTGTACATTGCACATAACACATTAATCATCTGCTTCTTATGCACAAACAACATTAATCAAACTAAACCCTACTATATGTTTCTGTGATACTAAGCACTCAAACCTCCTCCCCCACGGGTGGCTTTGGTTGTTGTGTTATTTACCCTCCTCTGTGCATATATTTAGCCATCTATCCCATAGCCTTTCCTTCTTTCCCTTCCTCTAACTAAACTGGCTCTGGCTCCCTCCATCTGGTTCCCCTTCCGTCAGCAGTCCCGCACCTGTTCACACCTCCTCTCCTGTTGGATTCCACTAAAGATTTCCTCCTCTGCCAGGGCTATTCTGGCACACACAATCTTTTTGTCATTCAATCCATCTGTCAGAAGTGAACTTTGTTTACCACAAGCTACTTCTTGCTTCTTGAAGTAGTACAGCTCCTCAAGGTCACTGGAAAATGCACTGTCTTTAGTCTATCTACATTCCCCACTGTTAGCTAAACAGAACAAAGTGCTATGCTAGGACATATTTGCAAAATTAACTCAGTAACATTAATCTTTTGAAGCCTATATATTAGATAGACAGAAAACAGATAATTTCTTAGATTATCCAAAGCAAACATTTTCTTGATTTTAAATAAGCTCCACAATATTGATTTTGCTGATATAAAATTATGTATGAATGTTGTGAGGTACAAAAGTAATTCAGCACTCAAAATATTGCATTGGAAACAAATCCTATCTTGCAATAATATGTCAACAGCGCATGCTGACTTTGCCATATACTAATCGTATCTTATTCACTGCTGTCAGTTACAAGAATCGGCTTTAGGCAACCATTAAGCCATCTGACAGCTATAGACTTTACAGGCTAGAAATGTAAAGATGCATAAAGGTTGCTGTGTGTTGAACATCTGCAGTACAAGCTTGATGTGCAATTTGCACAGAGCATACCCCATGGCTCTTGGCGTGATCTGATATTTATATGAGTTATCATGACTGCCTAACACAAGAGTGAAGTAGTTATGAGTGTGTTACGTTAGTCTGGTTTACCAGCTGTATGAGTATCAGATCCCATTTACATCACTCTATTTAATCATGTTTTATTTTGCTTAATTTTTTCAGAACTATGTTTCAGAATTGACAATTTCGAGTTCAATTGGATTTTGTAAGTTCTGAAGAAAATTTGCTTGCATGACAAGTTAGTTGATACAGAAGTTGTTTAAATGATTCAACTGCTGCAGTGCATGGACACAAGATCCGCTTCAGTATTTTAAAGTTGGCGCATGGATGTTTTGAAAAGTAAACTGATAAGTGAGTCTGCACTGGAACTTGGGCCTGCAATTGTGCATTGTTGTTGTGGCCCTGCAATGGGAGTAGGAAGTCGTCATAAATGCTAGATTCATGTTGTATACAGGGTAAAGGCACTGAATATATTGCATGGTGCAATGGAACACTTTTCCACTTTGGGGATCCAGTGTCAGCATCAAACAATTCCATGTCAGATACAGCATGACAAGATGTGGAATAAAAGTCTCTCCACTCTGGCCCAACATTATGCCTAAACATGAATTTCAGCAGTGTACCCCTGACTACACCAATGTGAATGTTTCGATTTCCCACATCAGCCATCCTCTCTCAGTAATAATGCGATTTTTTGCAGAATTGTGGGCCATTTTATGCTGTGGAGTGACACTCATGGGGAACAGGGTTAAGACAGCCCAATTAAATTTCACAGAGTACATACTGTCACAAGAGAGAGGGGACTAGCATCTCAGCAGTTGAGACTTGATTCAAACCTAGACTTCCAGAGGTGAAAGAACAATGTGATAACCCACTGCAACAACCCCAGTGGAATGGTTTTCAATTACTTCTTAAGTGTAAAGTAATTACTATTGTTCTGACACTGCTGTGGGAAGAATGCATTTGACAGGATATAGATGCAGATTTTTTTTTCAGGATTTCACTTTGATGAGCTAGACCTATCTACGCGTTATCGTGAAGCAGTTTTTTTCTGCATCATTCTGATACAATTTTACAAATCGGATTTGCAATTTTTTGTGGGTGGTGGTTGTAAGTGTGTGTTGGCTTAGTGTCTCATTTAGACTGATCTGTCAGACCCCACGTTGCAATCTCATGGCTTATCAATTAACTAGAGAATTTAGAAAGCAACTCTGTGACAGTGATCCAGCAAGTATGTGTGCAGGAAGAATACATTGATCTACAGTATCTTGTTCTGGTAAATACAGCATCAAACTTAGCATTTTATTTCACCCAAGAGCAGTTTTCATTGGCCATTTGATTGAATAATTTCTTTTGCAGCATGTAACAGAATAAACATCCCTTTTTGGTTTTACTTTTAAGACTATTCTGTAAAATGGTAACACTAGGCATTTTACATTGGAGAATGATAAAAACAAAGTTTTAAACATTTCTTTATACCCATAGCTCTTATTTTTAATTAATAAGGGTTGGTTAATGCCTGTTTAATAAACCCAAAATTAATTTTCCCTTCAGGGTAAAGAATCAGATTCTTCATTAACTCTCACAGCAATAGACAATATCTTTCCACACCCCACCCCCTATCTCACACACACCTAACTGTATCTTTCCTAGCTTATTTACAGTAAAGATAGGTCAAAAGCAACACATTTTGTTTCCTTCTTATCTTTATATTTATATTTTATTTAAGTGCTTAGAAAACAATATCCTTTACCCATCTCCTCGACTTTGGAAAATTAATTAAAAATATGAAAGAGTTTTGCCACAGAAACATGTTGCTACAAATGTGTGAATACTCAAAGGGTTAGCTCTGTAATTAACAGTTACTGGTGATTTTAAGTTTTATGTGGGAATAACTGAACAGTGGGTCATTGATGTTGAGGCATTTTGTGTGTGCAGTTTGGACTGAAAGTAAAGATCAGTAAAGACAATGCAAGGTCTTACCCAAGGCCACGAGGCGCACCACTGTAAACATCACAGCACTTTGCAGTCGCCCAGCAGATTCCATCTCTGTGGTCAGTCCTCCCAGCTGCCCTATCTGTTACTGTCTGATTAGTTCTGCTAAGCAGCCCCTCCCCTGCCATCTTTGCCTGCCATCTGTTATAGACAACATGGCTATTGCCCAGCAATGCATGCTGCCCTCCTACCTGGCATCCAGCTACTTGCCTTACCCTAAAGAGCTAACACAGGTTCTTGCTGCTGGCACAATCAGGATTTCATTACTACTACTTTGACAAGTGCAGGGTTGTTTATAATTTCTCTTTTATCCCTGTTCTGATTGTACAACCACCTCCCACTGACTATGTTTGCTGCAGTTTTGTTGCACACAGATTTTACTCTCCACATTAATCTCCCTCTGGCATATTACTGCATCTGTTCACTTTTTTATTAATTTTCAAATTCCCACCCTTTTTCAGCAAAGGAGATGCACTTCATTCTGTTTCCATGATTAGATGATTACAATTCAGAAATAACTATCTCTCCCACAGAATTAAATTAAAAAGTTGTGTCAATTTACTGAATGAAATAACTATAGTTTTTTTTGAAAATGCATTGCCTTCTACTAGATTCAAACAGATCATCGTCAAACCTATGCAACAATCTGTTGTGTATATTGCACCCAAAGAAATGTTTAATTAGTTAAGTTAAAAAGCATGCCAATAATGCTAGTATATCTTTGTTTCAGGCCCACAGAATATTTCTGTGCCTTTTAAGTGTACGTTTAAATAAAAAATAGGAAATCTTTGATAAAGATTGAAATGTGAAAATGTTATACTCGATTGATATTTCACAACATTAATCTACATGTTAAGTAAATTAACAAAAGAAAATACCATCTCTAATATTAAAAATATTATCTAGTAATATAAATCTGAACATTTTCAAAATTGAGTAATTTTAAAGATTTTTTTTTTTTTTTTTAAAGGGAGTTTACACACTTTTCTACGTTTATTATCCTATACAGAATCATAGCTACTATCTGATTCAGCTGGGATAGCAAGTTTCATTACACAGATGTGTCTACTAATTTTTTTTTAAAGTAACCTTTTATATTGTTAGCTGTACAGACATTCCCAGACATACCAGGGAACATTTGTACCTATTTTCCTTTTTTTGTCTGTAACTTAAAACCTGCTAACAAAATGGCAGGAACGTTCCATTTTGAGACTGAGAATTTCATTGCATTTAGTAGGAAAGGCAAAAGAAAAATCTCATCACGAAGCACTAGTAATAACGATCACATAATATGCTGAAGCACCTAATGAGCAACTTAATCAACACAAATGATGCAAGGTTAGATAATCCATCTGTACAGTGCACAATATTTGTCTGAAATGGCAGTGGCAATTTTGCAAAGATTGCTTCTTTTCCATGAAGCCCTGCAAATGGTGCTGAATTGTACAATGCAAGAACAACAGGACCTTTTGGTGTGGAGAGAAGACGGGCAAAATATGTAACATGTCAGAGAGAATGTGAACTCAGTGTCCACTAATCAGAGGCCCTATCAGGAGGTGTGGAAGAAGCAGCACAACTTAGATAAAGAGCATAAAGGGCATAAAGAGTATTACTGTAAAATAGTAGCACAGGACAGATACCGAGATGAAGGAAAATCTTAAGCTTCTTTCACACTGAAGTTGAGTTTTGGGAGAGTTACCTAACTGTGTCCCTCTCCCAAATTGGACAGTAGATCTGGTTGCCCTGTAATCTGATTGCAATGTCAGGCTCATTATTTTGTGCATTCACAAACTGACCACGACAGTTCAGTCACTGAATAAGTGCATGTGCTGATGTCATGATGTTGCTTCAGCAGCATAGTTAGAAAGAAAGACTTGCATTTATATAGCACCCTTCACGATCTTGCAATGTGCTTTACAGCCAGTCACTGTTGTAATGTAGGAAATGCAGCAGTCAATTGCGCACAGCAAGCTCCCACAAACAGCAATGTGATAATGACCAGATAATCTATTTTTGTTATGTTGGTTGAGGGATAAATATTGGTCAGGACACCGGGGATAACTCCCCTGCTCTTCTTCGAAATAGTACCATGGGATCTTTTACGTCCACCCGAGAGCAGACAGGGCCTCGATTTAACGTCTCATCCGAAAGACGGCACCCTCGCCAGTGCAGCACTCCCTCAGCACTGCACTGGAGTGTCAGCCTAGATTTTTCGTGCTCAAGTGTCTGGAGTGGGACTTGAACCCACAACCTCCTGACTCAGAGCATGTCTGGGCTGGATCTCTGTTAGAGCAATTCAAAACTAATCCCACTGCCCTGCTCTCTGCTGTGCTATAAAAAACAATTTAAAAGCAAGCTCAGATATTAAAAAATAGATATGTGCTTGTAAAAATGCTGTATTCACAGAGAAATGTTAGCAAGGATATAGTAAGTAAGTAAAAATGAAAGAAGCAGCGTTATGCAAACTGTGTCATAAATGCCATGATGGCAAAGAGAATACATTGCAAGAAGGAATTCCTATGGTTCATCTCATCCTGTTCTTGTATTTAAAAGAACAATATGAAGAGAGAGCATAAGGTAAAAATCAAATTATCATAAAGGCCATTCAGCCAATCAAGCTCATCCTTCTATTGTTCTTATTCAGCCAGCCTACCAACCAACTATATTTCTCTCCACAGATGTTGCCTGACCTGCTGAGTTTTTCCAGCATTTTCTGTTGTTATTTTATATTTTGTACTCCACTAACTTACTATGGTATATTATTCCAAATCTTTGTCTCCCTTTGATAAAAAAAAATTAAGATTGTTTTAAATTTATTTTTTACTAGTTGAAATGTATGTCCTCTTGTCTTTGTGGGAGTACCGTCACCACACGGACTGCAGTGGTTCAAGAAGGCGGCTCACCACCACCTTCTCAAGGGCAATTAGGGATGAGCAATAAATGCTGGCCTTGCCAGCAACACCCACATCCCATGAACGAAAAAAAAAGTAATATTGCAGGTTGGATTTTATATCTCATATACCTTAATGGTGAGCTTTCCCCAGTTAACCTTCTCTCTAGACTAAGTGTTCTAGCTTTTCTCATAATCCATGCCCTTTACAGAAGATTATTCCTACTGCTTTTCTCTGTACCCTGCCTATTGATATGTGGTGACCAGAATTGCACACAGTATTCCAAGCGATGTCTGACCAGTGCATTATAAAGCATCAGCATAACCTCTGTAGGCTCTTACTCCACTGTTCTGCCTAACACAATGTTCTATTAGCTTTTTTAATAGCCCCTTCACGTTATATCAACACTGAAAGTGACAAGTTGTCTGTCACTTCTAGGTGCTTCTCGAAGTCTCATTGTGCTAATTCATTTGCCTTTATTGCATACATACACTGTTCATTCTTTCTCCCAATAGAAAATACTTTACATTTGTCAGCATTTAATTTTATATTTCATTTGTCTGCCCATCTGGATAACTCCAATTTAAATTCCTCGGCAAAATATTAACTCCCGATTTACTTGGAAGGGATGCTGTGCATTGCTTTGGGGCTGTGGAAGTTGGAGAGCAGCATAGACTAACTGATATGTATCCCATAAATCATATATGTGTGATATGTTTTATCAATGTGTCTATATACACTGACTGTGCACATGCATATGAGAGAGTTTGAGGCGTTGGGATCCAAATTAAAAAGCAGAACCTCAAAGGTAATAATCTCTGGTTTGTTACCTCAGCCACGCGCCAATTGGCACAGGGATAAGCAGATTAGAAGGTTAAGTGCGTGGCTCAAAGAGTGGTGTAGGAGGCAGAGGTTTTGCATAATGGGGCAAGAGGGAGCTGTTCCATTGGGACGGGCTCCACTTAAACTGGGCTGGAACCAGTGTCCTGGCGAATCAAATAACTAGGGCAGTAGACAGGACTTTAAACTAATGAAGTGGGGGTGGGAGGATTCAGGAAAGAGTGAATTTAAAAGCAGCAAGAGAAATGTCAATGCTCTAGAGCAGAGCAGAGTTTTGGGTAAAAATAAGCAGAGTTGGTCAGGAAGGGACAGAGAGTAACAAAGATAATAGGGCATCAGTGACTAAGGTGACATCAGGGAAAAATAGGAATAAGTCAAAGCTAAAGGCACGACTGTATATCTGAATGTGCGAAGCATTCACAACAAAACAGATGAATTAATAGCGGAGGTAGAAAATAGGTTTGATCTCAGCCATTATGGAGACGTGGTTGCAAAGTGACCAAGAACATAAGAAATAGGAGCAGGAGTAGGCCATTCGGCCCTTCGAGCCTGCTCCGCCATTCAATACGATCATGGCTGATCTTCTGCCTCAACTCCATTCATCGGCCCTATCGCCATAGCCCTTGATACCTTTACTAGTCAGAAATCTATCGACTTCTGTTTTGAATATACCCAATGACTAAGCCTCCACAGCCCTCTGGGGTAAAGAATTCCAAAGGTTCACCACCCTCTGTGTGAAGAAATTTCTTCTCATCTCAGTCTTGAATGTCCTACCCTTTATCCTGAGGCTGTGGCCCCTGGTTCTAGACTCCCCAGCCAAGGGAAACATTCTCCCAGCATCCATCCTATCAAACCCTGTAATAAATTTGTATGCTTCAATGAGATCCCCTCTCATTCTTCTGAATTCAAGAGAATACAGGCCTAGTTTACTCAATCTCTTCTCATACGACAGTCCCGTGATCCCAAGGTTGGGAGCTAAATATTGCAGGATACTTAACTTTTAGAAGAGATAGGCAAAATGGAAAAGGAGGAGGAGTAGCCCTGATAATAAAGGATGGGATAAAGACAGTAGAGAGAAAGAATCTTAGCTCCGAAAATCAAGAAGTAGAATCAGTTTGGGTGGAGCTAAGAAAAAACAAGGGGCAGAAAACATTGGTGGGAGTTGTTTATAGGCCCCCAAACAGTACAGTAGTTGTAATGTAGGGCAGAGTATAAATCAGGAAATTAAAGGCGCATGTAACAAGGGTAATACAGTAATCATGGGGGACTTTAATCTACATATAGACTGGGCAAACCAAATTTGCAGTAATAGTGTGGGGGACATGTTCATGGAATGTATACAAGGTAGTTTTCTAGATCAGTATGTTGAGGAACCAACTAGGGAACAGGCTATTTTAGATCTAGTATTGTGCAATGAGAAAGGGTTAATTAATAACCTTGTAGTAAAGGGGCCATCAGGGAAGAGTGACCATAATATGATAGAATTTTACATTAAATTTGAAAGTGATTTAGTTAAATCCGAAACTAGGGTCTTAAATCTAAACAAAGCAAACTGCATAGGTATGAGGGGAGAGTTGGCTAAGGTAGATCAGGAAACTACATTAAAAGGTATGACTGTAGACAAGCAATGGCTAGCATTTAAAGAATTAATACATAATTTACAACAAATATACATTCCTTTAAGGCACAAAAACCCCACAGGAAAAGTGTTCCAACCGCGGCTTACAAGAGAAGTTAAAGATAGTATTAGATCAAAGGAAGAGGCTTATAATGTTGCCAAAAGGGGCAGTAAGCCTGAGGATTGGGAGGATTTTAGAATTTAGCAAAGGAGGACCAAGAAATTGATAAAGAAAGGGACAATAGAATGAGAGTAAACTAGCGAGAGACATAAAAACAGACTGTAAAAGCTTCTATAGGTATGTAAAAAGGAAAAGATTAGCGAAAGTAAATGTGGGTCCATTACAGGCTGAGACAGGAGAAATTATAGTGGGGAATAAGGAAATGGCAGAGAAATTAAACAAATACTTTGGGCTGCATTTTACCAGCTCTAAGGAGGCGGATTTGGAGGCGGGACTGCTGGGAATTTTTTTTTTTTTTTTTTTTATAAATGGGATCGGGTCCCGAACCTGCTCTCAACCTGCCTCCAACCAATCTTCCCGGGAGTCAGGTACCCGATTTGCGCAGGGACCTGACTCCTAGCGACGGGAAGAGGATTATAGCCACTTAACTGTCTGTTAACAGGTAGTTAACAGGCAGTTAAGAGGCTTTTTACCATTTTGAGCCTTCTGCTGCGGGCTTCCCGACGTCAGGGAACCCTACCAGGGTAAGTGAGGCGTGCTGTTGGTCTGTTGGTGTTTGGATGACAGCTGCAGAATTGGTGTGAAGGCTGCAAAGTGACAATGGTGAGTATCAGAGGTAAGGAAAAGTTATGAAAGTAATGTTTAATGTGTTTAGATGTTTCTGCAGGTGACAAGCTGTGAAGTGTTTGTGTAGCCTCATCTCATCGGGAGAAGTGACAGATGGCTTCTGTAATCTCAGCTGCAGCTGCCATCTGTTTTATCCTAAGTAATTGGAGAGCCTGGGTGCAAGGGCTCTCCTTTGGGCAGTGATTGTCAGTGTTTGACAGCACCTCAATGCTGTCAAACACTGACAATTCATCTGTCAAACAAGTGTGGTACATATGCCTTTAAGAAAACAGGCAGATGAAGCGTTATCAACTGACGTCATCCGACACCGGCTTTCCCTTAATTGGCCGGCAAGCCCGCAGGGTGGGCTTAACAAGGCCAAAATAGTGTCAGTTCATTAGACGTTGCTGGGGGCGGGACTAGAACCCGGAAGGCAGCAGTCCCGCCCCCAACTTGCCTCGGTAAGTAAAATCCAGCCCCTTGTGTCTCTCTTCACGGAAGACGCAAAAAACCTCCTGGAAATAGTGGAGAACCAAGGGTCTAGCGAGAATGAGAAACTGAAAGAAATTAGCATTAGTAAAAAAATAGTACTGTACAAATTAATGGGACTGAAAGCCGATAAATCCCCTGGACCTGATGGCCTACATCCTAGGGTTTTGAAAGAGGTGGCTAGAGATAGTGGATGCATTGGTTGTCATCTTCCAAAATTCTATTGATTCTAGAACAGTTCCCATGGATTAGAAGGTGGCAAATGTAACCCCAGTATTTAAGAAAGGAGGGAGAGAGAAAACGGGGAACTATAGACCAGTTAGCCTGCCATCAGTAGTCGGGAAAATGCTAGAATCTATTATTAAGGCCGTGATAACAGGGCACTTAGAAAATAATAATACTGTTGGGCAGAGTCAACACAGATTTATGAAAGGGAAATGATGTTTGACGAATCTGTTTTTTGAGGTTGTAACTAGCAGAATAGATAAGGGGGAACCAGTGGATGTGGTGTATTTGGATTTTCAGAAGGCATTCGATAAGTTGCCACACAAGAGGTTATTAAACAAAGTTAGGGCTCATGGGATCGGGGGTAATATACTAGCATGGACTGAGGATTGGTTAACGGACAGAAAACAGAGAGTAGGAATAAACGGGTCAATTTCGGGTTGGCAGGCTATAACTAGTGGGGTATCGCAAGGATCAGTGCTTGAGCCTCAGCTATTCACAATCTATATCAATGATTTGGATGAGGGGACCAAATGTAATGTATCCAAGTTTGCTGATGATACAAAGCTAGGTGGGAATGTAAGTTGTGAGGAGGATGCAAAGAGGCTTCAAGGGGATATAGACAGGTTAAGTGAGTGGGCAAGAACATGGCAAATGGAATATAATGTGGAGAAATGTGAAGTTATCCACTTTGGTAGGAAAAATAGAAAAGCAGAGTATTTTTTAAATGGTGAGAGGTTGGGAAATGTTGGTGTTCAGAGGGATCTGGGTGTCCTTATACACGAAACACTGAAAGTTAACAAGCGTATACAGCAAGCAATTAAGAAAGCAAATGGTATGTTGGCCTTTATTACAAGAGGATTTGAGTAGAAGAGTAAAGACGTCTTACTGCAATTATATAGGGCCCTGGTGAGACCACACCTGGTGTATTGTGTACGATTTTGGGGGGAAAAATTGAGACGCGCCCCCAGGGTGCTACTTTTAGCCACGCGCTGCGGCACATCACGCCGCGGTATTGCAGGCCTTCCTCCCCTTCTTAAAGGGGAGGGGCCTTGTGAAGCGCGACCCGGGGCCCAGCTGAGCCACCGGGATCGGAGTGCCGGGCTCATGGAGCACAGCCGGCACTCCGTGGGATCGGGGGGGGGGGGGTGGTGGTGGTGCTCAGGAAGCCAGGGACGACAGCGGAGGCAGGTGCTGGCAGGCGGCCAGGAACAAAAATGGCCACCCGGCACCTCACCTTTAAATAGCACCGCCCCAGCCGCAGGTAGCCCCCCCCCCACGACTGCATCAGACATAGCGTCCAGCGGTAAGTCAGGGGGCGCTACTGAAGATCGCTGCCGGGTGTAAGATTCAGGATCACAGACTCACACGGATTACCCAACAGGGTTTTAGAAGTTGCAAGGCTTTTATTACAGAGCTACAGTTTTAAAGCATAATCAGATATTGATGCGCTATCAATTACTCATAAAAGACTGAGAGTTAAGAGAGTAACTAAAGGCTTTTATTAACAAAAGAATGAAGGTCTGCCTTGAGTGGTCGACCGGTCCAGAATACAAAGGGGGCTGGGGAGCAGTCACCTTTATACTAGGACTTGTGGGAGGAGTCAGCCGAGGCATGTCCAGGCATGTACACAGTGGAATACAAACAGTGGTTTACCACATTCACCCCTTGTTTAAAATTGAGTCCGGCGGGGTGAAGTGTATTAAAAGTTAGTGTATTGGAGTCTCTCCGGAGGTCTTGTCTGCCGCTGTGATCGGCGTGGCGACGGCAGGGGTAGTGGAGCTTCCGGCGTCGAGTCCCGCGTAGGCTGTGGCACAGGCGTGTCGTCCTCGTAGGTGTCGAGCGGGTCGCTGGGCCCAGGCCTGCCGTCTGCTGGGGCTGGATATCGGATCGTGGGGGGGGGGTGGTAGTGAGTAGTGGGTTACTGCGGCCCCCGAGGGTGCAAGGTCTCTTATGGAGACTGTGTCCTCCCGCCCGTCCGGGTATGCAATGTAAGCATACTGGGGGTTGGCGTGGAGGAGGTCGACCCTCTCGACCAGGGGGTCCATTTTATGGGTCCTCACGTGCCTTCTCAGTAGGACCGGCCCTGGGGACGTCAGCCATGGCGGGTAGCGATGTCCCCGATGTGGACTTCCTTGGGAAGACAAACATTTTCTCATGAGGGGTGGCGTTAGTGGCAGTGCAGAGCAGTGACCGAATAGAGTGGAGCGCATCGGGGAGCACATCCTGCCAGCGGGAGGTTGGAAGGCCCCTAGACTTTAAGGCTAGCAGGGCGGCCTTCCAAACTGTCGCATTTTCTCTTTCCACCTGTCCGTTCCCCCGGGGGTTGTAACTGGTGGTCCTGCTTGTGGCAATACCCCTAGTTAGCAGGTACTGACGGAGTTCGTCGCTCATAAACGATGAGCCCCGGTCGCTATGGATATAGCTGGGGAAACCGAACAGGGTGAAGAGGTCGTTCAGACATTTAATGACCGTGGCACTGGTCATGTCCGGGCAGGGGATGGCGAACGGGAAACGGGAGTACTCATCAATAATATTGAGGAAGTACACATTGCGGTCGGAGGAGGGGAGAGGCCCTTTAAAATCAACGCTCAGGCGCTCGAAGGGGCGAGTGGCTTTTATCAGGTGGGCCCTGTCTGGTCTATAAAAGTGCGGTTTGCACTCAGCGCAGACTTGGCAGTTCCTGGTCATGGTCCTGACCTCCTCAATAGAGTAAGGCAGGTTGCGGGCCTTGATGAAGTGGAAGAACCTGGTGACCCCCGGGTGGCAGAGGTCATTGTGGAGGGCCCGCAGTCTATCGATCTGCGCGCTGGCGCAGGTGCCACGCGATAGCGCATCCGGGGGTTCATTGAGCTTCCCGGGCCGGTACAAGATCTCGTAATTGTAGGTGGAAAGTTCGATTCTCCACCTCAAGATCTTGTCATTTTTGATTTTGCCCCTCTGCTTGTTGTTAAACATGAAAGCAACTGAACGTTGGTCAGTGAGCAGGGTAAATCGTTTTCCGGCCAGGTAGTGCCTCCAATGACGCACAGCCTCCACAATCGCCTGGGCCTCCTTCTCAACAGCGGAGTGTCTGGTCTCCGGGCCTTGGAGGGTTCGTGAAAAGAAGGCCACGGGTCTCCCCGCCTGATTAAGGGTAGCGGCCAGGGCAAAGTCGGACCCGTCGCTTTCCACCTGGAAGGGGATGGATTCGTCCACTGCGTGCATGGTGGCTTTGGCAATGTCTTCCTTGATACGGTGGAAGGCTAAGCGGGCCTCTGCCGTCAAGGGAAAAGAGGTGGACTTGATCAGCGGATGGGCCTTGTCCGCATAGTAGGGGACCCACTGGGCATAATTAGGAGAAAAACCCTAGGCACCTCTTCAGGGCCTTGAGGCAGTGGGGCAGTGGGAGTTCCATCAGGGGACGCATCCGGTCGGGGTCGGGGCCGATGACTCCGTGTTCCACAACACAGCCAAGGATGGCGAGGCGGTTTGTGCGGAATATGCACTTCTCCTTGTTATATGTCAGGTTCAGGAGTTGGGCGGTGCGGAGGAATTTTTCGAAGTTTGCGTCATGGTCCTGCAAGTCACGGCCGCAGATGGTCACATTGTCCAGATATGGGAAAGTGGCCTGCAACGCATTTTGATCTACCATCCGGTCCGTCTCCCTTTGGAAGACGGAGACCCCGTTGGTGACGCCAAAGGGAACCCTAAGGAAGTGATAGAGGCGGCCGTTTGCCTCAAAGGCAGTATACTGGCGGTCCTCAGGGCGGATAGGGAGCTGGTGGTACGCTGATTTCAGGTCAATGGTCGAGAAGACGCGGTACTGCGCGATCTGGTTGACCATATCAGCTATGCGGGGGAGTGGGTAGGCGTCCAGCAGGGCGTAGCGATTTATTGTCTGACTGTAGTCGATGACCAGGCGCTGCTTCTCGCCGGTCTTAACGACCACAACCTGGGCTCGCCAGGGGCTGGTGCTGCCCTCAATAATCCCTTCCTTCAGGAGCCGCTCCACTTCGGTTTTAATGAAAACCCTGTCCCCGGCACTGTATCGCCTGCTCTTTGTGGCGATGGGCTTACAGTCGGGGGTGAGGTTAGCAAACAGTAGGGGGGGGGGGGGGTGACTCTGAGTGTGGAGAGGTTGCACCTGGTGCGCGGCGGGCAATTTGGGAGCTGCTGGCTGCGGACTGTGAGTGGGGGTAGGGGTCCACCGTACGCCATCATAACACTTTTAAGGTGGCACTGAAAATCTAACCCCAGCAGGACGGCAGCGCAGAGGTCGGGCAGGACCAGAAGTTTAAAATGATCGTACACGGTCCCGTCTACTACGAGTGTCACTACGCAGTAGCCGCCGATGTCCGCCGACTGGGAATCGGAGGCCATAGAAATCCGCTGGTGCGCAGGCAGGACTGGGAGAGAGCAACGCCGCACCGTGTCGGGGTGGATGAAGCTCTCCGTGCTCCCAGAGTCAAAAAGGCAGATTGTATCGTGGCCATTTACCTTAATGTCCATTGTGGAGCTGGCCAGCTGGTGCGGTCTCGCTTGGTCCAGTGTAACGGATGCCAGCGTAGGGGTCGGTGTGTCGCTGCGGGTATCAGATGAGGCGGTGTTGGGGGCCTGCTGCGTTCTGGCTGTCGTCCAAGATGGCGGCGTCCATGATCCCCATGTGGCTGGAGGCGTCCAAAATGGCTGCTGTATCGGTGGTTCGCACATGGCCGGGGAGGCCCAAGATGGCGGCCCGCATGGCCCACACGCGGCGCTGCTGGGGTTCGGGGTGGCTTTGGCCCTGCAGACGTTAGCGTAGTGTCCCTTCTTCCCGCAGCCCGAGCAGATCGCGTTTTTCGCCGGGCAGCGCGCTCTGGGGTGTTTTGCCTGGCCACAGAAGTAGCATTTCTGGCCTTGGGGCACTGCTGTCTGGCCTTGGGACACTGCTGCGGCAGTTGGGCCATTGCTGGGGTGTGGCTGGGGTGGCACGGCGCTATGAGGCGGTCCTACCGTGTCCCAGGCTGTCATTCCCCGCGGCGTCCACGGTGCAGAGGAGTAGGCATCCATGCCCCGGTAGGCTGCATCCAGTGATAGTGTGAGTTCAGAGGCCTTGTTGAGGTCGAGGTCACTCTGCTCCAACAGTCGCTGTCGGGTGTAATTGGATCTGTGGCCCGCTACAAAAGCGTCCCGGATAAGTTCCTCTGTGTACACGGCGGCCTTTACATCCTTACAACCACAGGCCCGGCCAAGCACAGACAGTGCCTGAAGGTATTCCACGGTCGATTCCCCAGGTTGTTGTTTACGACTCCCCAGAAGGTGCCTGGCGTACACTTCGTTCACTGGGCGCGTGTACTGGTCCTTGAGGAGCTTGATAGCGTCCGCGTACGAGGTCGCGTCTTGGATGACCGAGTACACTCGGTGGTTCACTTTGGAGGTCAGGACATCCAGTTTGTCCTCGTCCGATTTGATTGCTGCGGCGGCGGTCAGGAATTTTTCAAAACACTTAAGCCAGTGAGTAAACTTGGTGGATGAGTCCGCCTCCCGATGATATAAGTCCAGGCATGCTGGTGTGAGGATCTTCTCCATTATAAAAATTTGTTAATAAAATTGATGCGCTATCAATTACTCATAAAAGACTGAGAGTTAAGAGAGTAACTAAAGGCTTTTATTAACAAAAGAATGAAGGTCTGCCTCGAGTGGTCGACCGGTCCAGAATACAAAGGGGGCTGGGGAGCAGTCACCTTTATACTAGGACTTGTGGGAGGAGTCAGCCGAGGCATGTCCAGGCATGTACACAGTGGAATACAAACAGTGGTTTACCACAGATATTACATATGGTTTAAGCTGAGTATAATAGACATACAACCCGGGACAGTAGAAAGCGATCTACGACTTCCCGAAGCGGAATGCCACGACCGGACGGACGGTTGGTTGGAGGTCTGGTAAGGCAGCGTGGAGGTCTTGGGTCAGTAAGTCTCTGCAGCCAGTAACAGCAGTCGCCTCCGTTGGTTCGTCCCTCTGGCTGTTGGAGGTGAGCCAGCAGTGATTTCCACCTCGAAAAATGCCTTCGCCCCTCGCTGACTGATTCCCACTCTCAGCCCTCTATACTTATAGCTATTTCGGTGGGCTGTGATCTATCTATTGTCAATCATCTATCATCCAAATGTGCTGCGGGAAAACATTTCTCACTGCCCCTTTCTGCCTGGCTGACAAGGCCTTTCTCTTATCTTTCTGAGGAATGTTTTGTTAAGTTTCTTCAAGGGCATTTTATGGCTTCGTGGCTCCTTGTTATCTAGCAGGTGCTATCCTCCCTGTTTCCTTGCATTTTACGACTCCCTTATCACTTCTATTTGTCTTTTGATGCTTGATATTCGACCTTACTGGCATTTATGCTATCTTTTCCCGCTTGCCTGTTGTCAGTCTCTGTTCTAAGAATTAAAACTCATCTTTGAATCTAACAGCTATTTCTTACACGGGGCGCAAGCAGGGTGCTGCGCACGACGATGACATCATCGCTGGCGGCACAACACGATTACCGCTGCCGCTAATCGCCCGCTGAATTTTGCGCAAGGCGTTGGCGGCAACGGCACGCCCGGGTGCTAGTTGCTTTTCGCGCAGTTGGCGCCCTCTTAGGGCGCTAATGGGAGACGCAAAGCAACTGAATTTTTCCCTCTTGGTCTCCTTACCTAAGGAAGGATATACTTGCCATAGAGGGAGTGCAACGAAGATTCACCAGACTGATTCCTGGGATGGGGGGGGATTAGAAACATAGAAGATAGGAGCAGGAGTAGGCCATTCGGCCCTTCGAGCCTGCTCCGAGATTCAATGTGATCATGGCTGATCATCCAAATTCAGTAGCCTGTCCCTGCCTTTTCCCCATATCCCTTGATCCCTTCAGCCTCAAGAAACATATCCAACTCTTTCTTGAATATATTTAATGAACTGGCCTCCACCGCCCTCTGTGGCAGAGAATTCCACAGGTTCACCACTCTCTGGGTGAAGAAATTCCTCCTCATTTCAGTCTTAAATGGCTTACCCCTTATCCTTAGACTATGACCCCTGGTTCTGGACTCCCCGGCCATCAGAAACATCCTTCCTGCATCTAGATTGTCCAGACCTGACAGAATTTTATAGGTTTCGATGCGATCCCCTCTCAATCTTCTAAACTCCAGTGAGTATAAGCCCAATCGACACAATCTTTCCTCATACGTCATTCCTGCCATCCCAGGTATCAGCCTGGTGAATCTTCGCTGCACTCCCTCCATGGCAAGAACGTCCTTCCTCAGGTAAGGTGACCAAAACTGCACACAATACTCAAGGTGCGGTCTCACCAAGGCCCTGTACAACTGTAGCAAGACATCCTTGTTCCTGTACTCGAACCCTCTTGCTACGAAGGCCAACATACCATTTGCCTTCTTAACCGCCTGCTGCACCTGCATGCTTACCTTCAGCGACTGGTGCACAAGGACACCCAGGTCTCTTTGCACTTCCCCTTCTCCCAATCTATTGCCATTCAAATAATAATCTGCCTTCCTGTTTCTGCCACCAAAGTGGATAACCTCACATTTATCCACATTATAGTGCATTTGCCATGTTTCTGCCCAATCACCCAACCTGTCCAAATCGTACTGGAGTTTCCCGACATCCTCCTCGCAGCTTACCCTCCCGCCCAGCTTTGTGTCGTCTGCAAATTTGGAGATATTACATCCAATTCCCTCGTCCAGATCATTAATATATATTGTGAACAGCTGGGGTCCTAGGACCGATCCTTGCGGTACCCCACTAGTCACTGCCTGCCACTCGGAAAACGACCCGTTTATTCCAACTCTTTGCTTTCTGTCCGCCAACCAGTTCTCTATCCAAGTCAATACCTTGCCCCCAATCCCATGTGCCTTCATTTTGCACGCTAATCTCTTGTGTGGGACCTTATCGAAAGCCTTCTGAAAGTCCAAATACATCACATCCACTAGTTCTCCCTTATCTATTTTACCAGTTACATCCTCAAAAAATTCCAGTAGATTAGTCAAGCATGATTTACCTTTTGTAAATCCATGTTGACTTTGTCCGATCCGGTCACTGCTTTCCAAGTGCTCTGCTATTACATCTTTTATAATAGACTCTAGCATTTTCCCCACTACCGATGTCAGGCTTACCGGTCTATAATTCCCCACTTTTTCTCTACCACCTTTTTTGAATAGTGGGGTAACATTAGCTACCCTCCAATCCATGGGTACCGTTCCAGAGTCTATCGAGTTCTGGAAGATGATCAGTAATGCATCTACTATTTCTAGGGCCACTTCCTTAAGTACCCTGGGATGTAGACCATCAGGCCCTGGGGATTTATCGGCCTTCAGTCCCATCAATTTTCCGAACACCATTTTCCTACAAATACTGATTTCTTTCAGTTCCTCGCTTTCATCAGGCCCTATGTTCCCCGGCATCTCTGGGAGGTTATTTGTGTCCTTCTTTGTGAAGACAGAACCAAAGTATGCATTTAGTTGGTCTGCCATTTCCTTGTTTCCCATTATAAATTGTCCTGTGAGGAGAGATTGAGTAGACTAGGCCTATATTCTCTAGAATTTAGAAGAATGAGAGGTGATCTCATTGAAACATACAAAATTCTTACAGGGCTCGACAGGGTAGATGCTGGGAGGATGTTTCCCCTGGCTGGGGAGTCTAGAACCAGCGGCCACAGTCTCAGAATAAGGGGCGGTCATTTAGGATTGAGATGAGGAAAAATTTCTTTACCCAGAGGGTGGTGAATCTTTGGAATTCTCTACCCCAGAGGGCTGTGGGGGCTCAGTTGTTGAGTATATTCCAGACAGAGATCGATAGATTTTTGGATATTAAGGGAATCAAGGGATATATGAATAGTGCAGCAAAATGGAGTTGATGTAGAAGATCAGCCATGATCTTATTGAATGGCGGAGCAGGCTCGAGGGGCCGAATAGCCTACTCCTGCTCCTATTTCTTATATGTTCTTATATAATAGTGCATATAATGACAACACACGACTCAAATAGATAAGTATGCTGATTTTCTCATAATATCTCGTCTGTTCTCTTCACAGAGCAAAAAGAACCCAATGGTCTACAAGGCATACCCAAGGCTACAAAGGCACTTACTACCTACACAAATAAAGCAACAACATACATACAGACATTTTACAAGAATTAGGTAATTATGCAGTTTGAGGAAGTACATGGCATTGGTGATGAAGGGGTAATAGTGATGAGT
Source organism: Somniosus microcephalus (assembly GCF_052327205.1). Classification (NCBI taxonomy): domain Eukaryota; kingdom Metazoa; phylum Chordata; class Chondrichthyes; order Squaliformes; family Somniosidae; genus Somniosus; species Somniosus microcephalus. The sequence goes on from NC_140989.1 coordinate 33,409,211, forward strand.
GATCAGAAGGTATAGTTCAGAGACCCAGCATGCTAATTACGCTTCTGAGTTGCATGGAGTTGCAGACTTTATTGGACCCGCTTTTTAACCAAGGATGTTAGAACACATGGTCATATTGAACACTTATTTCCCCATGCACATCTGCGGAAGGTGGTGCGGTTAGACTGGATCCATGTTGTCTGCACTGTGGCCTGCTGTTAACCAGTGACATCTGCAGTGGAAACCTCAGTAACCCAGGCCACAGACACTGCAGGAGCATCTCTCATGAATATTCCCACTGTTGTCATGAATGCTTTGATGTGCAGACTCCAAGAAGCAGTCATGACAGACTTCAACTCACTTACACAACGGTAACAGGTAATTATGAAGGAGGGATTCAGAAACTTTATTGGTGTCCAATGTCCTGTGCTTCACGTAGATCAGTGAGCATCGTGAAAAGATGCCCTCCAGCAATGATATATGTGGAGCAGCACTAGAGTGACCGATAGCCACTCATGACAGCTGCAGCTTTGTGCCATCAAGTAGTCCTGCAAAAGTGACAGTGGAAACTGCCTTTAATTGATGCGCATTTTCTTCTGGCAGGGTCATATATTATTTACACATCTATGGAATAATAGCCCTTCCTAATCCGTTACACCACAGGATTGGTGGTGGGCACATGATTGGCTACATGAAGCCCTGTATCTGGGGGAACCCTGCAATCAGGTAACACAGCTGCTTCAGCATTGCGGCATAACTGGAAGTTTTCCTGCAATGTAAACGTGGCCCTAGACTCCATTTAAACCATGTCTCAACAAGAATATATCATCCATAAGAAGACAGAGTTGCTTTATTACACACACATTTAAAAAAAACAGAATACTCAGCTTAAGCAATGGTTTGCTTCCCCAAAGTATGTTAAAAAAAAGATTTGCATTTATATAGCGCCTTTCACAACAACTACAGGACATCCAAAAGTGCTTTGCAGCCACTGAAGTACTTTTGAGTGTAGTCACTGTTGTAATGTAGGAAACGCGGCAGCCAATGTGCACACAGCAAGCTCCCACAAACGGCAATTTGATAATGACCAGATAATGTTTTAGTGATGTTGATTGAGGGATAAATATTGATCAGGACACCGGGGATAACTCCCCTCTGCTCTTCTTCAAAATAGTGCCATGGGATCTTTTACGTCCACCTGAAAGGGCAGATGGTGTAATGTCTGTGTGTAATTGAGACACGGACTGCAGAAGTTGGTTATAACAGGTGTTTACTGAATGGAGACAAAACTGGAACTACTATACAAAGTTACTACACAGGCTTATATACAGGGGTGGTCACTACTGGCACTGCAGTATACAGGGGCTGCAGAATATAGTTCCTTCTTCAAGGTACATACACTACAATTCCTCCCCTTTTAGCTAAACAGTACATAACATTCAATTAATAATTAAATAACATATTTACAATTACAGTTGCTATATACATTAGCTGAAGTTAATCAATTATAAATTCAGTCTTTGAGGAGGCTTCCTGATTCTGTCTGGATAACGCCTCTTTGGAGTATCAGGTTCTTCTGGCAAAGTTGATTTGGGATCAACGTCGTCGTTTGGTTCGTTTGCTTCCAATATCACCGATTCTGAGGTAGATGCAATTGGTACTTCGGTTTCATCACCAGGTGTATAGGATCGTGGTGTAGATTTGACGTTTTCCAGTGACTCTAGAATCTGGTCAGCATGGCGTCTTACAATGCTCTCTCCAACGTCCACGGTATACATTAGAGGTCCTTGCCGTGTGCAGATCGTTCCTGGCTGCCATTTCTCTGTGCGGTAGTCCCGGGCCAAAACTGGTTGACCGATCTTGAAACTCCTGGTTGGCCTTTCATTCATATACTGAAACTGCCTGTTCTCCACATCTCTTCTGATGTTTGGCTTAACCAAATCCAAGCGGCATCTTAGTCTTCGATTGAAGAACATCATGGCTGGAGTTTGGTTGGTAACCGCATGTGTCGCATTCTGGTAGGCAAACAAGAAGTTATCCACCTTGTGTTGTAGGGGTATGTCTTCATTACACATTGCCTTGATAGCCTTCTTGAATGTTTGAACGAACCTCTCAGCCAATCCATTGGTGGCTGGATGATATGGGGCGGATGTGTAATGCTTAACACCATTGTTCTTTAAGAACCTCCGGAACTCTTCAGACACAAACTGTGGTCCATTGTCAGAGCAAATCTGTTCAGGCAGCCCATTTCTGGCGAATATGGTTCGTAAGACTGTGATAGTTTTTTCTGTGGTGGTTGAGGACATTTTTATTACCTCTGGCCACTTTGAATGTGCATCCACCGCAATTAAAAACATCGAGTCCATAAATGGACCAGCAAAATCAATGTGTACCCTTTGCCATGGAGATGAGGGCCACTCCCATGGATGTAGAGGGGCTTGTGGTGGGGCGTTTTGGACCTTCTGGCATCCTGTACAGCTCTTGGTCATCTCTTCGATTTCTCTATCGATTCCCGGCCACCACACAAACGTTCTGGCTAAGTTCTTCATTTTTACCCCTCCCAGATGACCCTCATGAAGCTCATTGAGCACTCTATCCTTCAATTTGGGTGGAATTACTACTCTGGATCCACACATCAAGGTTCCTCGGCACACTGACAGCTGTTCTCTTCTTGGCGAGAATGCTGGCAACAGTGGTTCGCCACGTGCTGGCCATCCCTTCACTGTTAAATCATAGACCCTGGAGTGTGTTGGGTCATTTCGTGTTTCCTTTTCTATGTTTGCATTCGTCACAGGTAGACATTCGACTATGGTCGAGTGGAATATCTCCACAGGATCCACTGCAGGTGCTTCTTCCACCGTCGGCAACGGTAGGCGCGACAATCCATCAGCATTCCCATGCTGTTTATTTCCTTTGTACTCGATGTCATATTGGTGTGCCCCTAGGAAAAGGGACCACCTCTGTAGCCGTGGTGCTGTCATTATCGGGACGCCCTTCTTAGGGTTGAAAATGGAGACAAGAGGTTGATCAGTTAGTAGAGTAAATTTCTGTCCGTGCAGGTAGTGATTGAACTTCTTCACCCCCCACACCAGGCTGAGGGCCTCTCTGTCAATCTGGGCGTAGTTGCGCTCGGCTGCAGTTAACGAGCGTGACGCAAAAGCTATTGGCCTCTGAACCATCAAGGGATTTATGTGACAGTACCGCTCCAACGCCGTAGGGAGACGCATCACACGCCAGTCTTATCAGTAGTGATGGGTTGTAGTGAGCCAATACGTCTCTTGAAGTGATCAGGCCTTTACACTTCTGAAAGGCCCGCTTACATTCATCGCTCCATTTCCATGCTACTCCAGTTTGTAGCAGGGCATTCAGTGGGTGCAGAATTGTGGACAAATTCGGCAAAAACTTATGGTAGTAATTCACCAATCCGAGGAATGACCTCAGTTGCGACACATTTTCAGGCGCTGGAGCCTTAACTCCCGCTTCAATTTTGTCAGGGGACTTATGTAACCCCTCTTCATCAATCATGTGGCCACAATACGATATTTGTTTCTTAAAAAACTCGCACTTGGGGCGATTGGCTCGTAGCCCATGCTCTCTTAGTCTAGTGAGCACCTGCTCTAGGTTGGCAAGGTGTTCACTGTCATTTTCACCTGTCACTAGGATGTCGTCCAAGTAACAGTGGGTCCCCGGAATCCCTTGCAGGACTTGTTCCATCGCTCTTTGCCATATAGCCGGAGCTGATGCTACTGCGAATACCAGTCGATTATACAAAGACCTTTGTGAGTGTTTATCGTGAGATATTTCCTCGAGGATTCTTCAACCTCCATCTGCAAATATGCTTGCGCTAGGTCAATTTTTGTAAAACGTTTCCCTCCAGATAGTGAGGCGAAAATATCTTCTATCCTCGGAAGAGGATACTGTACTGTGTGAAGGACTGGGTTCACAGTCACCTTGAAGTCCCCACAGATGCGAACCTCCCTTGGCTCCTCAGACTTATTGTTTAACGTTTTCTTCATGACAGGAACGATGGGTGTCGCCCACTCGCTCCAGTCTACCTTAGATAACAGGCCTGCATTCTCCAGATTCTCCAGCTCTGCCTCGACGGCTGGGCAAATTGCATACGGTACCGGTCTTGCTTTGAAAAACTAGGGAATTGCATTCTCTTCTATTTTTATCGAGGCGGTTACGCCTTAGTCCTTGTTGAAATACCGCTTTAGCGTTAGCTAAGATTTTTGACAATCGTCCAGGTGTGCCATCGTCATCCTTTTTACCAGCCACCGTCAGTGCCTGAATGGAGTGCCAGTCTAAACTTATCTTTCTGATCCATTCACGTCCCAATAATGGTGGTCCACCATCTTGCAGTATGTACAGATACAATTTCTGTATTTCCTTGCCGTTGTATTCGACAGGCACCCTTATTTTCCCTCTGGGGTATACTTTCTGCCCCGTATATGTCTTCAAGACAATGGATGTGTCTTTCAAGGGTATGTGTGAGAATAGCCGCTCATAGTCTCGTCGATTCATGACGGTCAGGGCTGATCCTGTATCCAATTCAATTTTGACTTGGGACCCTGCTATCGTGAGGGTGACCCAAATGGTTCAGTGATCCTCTTTTGTGATTACGTTGTGTAGTTTGAGACAGCTTAGTCTCTTGTTCCCGGATTCACTATCGCTCTTCTGGTCTTCGGAACTACTGTCCGTCATCTTTTGTACTTTGCTGTACTGTTCCTTAGTAGTCTTTTTGTTGTCGTTAGTCTTCTTCCCGGACCTGCAAACTCATGCAATGTGTCCCATCTTTCCGCATTGCCTGCATGTTTTGTCCTTGGACCAGCAGTCCTTCTGGTCATGGGTTGTTCTGCCGCAGCGATAACATTTTTCAAATCCCCGTGTCATTTCATGGGTGCCGTATTCCTGTGGCTTTTGCTGTATTTCCAGCTCCCCTTGCTGCTGCTTCGTACGATACTGCCACGCTGAAAGCCTTATCTAGCGTCAGCTCTTTCTCTGAGAGTAACCTCTTCTGGGTTCCTTCACTCAGGAGTCCACAGACAAATTTGTCCCGTAGGGTATCTGCCAGTCCTGCTCCGAACTGGCAGTGCTTTGATAGCTTGCGTAGTTCCGTAAGGCAATCAGCATTGCTCTCATCTTTATGCTGATTTCTCTTGTGGAGTTTAAATCTTTCTGCTATCAGCAGCGGTGTAGGATTTAGGTGTTCCTGTAGGATATCAACAATTTCGTTAAAACTCTTCACCATCGGTTTGACTGGAGTGATCAGGTTCCACAATAGGCCGTACGTTCTTGCGCCCATTAAGTTTAGTAGTACCGATGCCTTTTTCTCATCGGCTACTTCATTTGCCTTGCAATATACTTCGACTCTTTCCACATACGTGGTCCAGTCTTCTATTGCATTATCGAAGGCAGTGATATTGCCAGTCTTCGGCATCTTGGAGATCTAAGATGGCGCCTCCCGCGCTTTGCCTTCTTCCCCGCTGGATTAAGATGGCGCCTCCCACGCTTTCTGCCTTTTCCACTGCTGCCAGCACTGTTGCTGGCGTTTTTATGCCTTGATGGCGACGCCCTATGGTCTTCGCGCGCTTCCCCCCGCGCTGCTGCCAACGCCGCTCTCCGCGGTCCCCGTGGCAAACTGCAGCTCCTCGCGGCTTTCTGCGCTTCTAATTTCTTTTTCTTTTATTTTAATTACTGTTCCCGTCGTCAGAGCAGACCCTATGGGACACTTCCCTCCCTCTTCTCGGGTCTGTACGCTGCCTGGCTTCGTAGCACCGGCCGCGCCCTGTGTGCTCCACCCTCTCTCTCTCTCTCTCCTCTTCCCGACAACGCTGCTCGGCCCCGTTGAAAAGCCACCCGATCGAGCTCTAGCCCGCCGCAGCCCAGGAAGGATCAGTGTACTACCTGCCACCAGCCCGATTAGCTGGAACACCATAGACTGGATAACCAAGCCCAGCTCTCGACAGCCTCTCCTGCAAATCTTCGAATTCAACGAATCAGAGGGCGGTTGCCCACGGTCGACGCCCGTTTCTTCCGTTTGTTTTTTTTTTCTTTTTGGATTTCTTCCTTCTGGCTTCGACCTCTAATAACTTCGCTTCAGGGATGGATCCCCGTGAGGTGGTGCAGAACTGTAGGTAAGTTCGGATCTGTTCGTCGCCAATGTAATGTCCGTGTGTAATTGAGACACGGACTGCAGAAGTTGGTTATAACAGGTGTTTACTGAATGGAGACAAAACTGAAACTACTATACAAAGTTACTACACAGGCTTATATACAGGGGTGGTCACTACTGGTACTGCAGTATACAGGGGCTGCAGAATATAGTTCCTTCTTCAAGGTACATACACTACAGATGGGGCCTCGGTTTAACGTCTCATCTGAAAGACAGCACCTCTGACAGTGCAGCACTCCCTCAGTTCTGCACTGGAGTGTCGGCCTACATATTTGTGCTCAAGTCTCTGGAGTGGGACTTGAACCCACGACCTTCTGCTTCAGAGGCGAGGGTGCTTCCAACTGAGCCATGGCTGACATGTAGCTTAAATCATTTTGCCTGCGGGATTATTTTCAACTTACGAAGCAATCCAGAATGTTAGCACAACGATACTGAGCAGGAAGAAAGTATCAGATGCTATGGCTCTTCACAAGATAAATATGGATCAGGAAGGCCATTCAGCTCATCTTGGTTCATCCATCCAGAAACACTCTATTGCAGCATGTATTTTTTTTTTAAATGATTCCAAGGTTTCATCTCCACTGCTCTACCCTGAAGCCCAGGCCATGTATTGACCACTCATTGTGTGAGGAAGAACTTCATGATATCAATCCTAAATTTGCCTGAAACTAGTTTGAACCCATGTCCACTGTCCTACTCTCTTAATTTAGTTTTATGTAATATTCTGGATATACATTTCCCATACTGTTTACTAAATTATAAATTCTTTCAAGACTGCAACGTTCAGGTTTCTCCAGTCCTTCCTCATAATGCAGACCTCTGGCACTAGGTATCAGCGTCATTGCTCTTCTCTGTCTCCAGTCCTCGAGTGTCTCCCTTATCATCCTCTGTGATTTCAATCTCCATCTCAATTCATCATGCTCTCTCTTCTCTGAGTTTACGAGCCTCCTATCCTCCCTTAATCTCTCCCTCCATGTAAACTCCCCAAGCCATATTCACAGCCACCCATTCAACCTTGCCATTTCTCGTTGCCTCGCTACTCCCATCGTGTCAATCGCAGATAAGGCAATCTCTGACCACTTCCTCGTATTGTTCTCCACCCACATCCCCCTTCCCCCCATCCCACCCGCAAGCCTACTTCCTTCTGTGTTGGCTACTGGAAAAAACTCTCTCCCAACTTTCTTACAACTGCACTTACGAAATCCCAACTGTCCAGCCTTTGGCCCTCCATTCGCCACAACATTTCTGCAGCTACCAATCTGCTCAACCACACCCTCACCACCACCTTTGATGCCCTAGTCCCTATGAAAACACCCTGGCTGTTACCCCGGTACAGCCATCACCTTCACTCCCTTAAGTCCAAGGGACACAAACTTCAACAAATGTGCCGGACAACGGGTTTAGCCATTCACCGTCAGATCTGGCTGGACCACATAAAGCATTATTGGGTCCTGCTCTCGGCTGCCAAAACTGCTCACTCTTGTGGAATCATTCTGGAATGCAAAGATAAACCCCAGCTTCTATTCTCCCCTGTCTCCTCCACCCTCACCTCCGGCAACAACTGTGAGGAGCTCATGGACTTCTTTGTCTCTAAGACTGAGACCATCCGTTCAGCTGCCTCTGCCACTTCGCACCCTTCCTCTAGCCCACCGGGCCAAACTTCCTCTAAGGTTCCCCCCTGCCCGAGCCCTGAACTCACATCTTTCTCTAGTTTCTCTCCGATCTCCCCTCATGACCTCTCCGCGCTCATCTTGTCCATGAGACCCACTTCCTGCTCCCTCGACCCTATTCCCGCCAAACTGCTGGCCACCCAACTTCCTTTTCTGGCTCCCATGTTAGCTGACATTGTTAACGGTTCTCTCTCCTCAGGTACTGTCCCCCTCTCCCTCAAATCTGCCGTCATTACCCCGCTCCTCAAAAAAACAACCCTTGACCCTTCCATCCTTGCAAACTACCACCCCATCTCCAACCTCCCTTTCCTCTACAAAGTCCTTGAACGTGTTGTCACCTCACAAATCTGTGCCCATCTTTCCCGCAGCTCCATGTTTGAATCCCTCCAATCAGGTTTCCGCCCCTGCCACAGTACCGAAACGACTCTCATCAAAAGTCACAAATGACATCCTTTGTGACTGTGACAAAGGTAAACTATCCCTCCTCGTCCTTCTTGACTTGTCTGCAGCCTTTGACACGGTTGACTACTCTATCCTTCTCCAACACCTCTCCACCATTGTCCAGCTGGGTGGGACTGCACTCGCCTGGTTCCATTCTTAGCTATCTAATCGTAGCCAGAGAATCATCTGCAATGGCTTCTCTTCCCGCTCCCGTATTGTTACCACTGGTGTCCCTCAAGGATCTATCCTTGGCCCCCTCCTATTTCTCATCTACATGCTGCCTCTTGGCGACATCATCCGAAAGCATAGCGTCAGTTTCCACATGTATGCTGACGACACCCAGCTCTACCTCACCATCACTTCTCTCGACCCCTCCACAATCTCTAAATTGCCAGACTGCTTGTCCGACATCCAGTTCTGGATGAGAAGAAATTTTCTACAATTAAATATTGGGAAGAAAAAAGCCATTGTTTTCGGTCCCCGCCACAAACTCTGTTCCCTAGCCACTGACTCCGTCCCTCTCCCTAACATCAGTCTGAGGCTAAACCACACTGTTGGCAACCTTGGAGTCATACTTGACCCTGAAGTGAGCTTCTGACCACATATCCGCGGCATAACTAAGACCGCCAATTTCCACCTCCGTAATATCGCCTGTCTCCGCCCTTGCCTCAGCTCATCCGCTGCTGAAACCCTCATCCATGCCTTTGTTACCTCTAGACCTGACTACTCCAACGCACTCCTGGCTGGCCTCCCACATTCTACCCTACATAAACTTGAGGTCATCCAAAACTCGGCTGCCCATGTCCTAACTTGCACCAAGTCCCATTCATCCTTCACCCCTGTGCTCGCTGACTAACATTGGCTCCTGGTTAAGCAACGCCTCGGTTTCAAAATTCTCATCCTGGTTTTCAAATCCCTCCATGGCCTCACCCCTCCCTATCTCCTCCAGCCCCATAACACCAGCCCCCGCCCCCCCACCCCGCCTGAGATATCTGCACTCCTCTAATTCTGCCCTCTTGAGAATCCCTGATTATAAATCACTCAATCATTGGTGGCCATGCCTTCTGTTGCCTAGGTCCTAAGCTCTGGAATTCCCTGCCTAAACCTCTCTGCCTCTCTTTCCTCCTTTAAAATGTTCCTTAAAACCTACCTCTTTGACCACGCTTTTGGTCATCTGCCCTAATTTATCCTTATATGGCTTGGTGTCAAATTTTTTGTCTTATAATACTCCTGTGAAGCACCTGGGGACGTTTTACTACAATAAAGCGCTATATAAATACAAGTTCACTACAATAACAAAATACTGCGGATGCTGGAAATCTGAAACAACAACAGAAAATGCTGGAAACACTCAGCAAGTGAGGCAGCATCTGTGGAGAGAAAAACAGAGTTAACGTTTCAGGTCTGTGACCCTTTGTCAGAACTGGAAAAAGTTAGAGATGTAACAGATTTTAAGCAGGTGCAGAGGCAGGGAAAGGCGGGGAGGGGAGGAAAGAACAAAAGGGACGGTCTGTGATAGGGTGGAAGACAGGAGAGATTAAATGCTGCAAATGGGGATGGCAGAATCAACAGCTGCCGCCTGAAAAAATAGGGGCAGAGGTTATAGTCTGAAATTGTTGAACTCAATATCAAGTCCAGAAGGCTGTAAAGTGCCTAATAGAAAGATGAGGTGCTGTTCCTCGAGCTTACGTTGAGCTTCATTGGAACAATGCAAGAGGCCGTGAACACAGAGAGGTCAGAGTGGAAGTGGAATGGAGAATTAAAGTGACAAACGACCGGAAGCTCGGGGTCACCCTTACGGACTGAACAGAGGTGTTGCGCAAAGCAGTCACCCAATCTGCGTTTGGTCTCCCCAATGTAGAGGAGATCACATCGTGAGCAGCGAATGCACTATACTAAATTGCAAGAAGTACAGGTAAATCGCTGTTTCACCTGGAAGGGGTATTTAGGGCCCTGGACAGTGGGAAGGGAGATGGTAAAAGGGCAGGTGTTACATCTCCTGCACTTGCACAGGAAGGTACCGTGGGGAGGGGAGGGGCTGTTGGGGGTGATTGAGGAGTGGACCAGGGTGTCGTGGAGGGCACGGTCCCTTTGTGTTTGGTGGTGGGATCATGCTGGAGGTGGCAGAAATGGCAGAGGATGAGCCGTTGAATGTGGAGGCTGGTGGGGTGAAAGGTGAGGACAAGGGGAACCCTATCATGGTTCTGGGAGGGAGGGGAAAGAGCGAGAGAAGAAGTGCGGGAAATGGAATGGACACGGTCGAAGGCCATGTCAACCACGGTAAAGGGGAATCCTCGGTTGAGGAAAAAGGAAGACATATTCTTCCCCTCCACCATGGATTCCCCTCTACCGTGGTTGACACAACCCTCAACCGTGTCCGTTCCATTTCCTGCACTTCTGCTCTCACCCCCTTCGCCTCCCTCCCAGAACCATGATAGATTTCCCTTGTCCTATTCATGGGAGTATTTATATCTTTATTTCCGTTTCTATGAGCAGTACTTTAAACTTGTGCATATTAAGTTTCATTTGCCACTGTTCTGCCCCCATTTTGTCCAACTCAATTTGTATTTCTCAAGCTGTCTCCTCAGAATCAACTGCTTCTCCTAATTTGGTATCATCTGCAAATATGACCAACTTGTATTGAGTTTCTGAATCTAAGTCATTGATGTAAATTAGAAGAAGTAGTGGCACCCCATTCAATACTCCCACCCTGACAAAACTCCTCTAATAAGCACCCCCTGTTTTCCTGTCAATTTCTTACTATGTGTAAGATATACCCTGTATTCCCACAGCTTTGAGTTTAATTAATACTCTTTCATGTGGTGTACCACGTTGTAAGATACTGAAGTAACACTAATGGGGGGAATCTTAACCTAAACAAATGGGTGGGCTGGGGGCGGTGGGGGTAGTTAAAGTGTTAAAAAAACAGAATACTGACCTGAACCCGCCCACTTCCGGTTTAACGGGGGCGGGACAGGAGGTGGAACGGCGGTGGGCAGCCAGCCCACTGCCAGGAGGCGGCCCGTCTATTTAAATAATATAATGAGGTTGGAAGCCTTTTCTTTAACCTCCATTTTGACTTTAACTGTAGCTGGTCGGGTTTTGCATACCTTATAAAACCCACCAGCTACAGCAAGGCGAGGACTGCTGCATCCAAGATGCAAGTTCCTTTACACCTACCTCTTGGGTCCACGGACCCTGCCTCACCCACTCCCAGTGATCGGAGATCCCCCACGAGGCCTCCGATCACCTCCCCACCCCCCCCCGATCCACCCACGAGGCTTCCTCCCCAGGGCTCTGATCCCCCCACGAGTCCTAGAACCGACCCCTGGGGAACACCACTGTATACCTTCCTCCAGTCCGAAAAACAACCGTTCACCACTACGTTCTGTTTCCTATCACTTAGCCAATTCTGTATCCATGCTGCCACTGTCCCTTTTATTCCACGGGCTTCAACTCTGCTGGCATGCCTATTATGTGGCACATTGTCAAACGCCTTTTGGAAATCCATGTACACTACGTCAACTGCATTGCCCTCATCAACCCTCTCTGTTACTTCATCAAAGAACTCAATCAAGTTAGTTAAACACGATTTGCCTTTAATAAATCCGTGCTGGCTTTCCTTAATTAATCCACACTTGTCCAAGTGGCTGTTAATTTTGTCCCTGATTACTGTTTCTAAAAGCTTCCCCACTACCGAGGTCAAACTGACTGGTCTTTAGTTGGTGGATTTATCTTTACACGCTTTTTTGAACAATGGTGTAACATTTGCAATTCTCCAGTCCTCTGGCACCACCCCCCGTATCTAAGGAGGATTGGAATATTATGGCCAATACCTCCACGATTTCCTCCCTCAACATCCTAGGATGCATCCCATCTGCTCCTGGTGACTTATCTACTTTAAGTACAGCCAGCCTTTCTAATACCTCCTCTTTATCAATTTTTATCCAATCAAGTATCTCCACTACCTCCTCCTTTACTAAGTCTGTGGCAGCATCCTCTTCCTTGGTGAAGACAGATGCAAAGTACTTGTTTAGTACCTCAGCCATATCCTCTGCCTTTGTGCATAGGTCTCCATTTTGGTCCCTAATCGGCCCCACCCCTCCTCTTACCACCCTTGAGGGACAATGTTCTTGTGCCTCTCTCCTGCAGTTTTCAGTGGGGAGAAAAAAACTTCGTAATTCGGCTTTAAGGAGCTGATCTAATCAGTCTCTTTTCTTTGTAACTTTTCTTCTCTCTTTTCTCCTAAAGGTGTTGTTTCCCTGCTGGGACACAATTCCATAAGCACTGATCACCACCAATACTTCACTTAAGTAAGCATTAACAATGAGTGTTGTTAGGCTATTTGACTATGACCAACATCACAACTGAGCCCAATCCTTATCCTGTCCATAGACGTGCTTTTGGATTGCTAGCTAACAATCAGAGAACTCTGGCCTGTTTTCCCCTCCCTAATCCAAGGATGCTAAGGCAAATTGTACTACCACTAGTATCACCGTGGCTATTTCAGAAAACACTCCATAGAACAGGGGTTCAACCTATCGCTCAACTAACATAACAAAAAAAAAGATTATCTGGTCATTATCACATTGCTGTATGTGGGAGCTTGCTGTGCGCAAATTGGCTGCCGCGTGTTCCACATTACAAGTGACTCCACTTCAAAAGTACTTAATTGACTGCAAAGAGCTTTGAGACATCCGGTGGTCGTGAAAGGCGCTGTATAAATGCCTTTCTTTCTTTTTACTGGAGGTTGCTGAAAACACAAACACCTGGAGAACTTGGGGTCAACAACAAGCCCTAGCTTTTCCTATTGAATGCACCAATAATCCTAACTTAGCAACTTATTAACCCTGCATTTGAATTTATGCATAAAACGACACATTTCCAGATAATAAAATGTCTAGGAAAGAGTTCTGAATGTAGAAGAACCAGACGTGTCAAACTAAAACACAACCAAAAGCTGACCAACAGCTTCAAAAATACTGATAAAGCCTCAAAAATCTGACAACTCAAAAACATAGTATTACGTAGAAATATTAACATGGAAGAATGCCATTCAGCCCAACCAGCTTGTTTTGGTATTCATCCTCCACACGAGCAGTAGTCCTAATTCCCATATGCCCACCTTGTTCCCATATTCCTTTATTCTCTGTTCCTTCAATCACTGGTCTAACCTATTCTTAAATGTTGAATTGGTCTCTGCAGATGAGTATACTCGTCAGCAACTCAAGTATTTCATATACCCTCGCTCGTTCACCATAATGAAGGGGACTCATAGCGAATAATTGAAATTGGCAGTTAATTCAGAGTCTCACGTTTTGCCATTTAAACAAAAAAGATAATTTGTCTGACTGCTGGCAGCCTTGATTCCTGCTGGTGCTTATGGAAAATACTTGTTTTATTTTTTTCCCCACAAAGACATCATTAGAAGAATTAATGGTTCAGAATAGGGCTGACTAGAGGCAGCATTCACTATCAGCGGATTTACTTTTGTGGGTGATTTCAATATTTTTAAGTCTCCTGCTCTGCATCACATAAAAGACAGTGGATAACTTAAGGTGATTGGCAAAAGAACCAGAGACGACATAAGGAAAAACTTTTTTATGCAACGAGTGGTTAGGATTTGGAATGCACTGCCTTGTGCCTTGGGTGGTGGAAAAAGATTCAATAGTAGCTTTCAAAAGGGAATTGGATAAATACTTGAAGAAGAAAAAATTGCAGGGATATGGGGGCAGAGCTGGGGAAGTGGGACTAACTGGATAGCTCTTCGAAAGAGCCGGTGCAGTAAACTCAAATGGGCCAAATGGCCTCCTTCTGTACTGTTCTATGATTCAATGCAAGATTATTCTCTCTGCACGAATACCTTGGTATAAGGTGCTGAGGGTAAATGCAGTATCTTTACTGCTGCTCCAGCTAAGATCAGCTAATTCATGAAAGAACAGCTAGTGGTTATTACAAGCTCGCTCTTTCTTTCCTGACCGCTAGCCAATGCTCGCTGTCAGAACTACTCCTGCGTGGAAATCAGGCAAAGCCAGAATTGCGTTTGGCTGTAATGATCTCACATTGACCAAGAGTAATGACTTGAGCAAAATGCTGGAGAGTAACCGAAGTGCCAAGAACAATACCCCAGCATGATTCACTGTGCTCAGGAAGTATGGTGAAAATATGAGGAAAAATCATAGAGAAAGCAAAACTAATGGAAAGAAAATTCAAGGCTGAGGATTTTATGTAGTCTGACTGAATTTGAAATTGGCTACCTTAGTGAAGGGGTATTGCACACAGTCTCTACTCCCTCGAAACGTGGCTCATTATAAGATGTTTGATTACTGAAGTGTGACTTAACTCATCGTGACTGTGTCAATCACGGTCTGAGATGTAGTAGTTAATTTAAATATGTACTGTAACTGTTGGTACAACAGGAAAAATAAACAAAGGTTTTCAAGTTAACAAAAAACAAACAAAAATGATTATACAAATGACTTACTCATTCCGTTATAACAACCTCTTATTAAGACCATTTATCATGATACAATATTGTATGTTGTGCTGTTCCCCACATCATTACAACTCAAACTGACAGAGTACAAGAGATCTTAGAGTAGAAAAAACCAAAAACCTCAGAACATCTGGTAATCCCATCACCCGTCCATATGTTACAAACATCATGCTGCTTTTCCCTTAAGACAGATTAGAAAAATCATCACATTTGGTTTTCTATAATTACATACCTGCAGTTTGGTATTTTAATAGCTTCACCTGTTAATACTGCAGCAATTAGTAGGCAAAAATGTGAACAGTTGGTATTGCAAAGCATCAAAAATATCTGTAAAATGTTTTATTGCCTGCGGTAGAGACAGGCAGCTTGATGCTGGCGTTATGAAGTGCCACTGGCAGATAACAGGATTATTTGTACCTGGTGAGGTGCAGTTGGTGCTCAGATTTGCTCAGTAGTTCCATCAGCTTTAGACATTCATCCTTCGCATTTGCTGCATCCTGCTGGACATGCTCCAAATGGCACTTCGTTTCACTCAATTCCAGCTGAAGTTTCTGTAGCTCCTAAAGAGGAAACAGAGATATGAAACAAATTCCAAAAAAACAGTAAAATTCCACTTTGTAAAACCATGGTCAGTGACAATCTCAGTTAAGTAAACAGAACCACACTGTTTGTCATGTTGGGAGCACTAGAAAAAAAATTATAACTTGCGAGAACTAGCAGTCAATTCAGGACTGCAGGGATGGTCCTCCATCAACTGAGAAGCAAGATAATAGGAATTCTAAAACAGAACCAGTTTTGTTTTCACCAACTGTATGTACAGGATAGAAATTGCAGACCAGTGGATATTCTCAGCTTATTTTCCCAGTGTACTTTGGTGGTGCACTTTCAGCTTCTTTAATCAGTGAAGAGAACTTATTATTCTCCTCGAGAACTCCTATCTTTACACACTCTTCAGTTGGACTCAAAACTAAACCAGTCTAAGGCTCTGACATTTTATTGATTTAAACTCTTTTTTTCCCCCTTTGATTACCAAAATATTGTATAATCTATTTACACCTTAGCCAAATTGAGGCATCTGAGTTATCATTTAGTTTTAACAAATAGAATTTTAGACTACAGATTTAACTGTGATGATTGGGATGCAATGGGGGGAATTTTTACCTGAAAAAACGGGTGGGATTGGAGTGTGGGGGTAGTTAAATTGTTTAAAAATCGGAATCCCGACCTGAACTCGCCTCCAACCCTGCCCACTTCCAGTATTAAGAAAGGCGGGACAGGAAGCAGGACGGGAGTGGGCAGTTAACCCGCTGCCAGGAGGCGGGACGTCAATTTAAATATTACAATGAGGCTGGAAGCCTCTTCTTTGACCACCATTTTGTTTTTAATTCTTTCTGATCGGGTTTTACACACTTCATAAAACCCGGCAGTTACAGCAAGGTGAGGAGTTATCCCCGGTGTCCTGGCCAATATTTATCTCTCAACCAACATAACAAAAACAGATTATCTGGTCATTATCACCTTGCTGTTTGTGGGAGCTTGCTGTGCACAAATTGGCTGCCGCGTTTCCCACATTACAACAGTGACTCCACTTCAAATAGTACTTCATTGGCTGTAAAGCGCTTTGAGACGTCTGGTGGTCGTGAAAGGCGCTATATAAATGCAAGTCTTTCTTTCGACTGCTGCATCCAGGAGATAAGTGCCTTTATACCTACCTCCTGGATCCAGGGTCCCTGCCTAGCTTAACCCCTACGCACGGAGACTCCCTCACGAGGCCTCTGATCGCCTTCCCTGACCACCCCCCACCATCATCCTGAGGCCGGCCCCGATCCTCTGGTGGCCGGCCCTGATCTGATCTTCCGCTCCCACCACCCGCCAATGATCTAGAGACTGGCCACGATTCTCCGGTGGCCGGTCCCAATCTTCCTCACCTTCCCCCCACCCCCCCGGTCCCTATCTTCCTCACCTCCCCACCGCCCGGTTCCCAGAGGCTGGCAGCAGCCCCCACCCAATCTCTCCCTCGCTCCTCTGTGCGGCCTAGTGCCGCAGGGCTACACGCCCGCAGACAGCCAGGCTCTCCATCTGGCGGGATGGAAACAGAGGCTTCAGATGCAAATCAGGTCCTAACATTAAAGTTGACGGGGCCTGCGGGAAACCCCTTCGCCCCAGTTTTCCACCCGCATCGGAGCCCCCCCGCCCCCAACCCGCCTTCCCCATGAAAATCCAGCCCAATTACTTTGTCACTATATTTAAACCAATCTACTTTGTTGTATACTCTGATACGCAGGCTGGAATTTAATGGAGGAAGGCAGATTGGGGGCTTGGAGGCGGTGGGAAACCTGGGAGGCCATGTTTCCCGCAGGCCCTGCCGGCTTTAACGGCAGGGCCTGATTTACATGCAAAGCCTCGGTTTCCTCCCTGCAGCCAGCCAGATTTAGAGGGGGTGCTCCGATGCTGCAGGTGGGTAGGCCTTCGACAGCACAGAGGCGGGAGGGAGGGTTCTTGTGAGAGCTGGGCCGTTAAATGGATCGGGGAGTAGGGAAAGAGAGGATCGGGAGTCGGGCAGAGGATCGGGTGGGGGTGGAACAGAGGGGATCGGGGCCACATGATGGGGTTGTGGGGGGGGGGCGGAAGATCGTGGCCGGCCACCCAACAATCGTGGCCAGCCTGAGCATCATCGCCGGGGGGGGGGTGGTGGCAGGTGGCAGGGAAATGCCTGAGGAGGTGATTGGAAGCCTCGTGAGGGGGTCACCGATCGCGAGGGATGGGTTAGGTACGGACTCTGGATCTACGAGGTAGGTATAAAGGCACTTACCTCCTTGATCCAACAGTCCCCGTTTTGCTATAATTACCGGGTTTCACGAATTGTGTGAAACCCGTCCACATACAGTTAAAAACAGAATGTAAGTTAAAAAAGAGGCTTTCAGCCTCATTATAATATTTTAATTGACGTTCCGTTCCCTGGGAGCTGGTTGGTCACCCGCCCCACCATCGCGCCTCCATTAAAACTGGAAGTGGGCGGGTTGGAGGCGGGATAAGGTCGGGAATTCCATTTTTAACAATATAACTGCCCCACATACTCCAAACCCCCACCTGTATTTTAAGGTTAAAATTCCCCCCACAATGTTTCATTTTCCCATCTTGTGTAAGTCATCAATATGCTAATATTAGAGAGAGTAGTCAACCTATGTAAAACTAAAGGTGATACTCAAAACCAGAGCCCTATTTTGCTAAGGATAGGGCTTTGGGGTGAGGCTAGAGCAGATACTTGACTGAGGACCAAAAGAAAGAATAACCTAAAATGTCAAAGGAAAGTGTCATTTTGTAATTCAGTACTCAGCCTCTATCAATTGATGTTTCAAACTGAGATCCAGGAACAAAAAAAATGCTGATTACCATTTGTTTAATGGAACTGCTTGCTGACCAAATCCATAGGTAACATGGGCCAAACAGATTTCCAGTGACTAAAGATTTACAGGAGACTTTCTTTTATCCGGCACGGACAGGACTGACGTGGTGCCGGTTCATCAAAAATTCCGGATAACCGAACGCTATAGTAAAAGATACGGAGCGGAGAGCTCCGTATAAAGCAACAAACCCTGTTGCTTAGCAACAGGTTCAAAACAATGGCCACAAGTTGCAAGCGTCTCTGTAGCTTAGCAACAGCTGCAGCCACACCCTTGCACAGCAACACACGGAGCAAGGCAAGTAATAAAAGTTACCTGAACCTACTCCTGAATTTTGCCAGTTAACCGACATTTCCGGTTATTTAGGGGCCGGTTAATTGAAAGTTTCCTGTAATTTGTATTATTTGGGATATTTTGTGTGCTGGAAATGGCTTTACCACGTTTTTCCATCTGTTGTCAGCATTAAACATTTCCAGGTTAAATGTAGTATGACCTATATATAAAATAAAGCTTCAGCCATTCTGACCTTCTTGGATGCGCTGATCTCTTACAAATGTTTGCAAATTCTTGCGGTAGAGATGTACATACCATCCGCCACTTCCTACCCTAGCTACATCCCTTGCAATAGCGCAACCTCCGACTCACTGTCAGCATCTTGTTTTAATATAAACTTTTCGTCTAGCACGTCATACTAAGTGTCACACTTCATTACAAATCCAATGCCATCATTATTACATAGCTTTCCTGGTGGAAAAAAAAAACCTCAGAAAAAATGAGAGTTCATGTATTTACCTTTTTTTTTTATTCGTTCCTGGGATGTGGACGTCGCTGGCAAGGCCAGATTTATTGCCCATCCCTAATTGCCCTTGAGAAGGTGGTGGTGAGCTGCCTTCTTGAACCACTGCAGTCCGTGTGGTGAAGGTACTCCCACAGTGCTGTTAGGAAGGGAGTTCCAGGATTTTGACCCAGTGGCGATGAAGGATCAGCGATATACTTCCAAGTCAGGTTGGTGTGTGACTTGGAGGGGAACTTGCAGGTGGTGGTGTTCCCATTTGCCTTCTGCCCTTGTTCTTCTAGGTGGTAGAGGTCGTGGGTTTGGGAGGTGCTGCCAAAGAAGCCTTGGCGAGTTGCTGCAGTGCATCTTGTAGATGGTACACACTGCAGCCACGGTACACCGGTGGAGGGAGTGAATGTTTAAGGTGGTGGAGGGGGTGCCAATCAAGTGGGCTGCGGGCTGCTTTGTCTTGGATGGTGTCAAGCTTCTTGAGTTGTTGGAGTTGCACTCATCCAGGCAAGTGGAGAGTATTCATCACACTCCTGACTTGTGCCTTGTAGATGGTGGAAAGGCTTTGGGAGTCAGGAGGTGAGACACTCGCTGCAGAATACTCAGCCTCTGACCTGCTCTTGTTGCCACAGTATTTATGTGGCTGGTCCAGTTAAGTTTCTGGTCAATGGTGACCCCCCCCCCCCCCAGGATATTGGTGGTGGGGGATTCGGCGATGGTAATCCCGTTGAATGTCAAGAGGCGGTGGTTAGACACTCGCTTGTTGGAGGTCGTTATTGCCTAGCATTTATGTGGTGCAAATGTTACCTGCCACTTAGCGGCCCAAGCCTGAATGTTGTCCAGGTCTTGCTGCATGCGGGCATGAACTGCTTCATTATCTGAGTTGCGAATGGCACTGAACAGTGTGCAATCATCAGCGATCATCCCCACTTCTGATCTTATGATGGAGGGAAGATCATTGATGAAGCAGCTGAAGATGGTTGGGCCTAGGACACTGACCTGAGGAACTCCTGCAACGATGTCCTGGGGCTGCGATGATTGACCTCCAACCACCACAACCATCTTCCTTTGTGCTAGGTATGGCGCCAGCCTGTGGAGAGTTTTCCCTCCCGATTCCCATTGACTTCAGCTTTACTAGGGCTCCTTGATGCCACACTCGGTCAAATGCTGCCTTGATGTCAAGGGCAGTTACTCTCACCTCACCTCTGAAATTCAGTTCATTTGTCCATGTTTTTACCAAGGCTGTAATGAGGTCCGGAGCAGAGTGGTCTTGGTGGGACCCAAACTGGGCATCAGTGAACAGGTTATTCGTGAGTAAGTGCCGCTTGTTAGCACTGTCGACGACACCTTCCATCACTTTGCTGATGATTGAGAGTAGACTGTTGGGCTGTAATTGGCTGGATTGGATTTGTCCTGCTTTTTGTGGACAGGACATACTTGGGCATTTTCCACATTGTCGGATAGATGCCAGTGTTATAGCTGTACTGGAACAGCTTGGCTAGAGGCACGTCTAGTTCTGGAGCATAAGTCTTCAGTACGACAAACCGGGATATTGGCAGGGCCCACAGCCTTTGCTGTATCCAGTGCGCTCAGCCGTTTCTTGATATCACGTGGAGTGAATCGAATTGGCTGAAGACTGGCTTCTGTGATGGTGGGGACCTCAGGAAGAGGCCGATATGGATCATCCATTTGGCACTTCTGACTGAAGATGGTTGCAAACACTTCAGCTTTGTCTTTTGCACTCACTTGCTGGGCTCCACCAACATCGAGGATGGGGATATATATGGAGCCTCCTCCTCCCGTTAGTTGTTTAAGCGTCCACCACCATTCACGACCGGATGTGGCAGGACTGCAGAGCTTTGATCTGATCCGTTGATTGTGTGATCGCTTCGCTCTGTCTATAGCATGCTGCTTTCGCTTTTTAGCATGCATGTAGTCCTGTGTTGCAGCTTCCCCAGGTTGGCACCTCATTATTAGGTATGCCTGGTGCTGCCCTTGGCATGCTCTTCTACACTCCTTATTGAATCAGGGTTGGTCCCCTGGCTTGATGGTAATGGTAGAGTGAGGGCTATGCCAGGCTATGAGGTTACAGGTTGTGGTGGAATGCAATTCTGTTGCTGCTGATGGCCCACAGTGCCTCATGGATGCCCAGTTTTCAGCTGCTAGATCTGTTCTGAATCTATCCCATTTAGCACAGTGGTAATGTCAAACACGATGGAGGGTGTCCTCAGTATGAAGATCGGACTTCGTCTCCACAATGACTGTGCGGTGGTTACTGCTACCAATACTGTCATGGACAGATGCATCTGCGACAGATAGATTGGTGAGGACGAGGTCAAGTAGGTTTTTCCCTCGTGTTGGTTTTCTCACTACCTGCCGCAGTCCTAGTCTGGCAGCTATGTCCTTCAGGACTCTGCCAGCTCGGTCAGTAGTGGTGCTACCGAGCCACTCTTTGTGTTGGACATTGAAGTCCCCCACCCAGAGTACATTCTGTGCCCTTGCTACTCTCAGTGCTTCTTCCAAGTGGTGTTCAACATGGAGGAGTACCTAGTTTGGATGTTTCAAGCAAAAATAAATCCATTTACTTTCACTGCTCCTAAAAGTGGCTTCTCTCGGAGATTCTGTCCTCTTGAGTTTTCCAGTGAAACATAAGAGTAGTAGAGAGATAAAGCTTGCAACAGCAAGACCTGGCAGCAACTCTAATTTGCCAGTCTGTTGTCAATCAAAAAAAAAATTCGGAGCGTTGCAGGCATGGGTGCATGCTAGAAATGTTTCCCCGCTCCTTGTTGAGTCTTTTCAGTTGATGATTCTTTAAAACACTATACAACCCAGCCTCAGGCCTGTTAGGAAGGCATGGGCCACTGTTGGAAAGCATTGAGGGATTTCAAATGCAGAATAGGCTATCGTACATAGTATTCTGAATTTTTATGCCATTAATTTGCTACAAACTTTATTCTAGTAATCCTCACCTTAGTGGAGAAACTGCGATGACAGTCAAAAATATCTTCAAAAAGTATTGAGAGTCATTTCATTGATTCACTGACTGTTCCTCACTATTATTTTGCTGACTGCCAATTTCTGTTTGGAAGCTTTTTAATGTTGCTGATTGGTACTTTTCATTCCTGCTCACTATGTATTGCTTGATAAATTCCATACCTATGATATGGCACTGTTTCGTGAATACAAAATCTCAGTTAACGAGTTGCAAGTGTGACACCGAATTTTTCATGGACACAGGAAATATGATGGACAAAATATGGCAGATGCAAAACTTTTATATAATAAATTAGTTTTGTAAAGTTTTCTGACATGCACCAGCCATTTTTATGAAAATACCCAGCCTTTGCAAGCAATAGATCAGTTGGATCCTGGCCATAGCCAAAAGGCTTTTCATCATAAAGTATAATAATGGAAAAACAGCATAACCAGAGCAAACATTGCTTCAGCCTTGAAGGATAACCAGAGCAAGCATCAACATTAATGCCATAAATTAACCTTAAATTTGATTTTATATTGAATAAATGCACTGCAGAATTCTGCATTTACGGGAGGGATGGTATCACAGGTTGAAATGAAGAGCATTTCATTGAGAAATATTTTGTAGCTGGCTTCTGGCAGCAAGTATAAAGTCATAGGCCTAGAAATTCGGTTGTTTGCGCCAGCGGTTAGCGCCTCAAGAGACCGAGAATTGGGGCGTTACCTAATGTTGGGGCGGGCGCAATGAAGATAGCGACAACTCCCATATTGACTATACATTTAACGCCTGTGCTAAGTGTTTGCGCGCGCCCGCGAGCGCAAGCAGATCATGACGTCATTTCATTGTGCAACGCCTTTTAGGGGCGCCTGAGTGGATATTGGGTGACGCCCGGAGCCTTTACGCCTAGCGCTATTAGTGACAGTTCGAAGGAGCGTTAGCAGGCCCTTCTCGGAGTCGGGGGGCGCTATTTAAAAGGGGACAGCTCTAGTATAGAAGCTTCAGCCACTTGGCCTGTTCATTGCGATCGCTGGTGGAGAGAGTTGGTGAGCTACTGTGGAGCAGAGTTTTTGGAATTTAGCATTAGAGTACTTGGGACCCTCAAACCTGTCCGGAGCAGTTGGAGCACTAGACCTAACAGCCTTTTGACCAACTGGCATCGGAATGGGAGATGCTTTGGAGGGCGACGGCCTCATGGCCAAACACTATGAAGGGGCAGAGAGACGGCGGGAGAGGGGGCCGGGATTGGCCAGAAGGAGGAGAGGCAATGGAGGTCGGCCAATCCGAGGGTATGCTGCGAGGGTCTTTAGGCAGCAGGTGTCATACCTTGACATGTCAGAGGAGCAGTGTGTGCGAAGGCTCTGAATCGGGAGGGACGTTGTTATTGAGCTGTGCCACCTGCTTGCTGAGGATCTGCAGCCGCGTCTACGGTGCATGACCTCTCTGTCGGTGGCCGCTAAACTGACTGTTGCCCTCAATTTTTATGGCAACGGATCCTTTCAGTGAGCCATTGGGGACATTGCGAATATCTCTCAGGTTGCAGTCCACTGCTGCATCCGGCAAGTTACAGCTGCCCTTTATAGGCGAAGGCGTCAATTCATCACCTTCCCTCTGACCCTGGAGAAGCAGGCGGAGGAGGAGGAGGAGGAGGAGGAAGATGGAAGGGCTCCTGAAAATGGAAGGGCCATCCGTCACAGGCTCATGAGGACTCGTATCGAGGCCCCTCTGGCGGAATGATGAGTGTCTTAACTCCTGCGCACTTTGGATGTTTGTAAGCCTCTGAAGGCCAGCATCACTGTAATTAGTCACGTACACCATAGCACATTAAAACTTCTCTTTATTGTCACAAAAGTCTTTCATTACAGCAAAACAACATCATGTCAACAGAAACCATAACTAACAAAATAACAGTTAACTCTTCGGCAAAGCCGCAAAACTAAACAAACTATTTCCAACAATTCCAACAGGTGAGGGTCTCCTTGATTTTGGCCAAAGAAACGTCTCAGCACCTCCCTCTACTGCTGGCCCCTTGATGGAGAACGACTTCTCTTTCGCGGTTGGCCCCTTCCCTCCCTGCTGCTCCTATGTAATTGAACCCCAGTGGCGGGGTGAAGGCTGGGGGACGCCTGCTGACTGTGTGGCCGACCTCTGGGCTTGGAGGGTGCGGACGCAGGATGCTTGATCTGAGCATGGCTGGAAGCAGTGTGCCCTGCAGGTGGTGGCAGCTGCACTGCAGACGTGCCAGCGCTGGCATGTGGAATGGTCACCTGCCGAGAGAGGACACCTGCACCATTGTCGGACGACACACTGGCTCTCTGAGGGGACCGGCTCGGCTCATCCGCCACAATTGCATGCTCCACTGATTCCTGGCCTTGTATGGGGCTGGAAGGGCCTGGGGTGATCCTAGCTGATGCAGATAGGGTGGCTGCAGTGAGAGTTCGCGTTGCCTCAATCTGGGTGTGGACGAGGCCGGCAAGTGACTGCGTGGCAGCAGTGAGGACCTGTGAGCCAGGTGCCAGTGCTTCGGAGAAGCCCTGGACAGTTCTTTCCATTGCTTCGGACAAGGCCGGTGCCGACCGCTCCACTGCCTTGGACAAGCCCTGGACAGACCTTTCCAGGGATTGTCCGAAGCCCTGAACAGTCCTTTCCATAGCGGCCTCGAAGCCCTGGACAGTCCTCTCCATTGTTGGCCCAAAGCCCTCGACAGACCTCTCCATTGTTGCCCCGAAGCCCTCGACAGACCTCTCCATTGTTGCCCCGAATCCCTGGAGAGTCCTGTCCATTGTTGGCCCAAAGCCCTCGACAGACCTCTCCATTGTTGCCCCGAAGCCCTCGACAGACCTCTCCATTGTTGCCCCGAATCCCTGGAGAGTCCTGTCCATTGTTCCCCGAAGCCCTGGAGAGTCCTGTCCATTGTTGCCCCGAAGCCCTGGAGAGTCCTCTCCATTGTTGCCCCGAAGTCCAACACACTCTTTGCCAGTGTATCTATTGACTGAGGCATCCTCCCCACTGCAGCCATCAGCTCAGTGTGCCTGAGCCGGGCCTGGGTGCTCATTTCAGCCAGGCGACGCACCTCCTCTCAGCCAGGCGACGCACCTCCTCTGCACTCTGTGCAGCAGTCATCACTATCTGCCTTGCCCTCCGGGGAGACGGTGGCCGAACTTGCCGACCCCCCTTGCGTTGCTGCATGCCGCTTGTTCCGGCAACTGCCTGATCCTCAGAGCACCCCCCCTCCCCTCCAGGGAACTACTATCCCCAGTCTGTAGATGTGTATGCTCCCCTGAGATTGGAACGGATGGTCCGGCTTCCTCCTGATCCTCGCCTCCGGAGGCACTGGCACTGCAGCTTCAGGGCGTTGAGCCCCAGTTGGTGATGCATCATCTGAAAGCAGGGAGGTGGAACAGTGGCTTTAGCAAAAGGACAGGTTGGCGGAAAGGCATGCCAGATTGCGGCACACTGAGGAAGCATGCTGGCGAGGGGACCAAGTGGAAGGAGACAGCTGCAAAAGGGGAGAGCCTTACCCTCGCTGTCGAGAATGGGGTCGGCAGCTGCAGTGGTAACAGGAATAGACAGACGTCCTCCAAGAATCTGGTGCACTCTCTCCTCGAGATCCGTGAGAGTGACCACTTGTGGAGGTCCGCCACCGGTTCGACGCTGCTCCTTTCGCATCGTCGCCAGCTTGGACTGCAGGGGAAAGAAGGGGAAGTTCTGTAACATGATGCCTTGAGAGATCATCTCATGCCCCCCATGGTGCAAGAGCCCTTACATGAGGCCTTGAGAGATCATCTCATGCCCCCCATGGTGCAAGGGCCCTTACATGTGGCCTTGAGTGAAATGTCCATGTGTGTGCCCAGAAAGGGCCATGGGTGCTTGCTGACAGATGGCCATTGGGGCATCATGGCAACAGGGTCCTCGAAGTTAGGTGCAGATGGAGGGAATCAGAAGTTTGCATAACCAACACTCACCCTAACGACCCGAGTGAGGTCGTTGAATTTCTTCCTGCACTGAACAGGGGTCCTGGTCGCCATGCTGTTGGAGTTGACCCTCTGAGAAACCTCCCTCCAAGATCGCCAGTAAGCCTTTTGATTCGGCCTCTTGCCATTGTCAGGATACAGAACATCTCAACGGCGCTCAGCTGCAGACACCAACTGGTCCAGAGCCTCAGTGCTGAAGCACTCTGCTCTCTGTCTCACCTTCTCCATCCTGACCAAGTTTCTTGCGCCAGAGAAGGGCGAGCGCCGATTCTGAGGCCTACAGGGCGTTGAGTGTGGCAGCTCAGGCTGACTGACCCACCCCTTTAAGAGCCGGCCGGCGCCTGGAAGTCTCGTGGTTTCCGGTAATTGAGATCACCTGCGCTGCGCCCGTCTGCGCCGATATTGGGTAGCGCCTGAACTTTTGCGCCTTGGGAGCCCCATGCAACGTCTGAGTTCGCGCCTCAATCCCCTTTGGGGATGATGCAACCCAATATCTCGCCAGGCAGCGATAAGTTTCGTCTGGCTATAAACTTTGCGCAGCGCCAGTTCGAATGCCTCAAGCGGGGCTATACCCAATTTCTAGGCCATAAAGTATTATTCAAAAGATACCAGTCAATCATAAAATTCTTTGGAGATAGAATAAGGAGAAATAGCAACATAGAAACATAGAAGATAGGAGCAGGAGTAGGCCATTCGGCCCTTCGAGCCTGCTCCACCATTCAATGAGATCATGGCTGATCATCCAAATTCAGTACCCTGTCCCTGCCTTCTCCCCATATCCCTTGATCCCTTTAGCCTTAAGAAATATATCCAAATCTTTCTTGAATATATTTAATGAACTGGCCTCCACCGCCCTCTGTGGCAGAGAATTCCACAGGTTCACCACTCTCTGGGTGAAGAAATTCCTCCTCATTTCAGTCCTAAATGGCATACCCCTTATCCTTAGACTATGACCCCTGGTTCTGGACTCCCCAGCCATCATAAACATCCTTCCTGCATCTAGTCTGTCCAGGCCTGACAGAATTTTATAGGTTTCGATGAGATCCCCTCTCAATCTTCTAAACTCCAGTGAGTATAAGCCCAATCGACACAATCTCTCCTCATACGTCATTCCTGCCATCCCAGGCATCAGCCTGGTGAATCTTCGCTGCACTCCTTCCATGGCAAGAACGTCCTTCCTCAGGTAAGGCGACCAAAACTGCACACAATACTCAAGGTGCGGTCTCACCAAGGCCCTGTACAACTGTAGCAAGACAGCCTTGTTCCTGTACTCGAACCCTCTTGCTACGAAGGCCAACATACCATTTGCCTTCTTAACTGCCTGCTGCACCTGCATGCTTACCTTCAGCGACTGGTGCACAAGAACACCCAGGTCTCTTTGCACTTCCCCTTCTCCCAATCTATTGCCATTCAAATACTAATCTGCCTTCCTGTTTTTGCCACCAAAGTGGATAACCTCACATTTATCCACATTATAGTGCATTTGCCATGTTTCTGCCCAATCACCCAACCTGTCCAAATCGTACTGGAGTTTCACGACATCCTCCTCACAGCTTACCCTCCCACCCAGCTTTGTGTCGTCTGCAAATTTGGAGATATTACATCCAATTCCCTCGTCCAGATCATTAATATATATTGTGAACAGCTGGGGTCCTAGGACCGATCCTTGCGGTACCCCACTAGTCACTGCCTGCCACTCGGAAAACGACCCGTTTATTCCAACTCTTTGCTTTCTGTCCGCCAACCAGTTCTCTATCCAAGTCAATACCTTGCCCCCAATCCCATGTGCCTTAATTTTGCATGCTAATCTCTTATGTGGGACCTTATCGAAAGCCTTCTGAAAGTCCAAATACACCACATCCACTGGTTCTCCCTTATCTATTTTACCAGTTACATCCTCAAAAAATTCCAGTAGATTAGTCAAGCATGATTTACCTTTTGTAAATCCATGTTGACTTTGTCCGATCCTGTCACTGCTTTCCAAGTGCTCTGCTATTACATCTTTTATAATGGACTCCAGCATTTTCCCCACTACCGATGTCAGGCTTACCGGTCTATAATTCCCCGCTTTTTCTCTACCACCTTTTTTGAATAGTGGGGTAACATTAGCTACCCTCCAATCCATGGGTACTGTTCCAGAGTCTATCGAGTTCTGGAAGATGACCAGCAATGCATCTACTATCTCTAGGGCCACTTCCTTAGGTACCCTGGGATGTAGATTATCAGGCCCTGGGGATTTATCGGCCTTCAGTCCCATCAATTTTCCTAACACCATTTCCCTACAAATACCGATTTCTTTCAGTTCCTCACTTTCATCAGACCCTATGTTCCCCAGCATCTCTGGGAGGTTATTTGTGTCCTCCTTTGTGAAGACAGAACCAAAATATGTATTTAGTTGGTCTGCCATTTCTTTGTTTCCCATTATAAATTCCCCTGATTCTGACTGCAAGGGACCTACGCTTGACTTCACCAATCTTTTTCTCTTCACATATCTATAAAAGCTTTTACAGTCAGTTTTTATGTTCCCTGAAAGCTTACTCTCATATTCTATTTTCCCTTTCTTAATTAATCCCTTTGTCCTCCTTTGTTGAATCCTAAACTGCTCCCAATCCTCAGGATTATTGCTTTTTCTGGCCAATTTATATGTTGTCTCCTTGGATCTTATGCTATCCCTAATTTCCCTTGTTAGCCACGGTTGAGTCACCTTTTTTGTTTTATTTTTATGCCAAACTGGGATGAACAAATTCTGTAGCTCATCCATTCGGTCTTTGAATGTTTGCCATTGCCTATCCACCGTCAACCCTTTGAGTGCCATTCCCCAATCAATCCTACCCAACTCGCTCCTCAGACCATCGTAGTTTCCTTTATTTAAATTGAGGACCCTTGTCTCTGAGTCAACTCCTTCATTCTCCATCTTAATGAAGAATTCGATCATATTATGATCGCTCCGACCCAAGGGGCCTCGTACAACAAGATTGCTAATTAATCCTTTCTCGTTACATAATACCCAGTCTAAGATGGCCTGATCTCTGGTTGGTTCCTCGACATATTGGTCCAGGAAACCATCCCGTAAACACTCCAGGAATTCCTCCTCCACAGTATTGTTACTAATTTGGTTGGCCCAATCTATATGTAGATTAAAGTCACCCATGATGACTGCTGTGCCCTTATTGCACGCTTCTTTAATTTCCCTTTTCATGCCACCCCCAACCTCCGCCTTACTGTTGGGAGGTCTATATACCACTCCCACTAATGTTTTTTTCCCCTTAGTATTTCTCAATTCTACCCATACAGATTCCACATCATCAGAGCTAATATCCTTCATTACAATTGTATTAATCCCTTCTTTAACCAGTAATGCTACCCCACCTCCCTTTCCTTTTTGCCTATCTTTCCTGAATATCGAATACCCCTGGATGTTGAGTTCCCAGTCTTGGCCATCCTTGAGCCACGTTTCCGTAATCCCAACCAAATCATATTCGTTTACCTCTATTTGCGCAGCCAATTCATCCACCTTATTACAAATGCTCCTCGCATTAAGACACAAAGCCTTCAGGCTTGTTTTTTTAGCGCTCTTAGAACTATTAGAATTATTATTTACTGTGGCCATGTTTGATTTAAACCGTTGATTTCTCTGACTGCCACTTTTGTATTTCTCCTTCTTTGCTTTTATCCCTGTTTCCCTTTCCTCTGTCTCCCTGCTCAGGTTCCCAACCCCCTGCCATTTTAGTTTAAACCCCCCCCGAACAGTGCTAGCAAACCTCCCCGCAAGGATATTTGTCCCGCTCTGGTTCAGGTGCAACCCGTCCGACTTGTACAAGTCCCACCTTCCCCAGAAGCAGGCCCAGTGATCCAGGAAAATAAAAGATCCAAATTCAACAAAGACCAATTTGTGTATTCGGAGAGAATTAGATCTACGAGGAATGACGGACAGACAAAGACCCTCTGGTCCATCCAACCGTTATTGTATATTAATAAAACACATTTTCTGCAACAAAGCACGGTTTTCTTCTGGTACGGTCTAGAAATTTGGAGAAGGGGTCCCCTGAATGTTCAATATTTGCATGGGTGTCCATGGCAGTATGTCAATGTTCACAGAGGAACCCCTATGCAAAAATGTTTGAAAACTAATGATCTTGTGGTTCTTCATCTTAGTCAGTCAACTTTCCCTCCAGATCTTGTTTTTTTTTGTTTTACAGTAGCAGGTTAAGACTACAAATATGCAACTGAATGAAACATTTTTTAAAAATCCAAAAATTTTGCTGCATCAAATAATTTTCCTTTCCCTCCTACTGTACAGAATTCCTGACCCAAACAGTCCTCAATTATCAGCAATGCACTAAGCATAGTCAATTTGCTGCCAAGTGTATCTACAGAAGGCATATTTTACAAGTCTAATCATTTCACTGTAAAATATATGTTTTTGTCAAATGTTTCTGCTGTGCTTGTTTAAATTAAATTAAATTCCTGAATGAATCATTTAATGTGCTGCGGTACAAAGATTTGCAAATTGATTTTTTTATCTGCAGTTTACAGAAATTCTGATTCAAATATAATCCTGATCTCGGCATTATTTTTTTTTGGCAAACTAGTTATGTATTTATCAGGGTTCAGCCGTACTGCATGTTAGTGAAATAAACTACCGCTGACAACAGCACCTCGGCTCACCAACCTAATGGGTACACTCTTGTCCTCCAATTCCCCAGGCAAAGCAATGCCACCAGCTTACTTTCTTTTTACTGGATTTAATTCCCTAGTCCAGTGCCACTTGAAATGAGTACTCCTGTGTAATTCAATTCATGGCACTGCACAGTAAACAGTATAAATCCACTCAATACTATCTCTTAAAAACAATTGAGGGAGAGTGCAGTATAAATATCACTTGGTGTATTGATGGTGTTACAAAGCCCCTTCCTCTTATCCCATGTACCTGCACTGCAGTAATGACTTTCCTAAGTTACCACCAATGAACATCATGTTTCAGGTACAGGAAAAGGCTATTTAACCCAGAAAGCCCATAACTTTTTGATTGATCTGAAACTCACCTTCCCACCATATCCCTCAGTCCTTTACCTCTCCAGAAATAACTATAGTTGGCTCTTGAACCAATTAATTTCAATGACCTTTCCCAGTAACTTATTTTCCAAGTCAGCCACCCTTCATGCAAAAAATATTTCTATCTCAACTCCTGCTCAAATTCTGCTCCTTAATATTTGAATCTTATTGCCATAGAGAACTTACAGTACTTAGATTATTTTTGCCAATTGCCTTTAAAAGTGACAAATAGCGATAATTTATTAATGATCTAAAAAAAAAACCACCAGGCCTCTACTGCATATGTCGTCTTATTCAGCAGCATAATCCCTAAATCCCTTTCAAGTCAAAATCAGATTCTTGCCAGGCTTTTAGAAGGATGCTAGGGCACTGACCAAGCAAAAACAAAAGGGCAGTTGCACTTGCAGATTTAGGATACTCCAAATTATATCATGGATGTGTATCAGAAAGATCATAGCTTATCACAGTTCCAAAACACGTGGCATGGGAAATATTGTGATATACTGGATAACGAGAAGTATTTTGAGACATTTCTATTAAGAATAATTGAGACATAATGAATAGGGTGCACAAATTTTAAGCTGATCTGGTATTACGTGATGCTGGATGGGTTCAGGGTGAGATGACATCCTGCAAAGATAGATCAGGTCAACTCCCAACAGAGATAGAAATGATTCTTAGCAGTATACATGTCTAAACTAACAAGTAATCAGCAGAGACCAACTTGGTCACAGTGTTGTTATCAAGAGGTAAAAAGAGGACAGGGCCTGTGCTCTGAGCCAGTTCTTCACAACTAAAGGTCGAATTAATAAAATGGTGAATTTATAAAGAGTATTAATTAAGTTGCAGAAGTTGGAACAAAGCTGTTCAGACAGAACTGTTAAAGACGTTGTGTAATCTGCATACTACCATCTGGGGATCAATATCAAAACCGACACTCGATCGCTGGTTGGAGATGGAACTAAAACACTGCAGCCTCAATTCTGAATCTCCTGCTCTCATCTAGGTGAAACATTATGCTGGTGGTGGAGCCTGACAATTTCTGTCATTAAATGTTTTGGGGAATTCAGAATTAGCTGAGGTTGAAGAAATGGGACACAACAGAAATATTTGGAAAATTTACAATAGGATGTAGAAACATATCTGGGAAGTGCTTCTTATAACTAACAACATTATACAGTTTGTTAAAACAATGCATTGTTTTTCAGTTAAAACATCACAGATCAGCTAACTTAGTTATAAGGGTCTCAGCTGTTGCTTAAGCGCTTAATCCATATTTTAGCTACAAGATCAGCATCCAGGAATGGGGAGATTGCTGGTGTCTGTTCTTTTCAACCGCAGCTGCCCAAAAGGTGTCCCACCAGACACATCATCCAAGTTAGTCTCTTCCATTCAAGAGACTCAACATGGCAGGACTCCACAAGCTGTTTTATCACCAGCACATATGAAGATGTCAACAAGCTATATGGGATGGAAGGGGAAATATTTTACTTTGAAAGTACTTCTCCTCCAGAGGTCCATTGCTGTTTAACTGTTTTGGGGTAATAATTGCGTTTACCACATATTTGATCAGAAGTATTAATATACTAGAACATTTTCAGTTATAATTATATTATGACACAATGGCACCCTGCTGCTTTAGCAAATAGGCCAACAATTTTCCAGCCTTATTGCGGAGTTTAGTAAATACTAGAATGGTTTAACGTTTTAGCAGTTAAGGATGCATTAAGCATCGGACTTCCTCCCGTTTGTGTTAACAGTTTTATACGGATTATGTATCTTAATGCATTTTTCTTTAAAAAAAAATTTACAAATTTTTAAGCGCATGAATATGGCCTCTGAAAGAGTTCTTGGGGCCAAAGATTATCAGTTGTTACCCGTGGCTTAGTGGAAGCACTCTCAACTCTGAGACAGTAGGTTGTGAGTTCAAGTCCGACTCCAGAGCCCATAATCTAGGCTGACATTCCAGTGCAGTACTGAGGGAGTGCTGCACTGTTGGAGGTTTAGGGCAGGACTTTCATTGGGCCGTGGAGGCGGGATTGGAGGCGTGTGGGGGGTTAAAATCCCGAAATCGGGGGGGCACAAACCCATCCCGCCCCCAACCCGCCTCCATGCCAGTTTCAATGGAGGCGGATACCCGACCTGTGCTGGGAGCCGCCTCCACGAGGCGGGAAGGGGATTAGTGCCAATTAACTGCCTGCTAACAGGTAGTTAACAGGCAGTTTTTAGCCTAATCCCTATTTTTATCCCTGAAGTGTGGGATTCCCGACGGCGCCAAACCACGCCAAGTTAGCGAGGCGGACCGTCGGGCTGAAGGGCTTGGAGGGTTCGAGAAGTCCGGTGTTCAGGTGAGTGATGGGTGCATGAGTGCAGAGGTAAATGTGTTTGGTGTGTGTAAAGTGTTTAAAGAAGTTTTACTTACCTTTACAGCCTTCCTTCCTTCAGGTCTCGGGAGTCCCTCATCTCACCGGCACAGAAAGCAGAATGGCTGCAAGTTGGCCACAACTCGATGGAGGCGGGACTACAACCCCAAAAGTTGTAGTCCCACCTCCTACACGCCTCCAGTATCAAAATCCAGCCCTTTGTCTTTCAGATTAGATGTTAAACCGAGGCCCCATATGTCCTCTCAGGTGAACATAAAAGATTCCTTGACACTATTTCGAAGAGTTCTCCCAGGCAGCCTGACCAATATTTATTCCTCAACCGACATCAATAAAACAAATTGAAGAAAAAAAGATAATCTGTCATTATCGAGGTTTGTGGGACCTTGCTGTGTGCAAATTTGGCTGCTGTGTTTCTCTATATTACAATAGTAAGTACACTACAAAAGTACTTAATTGGCTGTAAAGCACTTTGGGACATCCTGAGGTCATAAAAGGTGCTAGACAAGTGCAAATCTTTATTTTGAACTTTTAAACTGGCTTAACAATCTGGATACCTTGGGTGCGATCTTGCCAGCCCTGGGGAGGTGGGTATGGAGGCAGGACTGCTGGGAAAATGGCAGAATAACCGCCTCCATGCCATCTTGCCAGGAGACAGGTAACCGACCCACACCAGGTCCCGCCTCCTTGAAGGCGGGAAGGGGATTAGTGCCACTTATCTGCCTGTTAACAGGTAGTTAACAGGCAGATAAGAGGATTATCCCCATTTTACCAACACAAGTGCAGGTGTAAAGGAAAAGCCATATTTCAGAAAAATACACCATCCTATGAACAGAATTCTGACTTTATTAAAACATGACATACTGGGTTTAAAAATCTAAAAAGCCTCAACGACACAAGCTGTGAATACAGGCTTCTGAGATAAGATGAAGTGTTAACACAAAAGCTGTAAACACCTCACAAGCTTTTGAAATGGGAATTGATTGTTAATACTGAGACAAAGGCCCTATTGAAGAAGCAAAGGCTTGCTTCCAAGGAGTCTGCAGTTTGGAACCAACACAATAACTATACCCAGTTTAAAGTGTTAAAAACTGACACTTCAAACAGAAACACAGAACATTGAAGAACCATGTGCCTTTGATAAATAAGGCATCAAATGAAAGACAGGAAACACAAGTTTGTAATACAACCAATTGAAGTAGCTAAGAAATGCATGGAACACCCTGGTTGAAGTGGTTTTGATTTACATATTGTAAATATGATACCTACAGAAGACTTTGTAGATATGACTTCAATAGATGACACCAAGCAATCACATGGTTTTTGTATTGAAAATCAAAGTTAGGAGACACAACATCTGATTATAACCAGTTAAGCCAATATTAAGAATTGAATTGAAGTCCTTTGTAAGAATGGCATCAAAGAGATAAATCTGTAATAACCATTTTATGATCAGTTTTGAAACACCTATACAGCAGACAAGATTCTGAAAGTTAACAGCTGAATTGACAATAGAGTAGAAAGAAGTCAGCAGAGAATGACTAGAGATAATTAGCTTACATCAGTAGAAAACTTCAAAGGATAAACCACGAAAAAAGGATATAAAATATGGAGCCTTCAAATAGAAAGTCTGAAGTAGCTGGAAGGGGCAAGCGATTCTCAACTTCAGAGGCAGGCTCTGTAAGTTTTTAACTCTGAGTCTCGGGGATCAAGAGGTACTCTTATTTGATTTTGGTGGATATCCTGGATTATAAATAATAAGAAATGTATAAATGTAACAAAGTTAAGATTTGAGAATAAAGATCTCTGAGAATAAGAAATGTAAGCTATTTGTATTTTGAACTGTTAAAGCTGCGATTGACTCAACAGCTGTTAACTGTATGTCGGTTCTTTAATAAATCCATATATTTTTAGAATTGTCTCAAATAGTATTTCTGTATCAAACTCGCAAACTCAATTTCTATATACTCTTTTGTGAGGAGTTGCAGAATTCTGGGGGGGTTTTCCAGACCCTCATAATATCCGGAAGATTACAGTCTAGTCAAACTTCTTAAAAGTGCTATCTGGAAGACGGTAACATCTTCAAGTCGTTCATTTCCTTTAAAGAGAGATAGCCTGGACCTTTAGACCCAAAGCATCTTATAGAATTCGGCTATCTCTAACTTTAGTTGAAGGTGAATGTCTGGGGAATACGCCTGATCTGGGGTAGCCCGAAAAGGGCTAGGACTAGTAATTATCCCTTCACGGGCTTCCCGAAGGTTCCGAACCCCGCCAGAGTCACCGAGTCGAGCAGTGGGTCTGCGGGGGTCAGAGGGGTTCAAAAGTGCACTGTGAAGGTAAGTGATGGTGTAAGTGTAGAGTATGTGAGGTAAGTGGAAAGTGTCAGTAAAAGTTTACTTACCTTGGTTTCTTCCTGCAGGCTTCAAGAGTTGGGTATGCGGAGAGTCTCGCACCTCCTCGGCAGAGATGATAGATGGCCGCTGCATTCTCCAATGCAGCAACAATCTAATTTCTGCTAAATAAAGAGGTTTGATGAGTCTTGAATTCAAGAACTCATCAAACTACAGAGAATGTCAGTGTTTGACAGATTCACAGAGCTGTCAAACGATGACAATTCATCTGTTAAAAACTTTTGATGTTCTCTGTAACTGTCTTTCCCTTAATTGGCCTGCTAAGCCCGCTGGGCGGGTTTAACAAGGTCAATCAAGGGAAAATAGCATGGGTTGGCCAGAAGTTGATGGAGGTGGGACTGAAACCCGACAAGTGGGAGTTCTGCTTCCAAAAGCTTCCCATTGGCAAAATCCAGCCCCTTATCCATATTTTCAGATGGCTTTCAATGGTAGTATCTGTCCTGGGTGGATGAGTTATACTGTTGAAGTCATCGCACCACCCAAAAAAAATACACACAGGCCACGCCTAGTCCTTTCAATGCTACAGGCTCCCCCCTATGATGAGTTTCATAGAGGAAAACTACATGTTTTAAGTCCCTGGTGAGGCAAGCAAAAATTGTCTTTCACTGGATTGATATCCTTCACTTTGCAAGTGGTTATCACACAATTACATAGCATTATTTGCAAAAAGGATAGATGGAAAATTCAAACAGGAAGATGGGGCAGGTTAAGTAACTCTTCTCATACAACATTTATAAAATGGAGAATGAAGCAACACTTCACCCTCCACTCGGAAAGCCAAAACACCACAGTATTTTGACTGTGTCAAAAAGTTAGTTACAAGTTATCCAATCAAAAATAGAAAATTCTCAATGACCATAAAAGCAGAGAAACATAATGCCAGAACTTCAGGTCCCCACGGGTGAGTACGCGCTGGGTACTCATGCATAGGCCCGACGAAAGTGCCGGTTTCGTGCATGCACTGCGCATGCGCGGGAAACCGGAACTTCTGTTCCCTTAAAGGAAGGGGTT
Organism: Somniosus microcephalus; assembly: GCF_052327205.1. Taxonomy (NCBI): domain Eukaryota; kingdom Metazoa; phylum Chordata; class Chondrichthyes; order Squaliformes; family Somniosidae; genus Somniosus; species Somniosus microcephalus. The sequence goes on from NC_140989.1 coordinate 33,445,966, forward strand.
CACAGGTCGAACGCGTGCGCCGGAGAGGCAGCGCGTACGCCTGGACCTTCCATTTTTTTTGCAGGTTTCTCCGGGAGGGTAAGTCTCCAGGAGCTACGCTTCTAAAAAGCAGTCGCAAGGTTTGCTTTTAACAAGGTAAGTGGTGAATTAAGTAAAATTAAAACATTTTTTCCACAGATTTATTATTTTTAAATACTTTAAAGAAAGGCAAGTTTATTTTTAGCCCCATTAGAAAATGTAATTAATTTTTTCAAAAATTTAAATTATTGTTTAAAAGTTATTTTATGTAATTTATAGTTATTTTAAAAATGTGATTTAAAAAAAAAAATTATTTGAAGTTTTAGTGATGTTTTGGGGCTGAATTGTATTCATAGATTTGACAGGTCTTCCTGATACATCAGTTATCCACAATTCTGACCCCAAAACAAATGTCAGAAATAAATAAGCATATGTAGCGTGTCTTACATAGAGAATCATTAACCAGTTGAGTTAACAGTCATACTTACTAAATAGAGAGACCAACAAATATTGCAAAGAAATTAATAACTACATTTGGAGAATGTGTAAGCTGAATCTTCGAATGAAAGCTTTTATTTTAGGTATTTCTTAATTTGCAGGACATCAGAATCGTATTGCCCTATGCTTGACCTCATAAATCCAAACAAGCATCTTCGCACAGTATTTTAATATTGCATCCCTAGGCATAATTAGAAAAGTCATCGAACCAGACAACTATCTCTGTGCTGTGGACCCGAAGGATACTTATTCTACATTCCGGCACAGAAAAACAACAGGCTTTTTCAGGTTTTGCGGACTAGGATATTTTATCCCTACAAGCTCCACCATCTGGTCTAGCTTCAGACCATCAGGCAATTAAAGGTGTATTTTTTGCAGCAGTTGCAGCTCATCTATGGTTTCTGGGCATCCATGATTCCACATGTATCTGGATGACTGGTTAATCAGGTCTGAAGCAGACATATCAGCCTCAGAAATTAAAGTGCTTATTCAAACCTTCCTTCATCCTTGTTTTCAATTTCCAAAGATCTCGCCTCATACTCTTGTGAAGCATGATGCTTACAGCAACTAGATTTCCAACAGATGAAGAATGAGATTTGCCTGAGGAGGTTAGGTTGAAGTGTATGTACTGTACAGTGTGCCTCTTCAATCCTGCTTAATGAGTTAAAACCAGAAGGGTCTTACATCTGTTACGCCTTAGCACAGCATTCATGTCCCAGTAACTATTTTTTATTTCTTAGCTCAATAGTTTTCTCCTCACCCAAAGCTTTTATTGTTTCCCTTCATTTGTAGATAAGCTCTTTTCCCGTACCCCTTCAAAAAAATAAAAAATAAAAACACAATGCTCCTATCCTTAGTACCATTAAAAGCGGACTTGGATTTCTCCATTTAATTTACCTGGAAGTAAGTTTGATTAACTTAGCTCTTCAGTATGTCAAATGAAGAAGAAGAAATATTAATTATCAGACAAAACCAAAGGACTCCAGTGCCTAAACAGGAAGGAACACACTTCGCAGAACAATGCTGAGAAACACTCTTTTGTTGAGTTATTCAGAGTAGATGGCCATGGTGCTCACTCATGTTGCAGGATCGTGACATCATCCGGCTGCGCATCGCCCAGACCCGAAATTCATTTCCGCCCCTTGCAGCATCGCCGGGCGAAAACACCGACAACTGCAGGAGGTGTTGATCGGGAGGCCGGGCGCTTCGGGGGCGATAATTAAAGGCAAGGTGGCCGAGGTAGGTGAAAAAAAATCTGAAAAGCTCTTTCCGTTTTTTTTACTTTCTTTGCCAGTCATTGATCAGCCTGGCATTCTGCTGCAATGCAGCTGGCTGATTGGGCTGGATCGCGGCTGCCATCGGAGACGAGGTAAGTTTCCCTCTTGCAGAGCCTGCAGCGATAGCCCTTCCCTTTAAGGGAGGGAAGGAGCTTTCCAACGTGGCAGTGCTGCACGGCCCATTGTGCAGCGCTGCACAACTTCCGCCCCGCCTGCTGCCTCTTGCGCTCCAGGAATGAAGTGGAGCGCTTGATTTAGCGCTCCACTTCCTTCCTGGAGCACAAATCCAAATTTTTTAAAAGTTGAGTAACATTAGCGCCTGGTGCTAATTTTCTCAACTTTTTAAAAGTTAGTGCCCCAAACAGGGCTATATTGAATTTCTCCCCCAATATTCTGGTAAATTTCTCAAAAGGAAATGTTTCCTTCCTACATGGATGACATCTTTATCCTGAAGATCTGCGTCAGATATTTAAGAACTTCCAGCAGCACCAGTTCTATTCTTTCAATTCTTGTTCATTTTCTAGTTCATTACAAAATGAACTGGTATGAATTCTCCTGAATTGCCCTCTTACAGCCCTGTGATTTTCAGTTTACTAAGATGGCTACATTAGATTTTATGCAGCTTCAACAGGAGAGCATTCTTTTTTTTAATAAACAGAACCAAGAAAGATCTTTCACCTGAACTAGTCATTTTATCTTGCTTTCATGACTGTTGAAAAGCTTATTGTTCGCCTGTCAGTGGAACTGGCATGTCTAGAAGGACTTCCATATTCATAAATGCTAAATAGATGAGTTTTGCAACATGGAGCTTTAGAATACAGCACTGTCTGCTTTCTACCTCCTTCCAAATACTGTTGCATACTCAGTTAATGCTCCTATACCTTTTTTTGCACAAGTGAATGTTACCATGTTGAATGGAGCCTGTGCATCGATTTAATTAGGATTTGCAAATAGTAGGACTTCACTTATATTTTTTTAGCTACACAATCACTGAGTGTATAACTCAGCAGATGTTGATGAATGTTTCAACAGACTACTTGTACAGCTTCCAAAAGGAAACTATAGCAGGATAAAAAGGTCATGCAAATATCTTTCTAAACTTTATCTCGCAGTTGTAAAATTAGCAATCTTCACCAAAAACATAACACAAACCATTGAAAATGGTGTTAAATTCTAAGTGTGATAAGAGGAAATCAGTTCTGACATTTGCTGAAGATGTGGTGAAATGTTTTGAATTACTGTAGCAGCAATGTATGAAGCGCATTTAGATGCAAACAAGCCTATTTTCAAAAGAATCCCAGACAAGAAGATCCAGTTGAAGTCTGGTGAAAGTTAAGTATTCACTTCAGATTTTGAGATGACAAACTAATCTTTAGCACAGAAGATTTACAGACAAAAAGGCACAACTATTACTGGTTACTGTGGAGACCGCTTTTGTTACTGTATGAGAGAAACCAATTACAAAGTTATAGAAAACATAGAAAAATAGGAACAGTAGGCCATTCAGCCCTTCGAGCCTGCTCCGCCATTCACTATAATCATGGCTGATCCTCTATCTCAATACCATATTCCTGCTCTCTCCCCATACCCCTTGATGCTTTTTGTGTCTAGAAATCTATCTATCTCCTTCTTAAATATATTCAGTGACTTGGCCTCTACAGCCTTCTCTGGTAGAGAATTCCACAGGTTCACCACCATGAGTGAAAAACATTTGATCAAATTTTCATAACTTTGTAAGTGGTTTCCTCATTTTTTTTAATTTTTTTTAATTTTTTTTTTTTTTTTTTAAAGTGATTGAGGTGGCAACTTATTCTTTATGTACAGACGGAGGAATAACATCACCAAATAAATCCTGGAAATACTCAGCAGGTCAGACAACATCTGTGGCGTCTGACGATGGGTCATCGACCTGAAACGTTAACTCGGTTTCTCTCTCCACAGACGCTGCCTGACCTGCTGAGTATTTCCAGCATTTTCTGCTTTTATTTCAGATTTCAAGCATCCGCAGTATTTTGCTTTTGTACCAAATAAATCCTTCTGGTTATGAAAGTCAAGGGAACCAAACAAGTTTCACGGCACAGAAGGATACCAGTAAGCCTAAGGTGTCAGCTTTGGCTCAGTTGGTAGCACTCTCACCTGTGGGTTTAAGTCCCACTCTAGAGAGACTTCAACACATAATTTAAGCTGACCTTCAGTGCAGTACTGAAGGAGCATTGCACGATCAGGGGTGCTGCTTTTCAGATAAGATGTTAAACCAATGCCCTGTCTGCCCTTTCAGGTGGGTGTAGAAGATGCCACGGCACTATTCAAAGAGCAGGGGCGTTCTCCACGGTGTCCGGATGGATCGCTGTGCTCTTTTCTAGTCCTGTACATTCCTATGTATGTGTGTTGGGGAAAGACGTGCTCGGGTTGATGCCTTCCAACAACTAATAGACTGTGACTGGCACTCGCTGTCTAGACTTATGAACATTTGGATATGGTAGCAAAAGGCTTCTCGTGCCAATGGAAACTGTGCCCCAGCAAGAATCAACACTGTTGAGAGAGGAGGGAAAAAATTAGGGGAAGGAGGGACCTTGATGTTATGCCAATTATTTGATACTCACTTAAGTCATATGTATGCAGATGTTCATGAGATTCTCAATGGATTTTCCCATGGTTGTTACTGTGCTACAGAAGCAGAGAAATTCAATGTGTGTTTAGGAGAGGATTATTTAAAGAGAATGACTGATGAAAAATGAATGTTTATTGGTTAATTTAATCTTTTTTAGGTTAAGAAAATATGATTAAAATAATAAAATGAAATGGGTTTTGATTCATTTAACACTGCATATGCATGGCTAACGTGGCTATCAGGACTAATACTTTAAAGGGTTATAATTAGATCCATACATTTTCATTCCAGTTTAGGTTGTTAAGGTTGCCATTGTATATAAATAGATACTTTTAAGCAAAAGTAAGCGAGACAAGATCATGATTCAAAACAAAACCATGAAGTACTTTTGTGCTTATAAGTTGTTTGGGATCGCAAGTTATTTCTGCTAGTCTCGTGTCATTTATTAAACATACCGTGCAGAAAAAGCAATCAACCTTCTCTGACTCTGTTCAATTTATTCTGTCTCTGTTCAATTTATTCTGTTTTCATCACCCGCTCCAAGCATTTTCTTTTAAATAAATTACACAAATATCACATAACATTCACATCAGAAATCATAACTCAGAAGGTACCATGCCAGACATGAATATCAGTTACAATACACTCACTGACACACATAGATTGCTAATAGTCTTGCCTATTTAATGAAAGGATGCTTGATTACAAAGTTAATTTAAAAAAAAATAAAGACCAGCTTAATTAACCTGAGAAAATTCAGAAATAAAACAAAGTGTAATCATAGTACTGGCTTGCATATAAATTTGCTGATTTTAAAAAAAGAAAATCACCCTATAAAGCTCACATTGGAGAACCACAAATACCATCTGGGACTGTAGGCAGCCCTTCTTTGCTGCTGTATTTTTATACAAAACAGTCAGTTAAGTAAAGGTTCAATGTAGAAATTTCACATTGAAGACAGAACTTCAGAATTGTGACATATTTCCTTTACGTGCTTACACCAACTAGCTTAACACCCAAGAGTCCTAATTTTATTTTTTTAAATAACATTTTCTTCATGTAATCGTGTCCATCAGCCTCATTCTATAATCTGGGTTTTCAAGATTCTTCAAGAATATAAAACACTTGGATCTCTTTGGAAATATCTTTTACTATTCAAAACCACAATAAATTCTACAAGGTTTTTCCATACGTCTAAATGCATGGACCTCAAAAAAAAAAATCCATCGGAGGGACAGAACTGTTATGCAGTGGATTGAAGCACCAAGTGGCAACAGGAAGTGGTGGAATGGTGGTTCTATCCCTCTCTCTACTGAGTCCCCAATCTCAGCCTTATTGATAGGAGGAAGTATTGAACAGTGGTTAGGCACTTTGTTGCATGCAGGGAGTAAAAATTGGTGGGAAAGTTGCCCCCCCAGTCTTCTCTCATGCATTTTGAGAAAGCACCGACAGAACCCTGGGAACAGGTCACTCAGTCTCTTGGCCACAGTTGGTGAAAAACCAAGACAAAAAATGAGAGGGGAGGGAGGTTGGATAGAGGGAGATTACATGCATCTGTATCTATTTCCACTGTAGTCACTACTTACTAATACTGTACTTATAGAATTACTAGCTGGAGTACCCGGCAGTGCCGAGGGTTTTTTGAGGGCATGTTGTTATGAAAAAAGTAGAAATAATTTATATATATATATATAAATAAATGAGTTTGTCTGTGTGGGAAGGAGAGAGAGGGAAGGAGAGAGAGGGAAAGAAAGAGAGAGAGGGAGGGAAAGAGAGAGAGGGGGAAAGAGGGAAGGAGAGAGAGAGAGAGAGAGAGAGAGAGAGAGAGAGAGAGAGAGAAAGGGGGAAGGAGAGAGAGAAAGGGGGAAGGAGAGAGAGAAAGGGGGAAGGAGAGAGAGAGAGAGAGAGAGAGAGAGAGAGAAAGGGGGAAGGAGAGAGAGGGAGAGAGAGTGTGTGAGAGAGAGAGAGAGAGAGAGAGAGTGTGAGAGAGAGAGTGTGAGAGTGAGTGAGTGAGTGAGTGAGTGAGTGAGTGAGTGAGTGAGTGTGAGTGAGAGTGAGGCCCTGGGATCGAGAGAGAGACTGGGGGGAGAAGAGACAGGGGGAGAGAGCGCGACTGGGGGGGGGGGGGGGGGGCGGGAGAGAGAGAGAGAGAGAGAGACTGGGGGGGGAGAGAGAGACTGGGGGGGGGAGAGAGAGACTGGGGGGGGGAGAGAGAGAGACTGGGGGGGGGAGAGAGAGACTGGGGGGGGGAGAGAGAGACTGGGGGGGGGAGAGAGAGACTGGGGGGGGGAGAGAGAGACTGGGGGGGAGAGAGAGACAGGGGGGGAGAGAGAGACTGGGGGGGGAGAGAGAGACTGGGGGGGGAGAGAGAGACTGGGGGGGGGAGAGAGAGACTGGGGGGGGAGAGAGAGACTGGGGGGGAGAGAGAGACTGGGGGGGGAGAGAGAGACTGGGGGGGGAGAGAGAGACTGGGGGGGGAGAGAGAGACTGGGGGGGGGAGAGAGAGACTGGGGGGGGAGAGAGAGACTGGGGGGGGAGAGAGAGACGGGGGGGGAGAGAGAGACTGGGGGGAGAGAGAGACTGGGGGGGAGAGAGAGACTGGGGGGGGAGAGAGAGAGACTGGGGGAGAGAGAGAGAGAGACTGGGGGAGAGAGAGAGACTGGGGGGGAGAGAGAGACTGGGGGGGGAGAGAGAGACTGGGGGGGAGAGAGAGACTGGGGGGGAGAGAGAGACTGGGGGGGAGAGAGAGACTGGGGGGGAGAGAGAGACTGGGGGGGAGAGAGAGACTGGGGGAGAGAGACTGAGAGAGACTGGGGGGGGAGAGAGAGACTGGGGGGGGAGGAGAGAGAGACTGGGGGGGGAGAGAGAGACTGGGGGGAGAGAGAGACTGGGGGGGGAGAGAGAGACTGGGGGGAGAGAGAGACTGGGGGGAGAGAGAGAGAGAGACTGGGGGGGAGAGAGAGACTGGGGGGGAGAGAGAGACTGGGGGGAGAGAGAGACTGGGGGGGGAGAGAGAGACTGGGGGGGAGAGAGAGACTGGGGGGGAGAGAGAGACTGGGGGGGGGAGAGAGAGACTGGGGGGGAGAGAGAGACTGGGGGACGGGAGAGAGAGAGACTGGGGGGGAGAGAGAGACTGGGGGGGAGAGAGAGACTGGGGGGGGAGAGAGAGACTGGGGGGGGAGAGAGAGACTGGGGGGGAGAGAGAGACTGGGGGGAGAGAGAGACTGGGGGGGGAGAGAGAGACTGGGGGGGGAGAGAGAGACTGGGGGGGAGAGAGAGACTGGGGAAGAGAGAGAGACTGGGGGGGAGAGAGAGACTGGGGGGGGAGAGAGAGACTGGGGGGAGAGAGAGACTGGGGGGGGAGAGAGAGACTGGGGGGGGAGAGAGAGACTGGGGGGGGAGAGAGAGACTGGGGGGGGAGAGAGAGACTGGGGGGGAGAGAGAGACTGGGGGGGAGAGAGAGACTGGGGGGGGAGAGAGAGACTGGGGGGGGAGAGAGAGACTGGGGGGGAGAGAGAGACTGGGGGGGGAGAGAGAGACTGGGGGGGAGAGAGAGACTGGGGGGGGGAGGAGAGAGAGACTGGGGGGGAGAGAGACGGGGGAGAGAGAGACTGGGGGGGGAGAGAGAGACTGGGGGGGAGAGAGAGACTGGGGGGGGAGAGAGAGACTGGGGGGGGAGAGAGAGACTGGGGGGGGGAGAGAGAGACTGGGGGGGAGAGAGAGACTGGGGGGGGAGAGAGAGACTGGGGGGGAGAGAGAGACTGGGGGGGGAGAGAGAGACTGGGGGGGGAGAGAGAGACTGGGGGGGGAGAGAGAGACTGGGGGGGGAGAGAGAGACTGGGGGGGGAGAGAGAGACTGGGGGGGAGAGAGAGACTGAGAGAGACTGGGGGGGAGAGAGAGACTGGGGGGGAGAGAGAGACTGGGGGGAGAGAGAGACTGGGGGGGGAGAGAGAGACTGGGGGGGAGAGAGAGACTGGGGGGGGAGAGAGAGACTGGGGGGGAGAGAGAGACTGGGGGGAGAGGACAGAGAGAGAGACTGGGGGGGGGAGAGAGAGACTGGGGGGGAGAGAGAGACTGGGGGGAGAGAGAGACTGGGGGGGGAGAGAGAGACTGGGGGGGGAGAGAGAGACTGGGGGGGAGAGAGAGACTGGGGGGGAGAGAGAGACTGGGGGGGGAGAGAGAGACTGGGGGGGAGAGAGAGACTGGGGGGGAGAGAGAGACTGGGGGGGAGAGAGAGACTGGGGGGGGAGAGAGAGACTGGGGGGGAGAGAGAGACTGGGGGGAGAGAGAGACTGGGGGGAGAGAGAGACTGGGGGGGAGAGAGAGACTGGGGGGAGAGAGAGACTGGGGGGGAGAGAGAGACTGGGGGGGGAGAGAGAGACTGGGGGGGAGAGAGAGACTGGGGGGGAGAGAGAGACTGGGGGGAGAGAGAGACTGGGGGGGGAGAGAGAGACTGGGGGGGGAGAGAGAGACTGGGGGGGGAGAGAGAGACTGGGGGGGGAGAGAGAGACTGGGGGGGGAGAGAGAGACTGGGGGGGGAGAGAGAGACTGGGGGGGAGAGAGAGAGACTGGGGGGGGAGAGAGAGACTGGGGGGGAGAGAGAGACTGGGGGGGGAGAGAGAGACTGGGGGGGAGAGAGAGACTGGGGGGGAGAGAGAGACTGGGGGGGGAGAGAGAGACTGGGGGGGGAGAGAGAGACTGGGGGGAGAGAGACTGAGAGAGAGACTGGGGGGGGAGAGAGAGACTGGGGGGGAGAGAGAGACTGGGGGGGGAGAGAGAGACTGGGGGGGGAGAGAGAGAGGGGGGGAGAGAGAGACTGGGGGGGAGAGAGAGACTGGGGGGGAGAGAGAGACTGGGGGGGGAGAGAGAGACTGGGGGGGGAGAGAGAGACTGGGGGGGAGAGAGAGACTGGGGGGGAGAGAGAGACTGGGGGGGGAGAGAGAGACTGGGGGGGAGAGAGAGACTGGGGGGGAGAGAGAGACTGGGGGGGGGAGAGAGAGACTGGGGGGGAGAGAGAGACTGGGGGGAGAGAGAGACTGGGGGGGGAGAGAGAGACTGGGGGGGAGGAGAGAGACTGGGGGGGAGAGAGAGACTGGGGGGGGAGAGAGAGACTGGGGGGGAGAGAGAGACTGGGGGGGGAGAGAGAGACTGGGGGGGGAGAGAGAGACTGGGGGGGGAGAGAGAGACTGGGGGGGAGAGAGAGACTGGGGGGGAGAGAGAGACTGGGGGGGGAGAGAGAGACTGGGGGGGGAGAGAGAGACTGGGGGGGAGAGAGAGACTGGGGGGGGAGAGAGAGACTGGGGGGGGAGAGAGAGACTGGGGGGGGAGAGAGAGACTGGGGGGGAGAGAGAGACTGGGGGAGAGAGAGACTGGGGGGGGAGAGAGAGACTGGGGGGGGAGAGAGAGACTGGGGGGGGAGAGAGAGACTGGGGGGGAGAGAGAGACTGGGGGGGAGAGAGAGACTGGGGGGGGAGAGAGAGACTGGGGGGGAGAGAGAGACTGGGGGGAGAGATGAGAGAGACTGGGGGGGGAGAGAGAGACTGGGGGGGAGAGAGAGACTGGGGGGGGAGAGAGAGACTGGGGGGGGAGAGAGAGACTGGGGGGGGAGAGAGGACTGGGGGGGGAGAGAGAGACTGGGGGGGAGAGAGAGACTGGGGGGGAGAGAGAGACTGGGGGGGGAGAGAGAGACTGGGGGGGAGAGAGAGACTGGGGGGGGAGAGAGAGACTGGGGGGGGAGAGAGAGACTGGGGGGGAGAGAGAGACTGGGGGGGAGAGAGAGACTGGGGGGGAGAGAGAGACTGGGGGGGGAGAGAGAGACTGGGGGGGAGAGAGAGACTGGGGGGGGAGAGAGAGACTGGGGGGGGAGAGAGAGACTGGGGGGGGAGAGAGAGACTGGGGGGGGAGAGAGAGACTGGGGGGGGAGAGAGAGACTGGGGGGGGAGAGAGAGACTGGGGGGGAGAGAGAGAGACTGGGGGGGGAGAGAGAGACTGGGGGGGGAGAGAGAGACTGGGGGGGGAGAGAGAGACTGGGGGGGGAGAGAGAGACTGGGGGGGGAGAGAGAGACTGGGGGGAGAGAGAGACTGGGGGGGGAGAGAGAGAGACTGGGGGGGGAGAGAGAGACTGGGGGGGGGAGAGAGAGACTGGGGGGGGAGAGAGAGACTGGGGGGGAGAGAGAGACTGGGGGGGGAGAGAGAGACTGGGGGGGGAGAGAGAGATGGGGGGGGAGAGAGAGACTGGGGGGGGGAGAGAGAGACTGGGGGGGAGAGAGAGACCTGGGGGGGAGAGAGAGACTGGGGGGGAGAGAGAGACTGGGGGGGAGAGAGAGACTGGGGGGGAGAGAGAGGACTGGGGGGGAGAGAGAGACTGGGGGGGGAGAGAGAGACTGGGG